>NW_027397080.1:7196818-7344844 GCF_003265705.2 Callorhinus ursinus | reverse complement strand
CTCCTCCGCCCCCTCCCTCCCCCTCTCCCTCCTCCCCCTCTCCCTCCTCCCCCTCTCCCTCCTCCCCCTCTTCCTCCCCCTCTTCCTCCCCCTTCTCCTCCTCCTTCTCCTTCTCATTTTTTTTTGGAGAGCCAACCTCTAAACACTTACCAGCATGCCCCCAGTTGTGTCTGACCCTTCCAGTGACCCTATGATGTAGGGATTCCAGCTTTACAGAGTAGGAAGCTCAGACTTACAGAGCGAAATGGCATCTCCCAGGTGGAGCTGGTGGGGCTAACAGCCAGGGATGGATGGAACTCACCCATGACTATGGCTCCATGTCAAGTGCTATCTGAAAAAAATGTTTAACTTGTGTGTTTAGCAGTGTGTGGTCGCAGTGCTGTTCCCTTCCAGGCCACAGCGGGCAGGATGCCTCGTCCAGGTGAGCGGGATGCAGGCCCGCGGTGTGGCTGCCACGTGGTGCAGATCCTCGTGGGTCTGAGCAGTGGCAGAGGCAGAATCACCGGGGAAGCAGAGTGTGCGGGGGGAGGGGTGCCCGCCACAGAGGGAAGAAGGACCTGGACCGCAAGCCCCGCTCGCTCATCATCCTCTCAATGCAGACCCCTGAGTAACCACCCAGAGCCTCGGTTTCTCACCCCTGCAGCAGGGATAACACCACCTCATTCGGTTGGTTGGTGAATTAAATAAGTGAATATTCCCAAAGCACCTGGCTTGGTGCTGCACACACTAAGTATGAATGAGATGAATGTTGCTTTCTTTCCTCTCTCCCTTTCTCTCCTCTTCTCTCCCTCCCTCCCCCTCTCCTTCCCTCCTCTCCTCCTAGCAATCAAAATTCTCTATTGCCATTCAGGCTGACGACAGCCTGGGCACACCGACGTGGCACAGGCCACTTCCCTCTGGAGATGGCTTCTTTGGTTTCGGTGCCAAGCCTGGGCCACATCCTTCCTGGTGGCCGGGGCGATCGGAGCTTCCTGCCAGATGTTGGGCTTCAGGAGGCTTCAGAGGCAAAAGGGAGAGAAGGTCAGAGGAGCGATTAGAAGCTGCAGTCTAGGAAGCCCAAAGCACTCAGAGTGCCCTGCCTACCCTGGATCCCTCGCCCCGCTGTCCTTCACTTCACAGAGGCCTCTGGACCCCGTCTGACTCCTCCCGGAGACACCACTTTGGTGCCACCACAATGTCCAGCCCATGAGATGAGGCATTCTAGGGCTTCTGCCATGTCCAGAGTTAGGCCACTGGGACCCTCACTCTCCATGTTGTGGGTGAAGACCTCCTTCCATGTGTCTCTCCCTCCAACTTCCCAACCAGAAACTATCCAGGGCTACTCCCATGCCCACCCTCCTTCTTCCCATCTAGGAGGCAGAGCTGTCCTTCCTGCTCCGCTATCCTGGCCAGTCCTGACACCGTGCCCTCGCCTGGCCTCGCAGCCCCCCCATCCACCTTGCTCTGCCAGCCACCTCCTCCCTGTCTCACACTTCCTCTCCCTCTCTCCTGGATGTTTCTTCTCAGATGATGAACAAACGGAACATTTTTCATCTAAAAATAAAACCTCCCTCCCTCAACCCAATGAGTATTTGTCCTCCCTCATTGCCTTTTTTCTCTTCTGTTCAGAGCCAGGTTCTTGGAAGGGTGGTGGACCCTGTCTCCACTTCCTCACCTCCACAGATGCTCTCCCACCACACTTGTCTTCACTCCCGTGGAAACCAATCCCATTAAGACCTCCGTTTTGCTTTATCTGAATCTAATGGCCATTTTCCGCCTCTCTGGGACCTCTCTGAGCCATCTGACACCTGACCACCTTCTCTTTTATTGAAATCCTCTTCTCCTCATGTCCAGTGTTCTTGGATCTCCTCTTGTCTTTCCGACTGGTCCTTCCCAGGCTCGTCCGCCTCAGCCCTTCCTACCTCTCCAATGTTGGTGGTCCTTCAGTGCTGGCGATCCTGTCCTCAGCTCTCTCTCTGCATGATAACCACTCTCCATAAGCACGATCATTGCCCCCACCCCGTCCTGTGACCTCAGTCCCCACCAGTGTTCTGATGACTCAGCAGCTCAGGTTAATCTCTCAATCTTCAGACCTGTAGACACAGACTAGCATGGCCCCTTGGTGACACTCAGCGGCTCAGAAAGGTGATCATTTTCCCCATGAATCTCCACTCCCTCCTGCATTCCGCTCAGTTCCAGCACCCCTCCAGGTGCCCACATGAGAACCCTTTCTTTTTCCCTCCAACAGATCATCCAATTCTATTGACCCTACCTCTTACAGATTCCTCAGTTTTATCTGCTTCTTTCTATCCCCACTGTAGCTCCTCTTCTCATTTAGAATATTCCAGCAGTCTCTTAACTACAGTCTCTCAGTGTTGAGTCTTACTCTACCTCCAACCTAACTACTGCCTAATTAAAATGCAGACCGTAGCTGTGTGAAGTTGTTCAGTGGCCTTTCTCCTGTGTTTAAGGAAAGCTCCAAACTCCCTGTCCTGGAAGAGAAGGCCTTTAGGACTTCAGCCCTGCACATCTTCTCACCCTTTTCTCTTGTTTTGAACCCTTTCAGACCTTTGGTTCTAACTGTGCTGAAAAACATGCAGTCCCCTACAACACAGCCTGGTTACCCTTCCTCTAGAATGTACGCTGGATACAGATGGGGACTTGAGGTGCTTTTGTTCTCAGTTGCAGCTCTAGCCCTAAAATAGTGCCTCACAGAGACAGCCAGGGAATAAAGGAATGAATACCTTCATGTCTTCTCTGTGCATGCCTCTCCCACTTGATTCTACTCATTCTGTAAGACTCAGCTCAGACATCCTCCTCCTTGGAAAGCCTTCCCTGACCTCAGTGGGCTGGGTCTTCTCACACCCTTTCCTTCCGTTCCCACAGCCCTCATATCACATTATTTCCTTCTTTTCTTTGGAGCTGTGTCTTATCTGTGTAGGTACCCCCCTGCCAAACACAGAACTTGACATACAGTAGTACTTGCTCAATAAATCCTTGTTGAGTGAATGAAGCGCTGGATGGGGGTAACCAACCCCAAGCCTGCTTGTCCTCGTGCCCACCATCCTCCCCTTTCCTCAGTGACCACAACTCTCATCTCAGACTTCTTTTCTGATGCCTCCAACATGGTCCTCTGTGGCTTCATCATCCCTATGGAAGCTTTTCATAGCCAAGGGGGCTGTGAACTCTGGCTGGATGCAGCTGAAGACATCACTGTCCACATGTCCCTCTCAAAGGGGCTAGGACAGTTCCCAAGACTCGATCAGTGGTGTTGGGTCTCTTGGTGTCTGCCTCAGAGGATCCAGTATAGGACCCCATCTCCCTTGGGACGGGGCCTACAAGATCCAAACAAAGAAAGGATCCGGGTGAGTCTATACTTACCGGCTGAGATTTGGGGATGCTTCTGTTCTAACAAGAACTCAGGGCACTGGCCATGGAAACTGGTGGGAACTCTGGCATACCTTGGAGGAAGGCTGTGACTTGGGGGCACAAGGGAGCCAAGAATTCACCCCAGGAATACCAGATATTAAGGCTAGCGAGGCAGCACAACTAACTCTAACCTCTATAAGGTCTACTATAAGAAGGAAGAGGCTGCTTCTGGCTTCCTTTCCTGATCAGGATGGTCTCAGGGAGTGAGAGGAACCCAGCACTGGAGCAGGACCCCATTGTTAGTCACCTAGCCAGCCTGAGGTCAGTCTCGAAATCGACTGACCCCCAAGTTCCCTTGCCTTCCCTTCTCCTGTTCCATTCCTCTGAACCTTCTCTTCATCCTCAACAGGCTCTTCACTCCCCTGCTTCTCTTGATCTCTTCCTCTGTGCTCCCAACCCTGACCCTGGGGTCAGCTTTTCCATCAAATGTCTCACTACCTCTTAGCAACCTTTATGCCCTTGACTGCCCACAGATCCCTGTTAATCCTGAACTCTGGGGAAACCATTCTGCTTGTTCTTTTCCTTCCTGGGCAGAGCCTGGCAGCCTTGCTGATTGAGCCTCCTGAAGATGGTCATTGGGATGCCTGTGTGGGACCCTCTCTAAACCTATTATGCTGAGTGACCTGGGGTTGAGAGCTCTAGTGTGGCTGCTCCAAATCTCCACTCTCCTCTAGGCACTGATCCGAGATGAGCAAGGTCTCCTGGTCTTCTCAGAGAATAGGACAAAGAGAAACTGAAGCTCTTTCATTCCCTTCTTTTCCGCTTCAAAAACACTGGGCATCTTCATTGCTCCCTCCTGCCTATTGGAGGTAAGGTCTGGCTCTCATTCTGAGGATTCCCTCCTTCTCTTCCTGTTATCTTCTCCTTCTGTTCTCACCCCTCTCCTGAGACATCTGAGACCTCACTCCATCAGTCACCTTCCCTTTCTTGCATTTCCAATCTTTCCCTTTCAGTTGACATCTTCCTAGAAACTTATAAACGTGCTCAAGTCCTCCTGACCCCCCTGAGTGACTGCTCTATCTCTCTCCATCATTCAACTTGTCACTGCTGCCACTTCCTCACCACCCACTCCTTCCTTCATCCTTGTGCAATCTGGCTTCCGCCCCCACTTCTCTATGGAAACTGCTCTTCTAATTTCTCGAGCAACATCCTCATCACCAAATTGAATGTGTTCCTGGCCCACAGGAAGCACTGAGAAGGTGGGGTCTCCCTCCCAGGACTGGCTTGAGCACTGGGTAAAGTCAAGACTGGTGAGAGACCATATCCAGCAGTGGAGTCACTTACGGGTAGATTGGTCTTCAAATAGCTGCCGTCTTGTGCCTTATACCCAGTGATCTTTGTGCGACCCTATTAGGTCAACAAACAAATGGCCTCTCTCAGTGGCATCACACTGGTTCACTTTTCTTCCAGCTTAATATCTCCAGTTCCTTAACATCTCCATAACCCACTCCTGTTATGGAGCAATGCACAGGCTCCTCCCCATTCTCACTAGCCTCCTCTGATGGAAGACTTGATAAATCAACCAAACTGATCTCTGCCTTTTCTATGAAGAACGGGTCAATAGCAGCTTCGCCTACTAAAAAAAAACGAGGTATTCTTAAGCTATCTGTCATACTGACTCTGATCAGAAGCACATAACGGTACGTCCAACAAGTATGGTGCCTTGGTATAGAAAAATTATCTTTGCAATGAGTCTGTATGCAATTGGAAGTCATATACTTCTACTTCTTTAAAAACATCCTGTAAATTTAGGTTTTCTTCTCCTTCATTCACCTACTTGATGAGATATTACTGTAGTTCTACTTTTTGGTACACTTTATCTTCAACGGGTACTTGATAAATGCTGAGTAAATGGATAAATGCATGAATGAGTGAATAAGTATTGCAAATATCAGGTCTTTCTAAGTTTATCCTTAGCCAATTCTCCCTTGATAATGCTAAGAATATGCTTAATATTAACCTTAGCCAGGGCCAATCTTTGGAAGTAACACATAGGAAGTTTTGTCCTTGATGAACAGAAAAATTTGACTAAATCCAACGGTGCCTAGAAGGGTCACCACTTTGTGGACAGTACTCCCCTGGGAGGACAATAACCTCTAGCCCTATTCTATAAGCTAAGGAAGGGAGCTGGGAGGAAGATCTGTAGAGACATGTCCTGCCTGGACATTCTTCAACACTTCCTAGCTCTAAAGGGTATCGTGGGGGAAGTTACAGTGCTGCCTGGAGCACCGGGCTGGTGCCCATCGGAGTGACCAGCCTCCTGTGGAATCCTGCTGCCTTCCTCCCATTGATTTGGTCAGGATCTTTATTGTCTGCTCAAATGTAATTAAAGAGTCCTCTGATGGTGCCAATTAAAGACTCGGAGGGACCGGAGCGGGTGCTCACGGCATCACATGGTGCGGCGCGGTGAAGCTGTAAACATCCATTAGCCATTACAGTTCTCATTAGTCCTTGAAAAACAACTCATTAGTGTCCATAGAACTGACAGGTAAATACAGCTAATGGGCTAAATCTATCAATAAATTCATTGTGTGCAAAATCAGGGTTTCTGTCATTGTGCTGCTTGAGGTGACTAATCAGAAGGTTAAATACTCCTCCTGCAAAAATATATATAAGTTGCAAAGCACTTAGCCTGATAGACTGTGAAAAAATGGCATGTGAGAAACTAATGAAGACATCAAAGGCTTTATTTATACGTGGGGTGGGTTCATTTCAAGTTCAGGTTGCTATGAACTGTCACAGCTGTTTAGCTGAGACTAAATTTTAGAAAGCATATTGATTTGTTTTAATTTAAATGGGGCAGTTTACAGAAGCTGTTTGAATCTGAAGTTATTCCAGAAATGATTGCTCAGTGCATGGTGGTGGTGGGGTCTCAGCATGCTTCTGCTGCCCCCCCCATAGGGTATCTCCGGAGAGACTGCTCATCCTGCAGATGTTGGGGTGGGGGATCTCAGCAGTGTAGGATGGAAGTGTTGGACTTGCTTTTAGGGCTCATCTAGCCCCAGCAACTCATGGGGCAGAGGGGAAACTGAGGCCAGGGAGGGCTGGCAATAGGCGCAGGGTCATTTGGTGCATTAGTGGCAGAGTCCAGGTCTCTGAGGCTTCCTTCTGCCTAATGCTGCCTGTTTCTGTCCAGAGGAACCACGATGCTCCCGGGACAGACAGGGCCACCCAAAGATGAGGGCTGTCTCCCTGGGCATTTGCTCTTCTTCCACGCCCTTGGCCTTCTCCAGCTATGCTACTTTAATCCAGAGGGGCCACATCTTCCTGTTCTCTGGATTCAGTTCAGCCTCTGTCCTTGGACTTCTGTACTTTGGGAAGCAGTAGAAGCTCAGCTGCCTCCTTCCAGTCAAGAAACTTCGATCTCCAGCTGTTTCCTGGACCTCTGCTAAAATGTCCCCCTCTCACCTTGTTAGATGGAAGGGAGCACTTCTTGATCTCAAAAGGATAAAACTGGCAAGTTGTGTCTGACCTCTCTGCCCCAACCTGCAGGGTTTGTGAAATTTTCATTTGTAATCAGCATAAAAACCAGGAGATTTATACAAAATTTTGGCTTTCCAGCTTCTTCTGGGAAATTGGAAGATCTGGTCACACTGGGGCTTGATTTCCAGCCTGGTTCAGGTCGCTGGGGCTGATCAGTGGTTGCCCCTTTAGATGGGGCCATGCTTTTCCAAACACCCTGGTGTCCTCTGGCCCGTGGCCTGCATTAGGACAGAACAGCATCTCCTCTGATGGTCACAGTGACAGTCATGTGGGGCTGTATGCCACCACCCCTGCAGTGGAATGACTTCTGCGTGGCCCTGGTTGCTCTGTGTCACCAGCTCCAGACTCAAATCCCAGGCAGGAGTAGCTAGGTGACTGTCCTGGCTCAACTCCTCTCTAGCTGTAGGGGTCAAGGAGAGTAAGTCCCTGCCCTTTTAGCTTCTGGGGTGTGGAACTGGTCCTCCCCACAGGACTCTGAGTGATGGGTCCCCGAATCTGAGTAGGGCCTTCAGAGGTTCATAGAAATTACAAGTGTCTACTCCAGCCTTCTCACCCATCTCCTTCAGCCTGCTTTGTCCCCTGCGGTTCATGCTTTATGTGGCTAGTTTTAAAGAAGCAAATCTGAGCAGGTGGCTCCCCTGCATAAAAGCCTCCATCATTCTTCTGTTGTTTTGGGATAAAATCCAGAACCATCGCAATGTGGCACAGGGCTCTGCAGCCCCGGCCTTGCGTCCTCTCCGACTCCGTGCATGCCCCTCTCCTCTGCCTCGCTCCAGCCTCAGTGGCCCCTTTCAGTCCCTCCAAACAGCCTTATTGGCTTCCCCCTCCTGATGACCTGGGCACCTGCAGTTCCTTCCGACTGGAATGTTCTTCCCCAGATATTTGCCTGTCCAGCTCTTTCACCCTAACCTCCCAGCCTCTTTTCTTTCCCTCAAAATTGCAAAACTTATCTTGGGGCCTCTATGGTTTCTGTTCCTTCTGCTTGGAATGTATTTCCCTAGATCTTTCCATCGCCAGCTTCATCTCGTCTGTCAGGTGCCATCTTAAATATCATTTCAGAAAGGCTTTTTGCACCAGGCCCTCCCACCCATCACTCTGCTTCAGGGCATGGAGCGTGGTCTGAATTTACATCATTTACTTGTGTCCTTGTCCATTTTCTGCCTCGTCTTCATAAAATACAAGCTTCATGAGAGCAAGACTCTGTCTCTATTGTTTTCAGACATAGTTTCTGTGCCTAAACAGGTGCCTGACCCATAGAGCTCTCCATGAATAGCTGTCACCTGAACTGCATCAGGGAATATCTCCCAGCTTGGCAAAGACCTGATCAGTTGTCAGAGGGCACTGGGGCCCAGAGAAGCAAACCCGTTGTGACAATGAGCAGAGATGAAGCCAAGTGAAAGGGAACATGAAAAGAAACTTGACCTTACTAATAATCGGGGGTATACAAACTAGAACAGCAGGATACCCTTTTCGCCCCTCGGTCTGGCAAAACTTATGTTGGAGAGGATCTGGGAAAATGGGAAGGTCAATGCCAGCCACCTTGGACAGCAACTCAGCTGTCTGTAGGAAAACTAAAAATGCAGTGAGCAGTTCTGTTCCTGCGTTTGACCTGGAGAAACCCAGGTGTGCAGAGATGTTATACAGATGTTCATTCATTCCACGGATGTTTACTACGCACCTACTATGTGTTCTACATACCAGGAATGGAAATGCAAGTAACCCCTTCCTTCATACCGCTTACATTCTACTTGGGGAGAGACAGGCAATAATCAATAAATGAGTAAATAAGTTGAAGAGTATGTTAGATTGTGGTCAGTGCTGTGGAGGAGAATGAAGCCAGGTAAGGTGCATAGGGAGCCCTGGGGGACAGGGCTGCTGTTCTTTGGAGGGTCTTTCTGATGGGGAGACATCTGGGCAGACTGAAGCATGTGGATATGTCTGTGTGTGGGGAAGGGAAATATGTTGGGCCGAGGGACTAGCCAGTGCAAAGGTCCTGAGGCAGGAGTGGGCGTGGTGAGTTTGAGGAACAGAAAGTAGGTCAGTGTGGCTGGAGCAGGGAAGGTGGGAGAGAGAGGGAAGAGTGGTTAGAGATGAAGTCTGAGGGGCAGCCAGAGCCCAGCTCATGTAGCACTTGTCAGTCGCTGTAAGGTTGTTGGCTTTTACTCTGAGTTGGGAAGCCATTGGAGGGTTTTGAGCAGAGCAATGACCTGATCTCAGATTGTTTTATAAAGATCACTCCGGCTGCTATGGATGTATTGAAAGGAGACTGGGGAGAGGGGCAGGATGAGGGATGATGAGACGTGGACAAAGTGGAGGTGGTGGAGAAGTATCTAGAATTAATACTGGAGTTGACAGGATTGGCTGAAAATTGGATATAGCATGGGAGAGAAAGACAAGTCCAGACTGATGCCATGGTTTTTGGCACGAGCACCTGGAAGAACGGAACTGCCCTTTATGAGGTGGGGCTAGGGGGGTGAGGACTGGAACCCTCAGGATTCGGTGTGCATGCGAGGGTGCGTGCAATGTTACATTTAATAAGCGTGCTAGACGTTCAGGGGAAGATGAGAGAAGGCAGCTGGATGTCTGGGGCCAGCGTTGAGGGCGGAGGTCAGGTGAGTGGTGGGTATCTGAGAGTCTGCAGTGTGTAGACAGTATTCAGAGCTGAAGGGCTGCACGAATCACCAGGCAATGAGTGTGGGCAGTGAAGAGAAGAAGTCTGAGGACTGAGTCGCAGGATCGGCCATCGTTTGGAACACAGGGACATCAAGGGAAATCAGAAAAGCAGACTGAGAAAAAATGGCCCTTCTTAGAACAAGGGCCAAGAAAGAGGGCAAGTGAAAAGAGTTTCCAAGAGGGAGGTCACGATCGGATGTGCTAAATGACACCGACGATGAAGGAGGACAAACCGGCGAGCGCCACCAGCGGGATCTGTCCTCACGAGGTCGCTGGCCACCCGGCCAGGTGTTGTTTTGGTGGCGTGGTGGGCGAGAGCCCATGTCAGTGGGCTCAAGAGAGAGTCAGAAGGCGAAAATGTGGACGCGCTGAGTAAAATCAGCTTCTTGAGGAGTTTTGCTGTGAAGAGAGGCAGAGAAGTGGGGTGGTCATGGAACAGGATGTAGAGGGATGGAGTTTTTATTACTATTTTATTAAGGTGGGAGAAATTACAATGTGTTTGTTGGCTGATGGGAACAATCCAGTAGAGAGGAAAAGATCTGATGGTGCAGCAGTGAAGGGATAACTGTTGAATTATCTGTCCGGCAAAAAATTAGAAACAGCTTAAATGTCCTTCAAGGGACAAACAGATAAATAAAATATGTTACATTCAAAATGATGAGATACTCTATGGCTGACTCATTGCCTGGAGGAACAAATTTCAATAGCAAGAAGGGGCCTCCGTGGTATGCTTGCTTAAGGATACTTGTGCCAAGATCCCTTGTGCTGTAGACAGACCTTAACTCAGATCACACAGATCCCTCTGCCTGCTGTCCCCAAACATATGTCCCAGTGAGAACATGGTGGTAGCAGGCTATCTTGGAAGGTCTGTCTTCCTTCTGAATCCAGTGATGATGATGATGGTGGTGATGTTGATAAAAATAAAACTAAAATAGCAGGCACTGAGTATGGAGTGTTTCATCCACTCCTTGCCCTCATGGAGCTTACCTTGTAGATATTCTAACTATTTTTAATTTCAGTTATGGTGAATGCTATAGAGTATCAAAGAGGGGCCTGGCCCAATCTAGAAGGGCGTTGAAACCAGAAGAATGAGCGTGAGTGTGCCAGGTAGAGGTGGGGAGAGAAGAGAAGAAAAGGAGGGGAAGAGCAGAAGGGTAAGCAGAAGGGACCGCATCCCTCCCTCCATTGATTCAACAGTTGCTGAGCACCAGCTGTATGCTCGGTGGACAAGGCTCAGATCCCCGCTTTCTTGGGGCTACTGTTCTGGTGGAGGGAGACAGTGAACACATCAATAATGCCCGATTTCAGTTAGTGATGAGTGCTGGGAAGATAATAAATCAGATAATGGTGGTGGGGGGGGGAGGAGGGATTGGTAGAGCACTTTGAAAAGATCTTAGAGACAGAAGTGACCTCTCGCCTGAGACTGGCCAGGCACATGTCCCAGGAGAGTGTCCCAAGCAGAGGAAAGAACAGG
The DNA here is from genome assembly GCF_003265705.2 of Callorhinus ursinus. Taxonomy (NCBI): domain Eukaryota; kingdom Metazoa; phylum Chordata; class Mammalia; order Carnivora; family Otariidae; genus Callorhinus; species Callorhinus ursinus. The sequence continues at coordinate 7,333,806 of NW_027397080.1, read as the reverse complement.
TGCAAACGCCTAGAAGTGGGAATGAGTGTGTCATGTTGTGGGAACAGCAAGGCCAGTGTTGCTGGGCCTATGAACAAGGTGGGGCTTGGTGAGATTGGGGATATGGAGACCAGATCACGCAGGGCTTTGAAACAGTGTTTTAAGCTTCAGCAACCCTAAGTCTTAGCCGTGGATGCAAATGGCATATTTCTTGGAAAAAGTCCAGGGGCCCCAGGTCCTCAGTGAGTAAGTGGGCTGTGGCTGGTTTGGCTCACCTCAGCTGCAGAGGCAGAGTTTCCCAGTGCACCCCCCCACCCCCGCTTCCAGCCATGTATCTTACCTTATCACTCCCGTCCGTTTAGCATGAGCCCTATACTCCACCCCAGAGGAGAACTCTCACTTAATTAATTTTAGATTTAAAGCAACAAGAAGTCCTTATATTAAAAACGGAGTGGGGGGAGAACAGCTTGTTAATTAAAATGTCAGTTAGGGTGTTCCTGGCGAAAACTATGATTAGTGGGTGTTTCCTTTGGTTACAAGCCCTTGTGCTTTGATATTTCATGTGTGAACATAAAGAACCTCACACATGTGCCCAACACCCAGAGACGGGCTACATTTCAAGGTGGTTTCAATGGGTCATTCTGTTCTACGAACTTCAGTGTACCCCAGCCTTCTGGGATTGTCCCCCATGCCAGTCTTTCAACCTCAGACCCCAGACCTCTAGCCTCAGAAGGGTCCTCTCCCCGCCGCCCCTTCACTGCAAGCCATTCCCCCCCGGAAGGCTCCAGCTCTCTCTATCCTGGAAAACCTATGCCTCCTCTCAGGATCAGTGCTACATTTTGCAACTCCTTACTAAATCTCCCGGGCAGGGATATACCCTCCCCTCCTTTGCATCTTCACAGCACATTACTTACATCTTTGTCAGAAAAAAAAATCTGAGAAAGGAGTTATTTATGATTTATTTTATCCAGCTACCTTCCAAGAAGGGTGTGTCCTTTGTTGTGGCAGGTGTTGGGCATGGGGAGGCCGGACTAGCAAAACTGGGGGAAGCCAGTGCCAAATTTCTCTGCTTGAGCAAAGGAATCACTGCAGAAAGACTTGGGGGTGGGCCTGTCGATCTGGGAGGCTGACTGGGGGGTGGACTGCTAAGGGGCCCTATAGGGAAATGAGGCAGCTGATAGCTGATGAAGTTTGGTGGGCTGTGTGCAGGAAATAAATGTTTCCTGGGGGATTTTTGTTAAGTTTCACTGGTGGTGTGCTATGTTAACCTCTCCTTTGTCTCCCCGTGACATCTTCTTGGTAAAACGGTTATTCACTAAGCCTCTGTGGAACGGATTAAATTGTTTCTGGAAGGTTAAGTATCAAGAACTGCGAAGGGTCTGAGATTCACCCTACTTGCCGGCCAACAGGCTAGCCTGCCACAGTGTCACGGATGCTGGCAGGACACAGGGGACTCCTGAATCAGGCACAAGGGACTGTGACTCATGACAGTAGCACTGGCTGGAGCGTCAGCATTCGTGCCGGTTCTCGAAGCTCCGATTCCCACAGATTGACACAGAGAGACAGCTAACACCTTCAGTACATGCAGTGGTTTCCGTACAAGTGAGGAACCCCTCACTGAGGGAACCCACATCTTTTATAATGAGCAGTAAGCCTGTTTGAAAGTTGCCCTGGAGGGGCGCCTGGGTGGCTCAGATGGTTGAGCGTCTGCCTTCGGCTCAGGTCATGATCCCAGGGTCCTGGGATCGAGCCCCACATCAGGCTTCCCGCTCGGCGGGGAGCCCGCTTCTCCTTCTCCCTCTACCGATCCCCCTGCTTGTGCTCTCTCACTCTCTCTGTCAAATAAATAAATAAAACCTTAAAAAAAAAAAAAAAGAAAGTTACCCTGGAAAGAGACATATCTTTATTATATTGTACTACAAACAGACCTTCCCTGTGCTTGGAGAGAGACTCTCTCTGGCTTCTAGGGCTCTTCACTATACCTACGTTAAAGGGCAGTCCCAAACAAAGGCAGTCAGAACTTCGCTCGCAAAGTGTGCAGAAATGCAAGAGACCCATGGGGAATTGTCTCCCCAGGGTAAGACGAAGTGCTGATCCCTGCTTCTAGGTGGGAGGAGGATGAGACCAGAAGCTGTGTATGACCCCTAGTGACATCTGGGTCCTGAGCTTTTATAGTATGCTTTTTGAAAAGAATTAGTTTATTATATGCTGAATCAGTTAGCCGTTGCTGCATAATAAACCTCCCAGAACTTGTGGCTTAATATAAAAATTGCTTATTATTGCTCATGAATCTGAGTCATTTGGGAGGTCCTGCTGATTTGGCCTGGGCTGGGCCGATCTTGCTGTGCTTTCTTCTATCTCCTCAGGCCCAGCTGGGACACTGAGCAGACTTGGCTGTGCTCCGTGTGGTCATTCATGGCTGACAGGTTTCCAAGAGACTCAGGGCCTGCACCCCAGTCTTCTCGAGACTTAGGCATGGAACGGTCACATTCTCTTTGCCAAGGCAAATCACAGGACAGCCCAGATTTATGGCATGAGAAATGGATTCTGCCTCATCTAAGAGGAACTCCAAAGTCACTTTGCAAAGGCATATATATATATATATATATATATACACAGAGAAAGGAACAACTGGGACCACTTTTACAATCAATCTATCATTTACCTTCCTTACGGGACTCTGAGTGCCTAGAGGACAGGGATTATGTCCCATTCCTGTCTGTGTCTTGGTGACCGGCGTGGGCTGAGCATAGAAAATGCATCCATAATGTCTTTCAAGTAAGTAAGTGATGTGTAATAGGATGGATGAATAATACATAATGAGGAGTTGTTCTCTCTATGAACTAGAGGGTCTGCCAGAGAGATCCACAGGGGGAGTGCCCTGGCATCTGCCCCAGCCATTAGGGGGTGCCTGGTTCTCTTGGTGTCTTCTCATCCCCTCTGCTGTTCCTTCACCTGGGACTTCATCATATCATGCCTGGTCTGCTCTGCAGTTTGGTTACTGTTCTGTCTGTTCTCCCATCTGTCTGCCACGTCATCTCTAGAGATCATTTAAAAATGCACACTTGACTGTCACACTTCCATTTAAATCTGTTGCTGACTCCCCACAGCCTAGAACACTAGTTTCGGCTCTTCTGCGTGACATTCAAGGCCCTTCACTTGGGACTTGCATCCTGCACTTCCTTGCCACACATCCTACAGTCTGGCCGCCCCAGATCACCTATAGATCTTGAACATGGAGCTGACAGCCCCCTCGACTTGGGTCCCATCCATGCAGTCGGCTGTACTTACCTACATTCTCCCTCTTTGCTCAAGTGTCACCTTGACCTTCCAGGGAGAGATACTGACCTACACTTTGTTCTCAGACCACTCCAGGGCACTTTTCTGGTCACACAGATCTCGCTCCCTGGGGTGGGGCCTCTGCCTCTTCTGGATCAGGAGCTCCTTACACATAAATGTCCCTCTCCCAGTTTCCTTGGGAACCCCCACCCCACCATTGCGAGTCACCCTGAGAGCACAGTGGGGTCTCATGTAGAATTGATTCCCATAACATTTGCTGAGCTGAGATTTCAGAGAGAGAAAAAGGAGGGGAGGGGATAGGAGGGGAGCACAGAGGAGGGAAGAGGAAGGGAGAGAGAGATTGCAGCTCAGGCACAGACAGAACCCTCCAAAGCATCTCGTGCTGCCCAGCCTGGAAATCTGCCCTGGGGCTCCTCTTGTCTTTCTGGAACAGGTTCTAGCCTGTGGACTAAAGGCTTTCCACCCCCAGGCTCCTTCTGGGAGGGGCACAGACACCACAGGGGGGTGGGGGAAGGGGCTCTCCCATTGTTTTGGTTTTTATCATTTCTGTCTTTGTTACTAGCTTTATTGAATTTGTCACTTAATTACTGTTTACTAAGTATGCTTGTAGCTAACATGTATTTATTTACTGTGCACTTTGATTTTAGATTTTTTCCCTTTTCTTTATATCTGTATTGTTTATTCTAATAATGCACGACCAGGTTAAAAGAAATTTTTTTTTAAATAAATACAGAAGAAATAAAAATCCCTTGGCATTTCATCCTTCACAGATAACCACTGTTGACAGTTTGGTGTATATCCTTTCAGACTTTTTAAAAAATGCTTATATAAATATATACGGAGGTGACCCAAATATACCTAAGAAAGCTTTAAGGCTGGTCTCTGACCAACAGTGCATCCAAAATAACCCAGATCGGACCCCCAGAGCCTGAAGAGTCATGTGAATCTTACAGTGCAGGGGCTTTGCAAGAGCCAGCCTCAGACATCTCTCCCCCCCACATGTCTCGCTCACCGCGCCTGCTAAGATGCTCCTCGCTTCCTCCCACTCATCTCTCCTTTCTTTGGGCTGTGCCCTCCTGAACTCGGGGGCCTCCCATCACGTAGAGCTCCCAGAAAGTGCTGCTCTTCTGGGACTGCTGTCTTGTAAGAGTCCGTCCTCCCGAATTAAAAAAAAAAAAAATCACTACATCTCTTTATCCACATAATAGGATCACGTTGAACACATTGTTGAGTGAAAGGGGCACCTGGGTGGCTCAGTTGGTTAAGCATCTGACTTGATTTTGGCTCAGGTCAAGATCTCAGGGTCCTGGGATCGAGCCCCAAGTTGGATTCCGCGCTCAGAGGGGAGCCTGCTTGAGATTCTCTCCCTCTCCCTCAGCCCCTGCACCCCCTCCCCCCCACCCCCCGCTGGCTCACACTGGGGCACGCGCTCTCTCTCTCAAATAAATAAATAAATCTTCAAATAAAAAAAAAAAAACCCAAAACACCTTGTTGGGTTAACCCTGATCTCTCATGGATACTTTTCCAGGCCTACCATTTCCTTTTAAAGTCTAGGGTACAGCTCCATTGAATGGACGGCCCATAATTTATTTAACCAGTCTCTTGCTCCTGGACACTCCAGTGCCTTCCAGTTTTTACCACTAAAACCAATGCTGTCGTGAACACCTCTATGACTTTGAACTTTTATGCCTCTTCTTTCTCTTCCGCATGCCCCAAGCCTACCCGAAATTTTACTGTTCTAGAGAAATGTCTGACAAAGTAGTTTGTGTTTGGTTTTTGCCCCAGCATGCATTTCCATCATCTTCCTTCTGGTTCCTTTGGGAAACTCTTCTTCACTCCATGTGATCCAGGGGACTGCCATGATGCCCCAAGCCCCGATATTAGGGGGTGGGGGAAGGGAGGAGAGGTGGTCACCTGACCAGCTAAACTCAGAGCACCCCTTCCTTCTGGCTCCATCAAACCCCATCAGTTTCCACTGTCCATGTCCACTGTGCCTGTCCTAGACCCAGGCTCATCATCTCTGCCCCCAGCCACTGCCACAGCCTTCTCTCTAGTGTCTCTGACTTCTGGACTGTGCAGCTGTCCTCTAACCTCAATTAGTTCTCGTCCCTGACTCTGTCCTTCTCGCGCCTAAAAGCCATCACTGGTGTGAATAAAGTTCTATCTCTTCAATTTGCCATGTAGAGCCTTCAGGACCTGGCTTCTCCTTACCTCTCCAGCCCTGGGGCTCCCCACTCTCTTTGGCACACACCAAAATTCCTGCCAGATTGTACCACTTTCCAGTTTTTGAACATGCCTTGTGTTTTCCAGATTCTATCCTTTGACCATGCACTTTGTTCCATAGAAATCTCACCCCCACACAATGTAGCTTTAGGCTCCTGGTCCCCAGCCTCCCCCAGGACCAATAGGAAATAATTTCACCTTCCTGAGGGGATCCCTCAAGATGTCAACGACCTTCCAACATTTCTGCATTCCTCAGGGATCATTGGTTAAAAAGGAATGGAACCCCACTCAACCAGCCCAGATAGGGGTGAATGGTGGCTATTGTAAGGATGCGGAGGTCTCACAGAAGCCAAACTCAGCCAGACCTCGTGGGAATCAGAACTGGGAGCTGGGAAGCCGTCGGGTTGAGAGCGACTCAGAGTGGGTACCTGCCTTCCTGCATCTGCCGCCTCATTGACTTAAATGAGCATGATGGCAGCTGATGTTCCATGCTTGTCCCCTCCCTGCCACGACTCTGGAAATATTCTCATATTTGTACCTACCCCCCACCCCCCACCCCAGGATATAACCCAGGGCTTGGCACATTGTGAGCAGGAAAAAGCACACTAACATTTTAGTACTTACCTGTGGGACATACAGGGTTTGTTTTTTTATTTTATTCTTGTTTAAGCTCCCAAACCCTCCCCTCATAGGTACTATTATTTCCCCCATTTAACAGATGAGGAAACTGAGGCAGTACTTTGTCCAACTGACAGCCTAGCATGTGAAAGGACTGGAACTTGATTCTAGGCCCCCTTGAATGAATACATTACCTTCTTAATCAACAGAAGGGATCTTAAAGTCATCTGTTCCAGGTTCTGGCCTCCAGAGCAGGAGCCCAGAACCCCTTCCAGAGAGACAGCCGGCTATTTTCGTCTTAAACATCTCCAGGGTGACCCCACCTTCCAGCATTCCAGTGATTTCATCCCCTCCCTCAAATATCAGGCACTTCTTCCTTGCATCCATTCATAACCTTTTGTGTTGATTTAAAAACACTTCCTGCTTGTCAGGTGTCCTCAGACTTGGAACCAACTCTTAAGAATCGCTTGTTCTTTTTCAACAACTCTGTGAAGCAGACATTTCTCAATGTCCAAGAAGATAAAAATCTCGAGGCCCAAGAAGGTAAAGCAAGCCACCTAAGGTCACACAGGCCAGACCTAGCAGGTACAGAACTCGAACCCGGGATCTTGAAGTCTAAATGTCCCCCTCTAGCCAGTTCACTTCACACTTCCCATGGCGTTTAAGGCTGTCTGGTCTGTCTGGGACCATTGAAGAAAGAGGCCTGGCTGCTTCCAAACTGGGCAAGAGAAAGGGGAGTAAATAGCAAGGTTGGGAGAGTGATGCATGAGAGGGAAAGAGCTGTCTCTTAGGTGCAGGGAGGAGTGGGGGGAAGGGAGTGGGGGAGCGGAGGAATCAGCCCAGAGACTGAGAAGAATGAAGAAAAACCTTGGTGGTGAACGCCCAAGCTTTTTACCATGGCCTGCAGGCTGGGTGGGCCATACTACTATACGCCAGAACAATGAGCTGAAGCCAGGACCATCACAGGCAAATGCGGATGTAGGGTTAGCCTGCCTAGAAGGTTCTTCATGATCCGCCTCTCTCCAACCCCTCTGAACCTTTCCCCTCCTGCTCTCTCTCTCATTTACTATGCCCCAGCTCTACTGGCCTTCCTGGTCATGTCTGAAATTACTGGTGTTGCTACCCCAGGACCTGTGCACCTTCTTCTGTCTGCAATGCTTGTTCCCCAGATCTTCTTGTGACAAGCTCCTCTTGTCATTCAGGTCCCAGCTCACATGTCATCTCCCAGGAGAGGCTTTCCTAACTTCCTAATATGAAGTAGTCCCTTAACCTCCAGAGGCTCTCTAGTCAAGTTATCGATTGCTGTGTAATAAATAAACCCAATATTTAGTGGCTTACAACAACATTAATCCTTTTTTGTTGTTTAACCGCTTACGGTTTCTGTGGGTCAGGAACTAGGGAGGGGCTTGGTAGGGCAGGCTGGCTCAAAATCTCTCATGCAGTTGCAGTTAATGGTGCTTGCAGCTGGAAGAGTGGAGGGCTGGGGCAGCTGGAGGCTGGCCGGGCATCTCCCCCTCTCTGTTTATGTAATCTGAAGGCGTTTTCTTTTTTAAAGATTTTATTTATTTTTTGACAGAGAGAGAGAGCGAGAGAGGGAACACAAGCAGGGGGAGTGAGAGAGGGAGAAGCAGGCTTCCTGCGGAGCAGGGAGCCTGATGTAGGTCTCGATCCCAGGACCCTGGGATCATGACCTGAGCAGAAGGCAGATGCTTAATGACAAAGCCACCCAGGCGCCCCCTGAAGGCGTTTTCATGTGGTCTCTTGGAGAAGGCTAATTTGGGCTTCCTTACAACATGGTATGTCAGGACAGTTGGTCTACTCTCTGGACACTAGGGGCTTCAGAAGAAATGTTTTATCACACAAGGTAGACACCGCATCATCTTTTATGACTAGCCTCAGAAGTCACATGGCTTCCCTTCCGCCACATTCTGTTGGTTCCTAGTGAGTCACAAGCCTTCCCAGATTCAAGGTGGAGGGGGGCAGGAATTAGACTTTATTTCCTTATAAGCTGAGGCAAGGTTCTAGAAAGACACATGAGATCAGAGATATTGTTGTGGCCATCTCTGGAAGATACAGCCTGCCATACTGTTGTAGCGCCCTGTGAGACTTTGTGCCTGAAATTGCCTTAATCATGTATCTTTGACCTGTTTATTACCTTATTTATTACCTCCCCACTCCCACTCCACTAGGAAATAAGATCCACGGAGAACGAGACCTTTCCTGTCTGGTTCACCTCTTGTCTTCTTAGTGCCTGCCTTGTAAAAGGTACATACAAATTTCATTGAAGCAAATGAGTGAAATGCTACAGGGTATACCAGAAACCAGAGATGGCCTCCCAGGGTGCCTGAAGCTGCAGTTTGTGAGCAGTTACTCATAAAAGCGTCATTAGATACTCTTCAGAATTGTTTTTGCGGATGTGGGGCTTCGGCTTCAGTAGTCGGGGTGTCCCAGACCCCAGGCTCTGCTGCCCCTCAGCAGCCCAGTGGTCCCTGGTGCCAGGGCACACACACAGCAAGGAGTCCTCTTTGCTTTGGAGCCCCACCCCCCGAGGGACCAGCATCCCTGGGTATCTGCCTCCAGCCTCGCCCTAGTTTGCAAACACTTTCTGTCAGCGAAAGACACCATTTTCTCAGGAATCCTGACTCAGGGGAAAGTGCCCATCTACTCTGGGCCCCTAGACTCTCTGTGATATCATCCCTGCTGGCCTTGTTTGCCTATTTCTTTTAGACCAGAAGGAAAAAAGCCTATTTTACTGAAGCTTTTCTACAAAGGCCGTCTATGAACCCCACCCTGAACTCATCCTACAAACAGTTAATAATGGATGTATTAGTCAAGGTTCCCTAGATAAACAGAACCAAAAGTGAATGTGTGTGTGTGTATCTATCTATATAGCTCTATATAAATCTATCTATCTATAAATATATAGATAGATATCTATATAAATAGATATATAAACATAAAGATAGATATAAATATATAGATAGATCTCTGTATATAAATAGATAGATCTCTGTATAAATAGATAGATAGATATAGACACAGAGAGAGCTTTATTTCAAGGAATTGGCTCACATGATTTTGGAGGCTTGGCAAGTCCAAAATCTGCAGGAGGACCATCAAACTGGGGACCCAGGGGAGTTCCAGTCTGGATCCAAAGGCCATCTGCTGGCAGAATTCCCTTTTGCTCAGGGAAGTCAGTCTTCGTTCTATCAAGGCCTTCAACTGATTGGATGAAGTCTGATTACGTTATGGAAGGTGATCTGCTTTACTCCAAATCCACCAACTTAAATGTTAATCTTATCCAAAAAACACTTTCACAGAAATATCCAGAATAATGTTTGATCAAATATCTGGGCACTGTGGCCCGGCTAAGCTGACACATAAAATCAACTATCACAGTGGACCAAAGCAGACAATAGAACTGAAAAAGACCCAATCCTTGTGAAACTAATATCTAACAGGGAAGCAAAATAACCACCTTATTGGTTCTTAAATAGACATTCTATTGCATGATATTTCAGAGTCATGTCCTAGGGAGCTCTGATTTGGAGGCAGGTGGTCCATAGGTCCCCCCACTTGTCCTGACACTAGCCTAACTCAGGCCATGATGAAGTAGAGGTAGGACAGACGCATGTGGTTCATTGTGAGGTTTGGGAAAGAAGCTCTTCTAGATGGCTGGTTGTAGTCTGGCCCCAAGATGCCAAAAATGTAAAGGTGAGGTAGGAGTGTAAATGGTAGGAGTGTAGAGGGTAGAGGAGGAGGTAATAGGAGGTGTGGCTGATTATGAGGTTGGAGCCCATCAAGGCAGTGTGTTGGGTGTTTAAGGCCATGGGTTTTAGAACTGGACAAACTTAGAGTCAGATAACCTCACTGAGACCTGGGCTCTGCATCTGGGGAAAGAGGGGTGGAGGGATAGTTGTATCATATTAGTCTCCTATTGCTGCTGTAACAAATTATCACAAACATAGTGGCTTAAAACAGCATAAATTTATTATGATGCAGTTTAGAAGTCCAAAATGGATCTCATGAGGCTAAAATCAAGGTGTTGGCAGAGCTGTGTTCCTTCTAGAGGCTCTAGAGAATTTTTTCCTTGCCTTTTTCAGCTGCCCACAATTTTTGGCTTATGGAGGCATCGCTCCAACCTCTGCTTCTATCATCCCATCTCCTTCCCTGACTCTGGCCATTCTGCCTCCTTTTTATAAGGGAGATTATACTGGGCCCACCCAGACAGTGAGGATAACCTCCCCATCTCTAGATCCTTGACTTAAACACATCTGCAAAGTCCTTTTTGTCATGTGAGGTAATGCATACACAAATTTTGGGGATAGGACAAAGACATCTTTGTGGGGCTATTATTCTGCCTACCACACCCACTTCACATTATAAAGATTAAAAGAAGTGATGAATGTGAATGCCTGGCACGTAGTACCTGCTGGATATGACAGATGTTACTATTCTTATAAAGAGTTCTGAATCCACAGCAAGAAGCTTGGGCCTCATCCTGAGAAGTATGGGGGTAAATGGAGACCCCCTCCCTTAAAAAATCCTGGCAACAAACGGTAGTTAGGAGTTTTGCTAGGATGGAACACACGGAAGGGAAAGATACTAAATTTTAGTCTTTTTTTTTTTTTTTCCTTTTACAATGAGGCTCAGTCCCTTTAAGAATGACTTACCATCTCTTCCTAATCTGTGCCAGACCACGCTGGAGAGGGACGCAACTGAGAAGGTGTTTGCAGGGTTTGTTCCTGACACTGTCTGTAAGTGACACGGAAACTGGACATCCTCTGACCTACCCAGCGTCTTCCTTCCCTGGTTTCCCAACATTGCTTTGATTTTCAGTTTAGCCAAATTTCTAGTCTTCCTTCTTTGCTGCATAGAATCTGCTTAATGCTGTCCTATCTGCCCAGAGTCTCCATGGACTAATAAGCCAGCAGTGGGTATTTACAGGTCTGGGCTCCCCACCCCCCACCCCCTCACCCCCCCACCCCAGTCACACTCACAGGCAGCTCCAACCAAGGGCACTTGTTCCAAGAGTTAGCCTCCTACATACAGACTTTGTTCCTGTAGCCAGCCCCCAGATCAGCATCCAACGTCACAGAGTCGTGAGCCTGCGTAAGATCACCAGTTACCTTCACAGTGAGCAGGTGATCTTAACCTGATCCCAAGGAAGAGCAGCTGCCCCTGAAATTGTAGGCAGGATTTGAGGAAGGGATATGCATTTTTTTCTAAGAAGAGGAGCCATTGTTTTCATCAGATTCTCAAATGGATCTGTGAACCCCAAACTATTCATAACCACAGAAAGACACGTCATCACTTACATCTGTGACCTTCATTGATCTTTTTTAGTTGCTTCTACAGAAGGTTAAGACAATCCTCTGACCCAGTGGTGTCGAGCTGAACCAAATGCTGTTTCATGTTAGTTGGGAGAGACTCCTGCCTGCTCTGGTTTTTGAGGAATATAATTGCCCAGTAGACCCAGAGCTTTCTCTTTTCTGCTGAGCTCTGCCACTCAGACCCACATTCATTATGTGGGGGCTTATACATGGAGGCCCCGGGAGAGGGGGATGGCCTGCCTCCACTCCAGATGCACATGGTCCCCCTGGTCATGCCCTCTATTAGAGCATGGCTGGGCAGACCCCTCGGCCTTTCTCCAGGAATTTGAAGGGATCAGGATGAAGGCTGAAGCTTAGATTTTTGAGTAGAGGTAATTTCAGAAGGTGGAATCATAGCTTAAAGAACCCTCTGGAGAATTTTCCTGATGCAAAGCTAACAAGACATTGTGATAATTTCTCTGGAGCTGGCCTCATTCCAAGTTGGATTTTAAACACAGATTATAAAGCAAACACCATCCCCCACAAGTATTAAAGGAGGGGAAAATAACAGAACGGGGGCTGCAAAAATGGTCTCTATTGTGGGACCAAAAGCCGTCAATCATGCAGGCTGACAGGCGTCAGAGATTGACAGACAGGCCCTCACTCCTGACTTCAGTTATCAAGGGGAATGGGAAAAGTGTCTGCAAGAACATGTTAAATTGCCAAAGTCATTACCAGTCACCAATTACCAAAGAAAAGATAACAAGGTGTATTTTAGAAAAATCGATGCAACAACATGCATTTCAATACAGCGAGTTTTTTAGAACTTTTGAAAACAAAACGACCTATTTAGGGAATACACAATGGTTTTCAGTGAATACCAAACACTGGGCTTTGTAAAGTCATCAATATTCACTTTAGATTTGGCTCCGCTGAAGAGGAGCAAAGATCAAGCAGTAAACTAATATACTTCATTTTGTTCCCCTCTAGTTCCACCCAAAGGACAAAAAGATGACTGGAGGGCCAGGTGGCTATCTTGTAAACTCCCCCAAAGAAAGGCTGGCTGGTCATTAAGGGTACCTTCTGAGGCCCTGGGCATGGACAGGGCACAAGTCAAGTAGGCAATGGTCTACTGAGGGGAGGTGGGAGCTGTCCCATGGGACCCTTCCACATGACCCAAGAGAACTTCCTAATCACCTGCTCTGAGCCCTGCTGTGGGCTGGACCCCGGGGATGAAGAGATGAAAGACATAGTTCTTGCCCTATTTGGTCTCTCAGTCTGGTGGGGGGGGCACATGACCCCCAGTGAACTAGGGGACAAAGCAGACTGATGAGAGTCACCAAAGAGAGGTATGAATGAAGTGCAACAAGGCAAAGGGCACAGGAGAGGCCAGAGTAGCCTAGAAGAATCGGAGAAGGTGGTGGAGAGAGGGGAGAATTTGAGCTGATTCTTGGAGAATGAGGACATCTTCCTTTGGATGCAAACACCTGAGAGGAGCACAGCAAGATGTAAGTGAAAAGCCTCGAGTAAGGGGGGATGGTGAGATGGCAATAGGAGGGAGGGTGAGCGCCACTGTGGCAAGCCTTAAATGACAGGCTAAGGTGGCGGCCGTTTTGTAGGCAAGGGGAGCCATTGCAAGTTCTTGAGCCGGGGAGGTCGAATGAACAGAGTTGTATTTAGGGAGACAGCTTGGCAGTGGTGCAATGGATGGCCCAGGGGATAGCACTGTGGAGGATTGCTGGGGTATATCCTATGAGAGGGGCTGAAGTCCCCGACAAGGATGGAGGGGCAACAGGGAAGACCCGAAGGACTACCATTATATTGCATGCATGAGCCCGAGAGGCCTCTCACTGATCTCTGCTTCCAGCAAGACTTCTCCCCTCTCAGGCTATGCCCAGGTACCATGGCCTCCTGCTGCCTCTTCCCATCCACTGGTAGACCATCTCCCTCCTTCTCTGAGCTTCGAGGCTCTTTGTTGAGCTGCCCTGTATGTTTGAGTTATATGGAGTTGCCACAATAGTCCAAGTTAGCAGTTCTGCAAGGACAGAACACTGTCACGTGCATCTCTGTGGTTCTTCCAGCAACAGTGCAGCCCCCCTCACAGCAGAGGTAAAAGTGAAAGAGCAAAGACTCTCATGGTAATGCTCAGGAAAGATCAGGGCTGCTGTAAATTCACCCAATAGGCCACTTGGATCCAATTTGCCAAAAGGACCTTTTATGACTGGTTAAAATTAGACTTATAAAGCTTTCCCAAGCCTGCAGTAGAGTAGGCTCTGGACGCAGTAGATTGGGTACCCAGAGAGAGAGAAAGAGCTGCTGGACTTGAAACATAGAAAGTAACAGGTGAGAAGAAGAGGCATTGACAGCATTTGAAGAAAGCAAATCCTTTCCGTATGATTGGTAGGTGGCGTGGCCATATCATTAGTTGTCTAAACAGGGACACTTTTGAGGGTGAAAGGTGCACCATCTGTAGTTACTACATGACAGAAGGTATAAATTGGGATTGTCCCTGAAAGAATAGAATGTAGGGTAATCCTAATGATAGGCACGGCAACTAGCATGTCTCCCTGCTCCACGCACCTCACAGCTCCTTATATTTTATAGATGGTGAGAACTTCCTCTCTTAGCCTCTCCTCTTCCACCTCTTCCCCAGGACTTACCTGCATCTGGGTAATTTGGAATGAGCCCCTTCCAGGTCCCATTTCTTTTGGAGCATCTGTGCTCTGGACTGGGGCACCCTCTCTTTCTCCACGTGATCACCTTGCGGGACAGGTCTGCACTTGAGGAAGAGGCTGAGATTGTCTAGTAGGCCAGTGATTGGAGAGGGAGGGATAGTAAGGAACCCCAGCTGACCTCTAACCTAAGCCTTTATTAGCCTTAGCAAAGCTCTGATCCCAGAATCTCTTTCTCAGTTGGTTCTATTCTCAGAACAGTGTGACCCTCACTCCCCCAAACCAAATAGCTGTCCTAAGCAGAGTCTGGGAGTTTGCAGAATCTGATCTCCTACAAGGGTGTGGGGAGCTATTACAGACAGGGACTGGACAGGACCCATGCTGGAGGATTCCTAGAATGTGAACAACACAAGAGAAAGAGAAATCTGGGAAGAACTTGTCTTTATGTCCATATCTGAGTGTGAGTTTTTACCAGTTTATGTGGGGAGGGATATGAAAATTAATGATCAGAACCCCACAATATATATGTATTTTTAAAATAAAATTTATTGAGGTAATAAATTACATGAGATAAATGAACCCATTTGAGTTTTGACAAATGTACACTCCTGTGTAACCACCACACCAATCAATATAAAGAACATTTCCATCTCCCCAAAAAGTGTCCCTGTGTTCCTTCTCAGTTAATCCTTCTCCCCAAATTTCCCTCCCCAGGCAACTGCTGGTGGGATTTCCATCATTATAGACTAATTTCATCCGTTCTAGAACATCGTACACATGGGTTCATATGCTAGGTTTTCTCTGTAGCATGCATTGGCAGTGTTGATTTTTCCATTGCTGAGTAGTATTCCATTGTATGGATGAACCAAATTTATCCAGTCATCTGTTGATGGATGTTTGGGTTGTTTCCAGTTTTAGGCTATTTTGAATAAAGCTGCTATGAATATTTGTGTACAAGTCTTTCTGTGGCCATGTATTTTTCTTGGGTAAATATCTAGGCATTTCTGTGTCATATTATAAGTGTATACTTAGATTTATAAGGGACTACAAAACTGTTTTCTAAAGGGGTTGTAGAATTTCACACCTTCCATCAGAACATATGAGAGTTCTGGGGCACCTGGGTGCTACAGTTGGTTAAGCGTCTGACTCTTGGCTTTGGCTCAGGTTGTGATCTCAGGTCATGAGATCAAGCCCCGAGTCTGGCTCTGTGCTTGAGTGCGGAGTCTGCTTAAGACTCTCTCTCCCACTCCCTCTACTCCTCCCCGCTGCACATGCCCACACTCTCTCTCTCAAATAATTAAATCTAAAAAAAAAAAAAAAAGAAAACACCTGAGAGTTCTAGTTGCCCTACACACTCACTGACACAGTATTGTCAGTCTTTTTAGTTTTAGCCATTGTAGTCAGCATGAAGCAGTACTTTACTGAGGTTCTCATTTGCCTTTCCTTAATGACTCATGATGTTGAACACCTTTTTATGTGTTTATTGACCATATAAATATCTTCTTTGGTGAAATATCTGAAAAAAATATTTTACTCATTTTAAAAATATATATGTAGTTGTTAATTTTGTCAACTTGACTGACCTAAGGAATACCCAGGTAGCTGGTAAACATTATTTCTGGGTGTGTCTGTGAGGATGTTTCTGGAAGAGATTAGCATTTGGGTCAGTAGACTGAGGAGGGACATCTGCTCTCATCAATGTGGGCAGGTATTATCTAATAAATTGGGGGCCTGAACAGAACAAGAAAGTGAAGGAAAAGAGAAGGCTGTCTTTCTTCTTGAGCTGGGACATCCATCTTGTCCTGCCCTTGGATTTCAGAGCTTTCAGTTCTTGGGCCTTTAGACTTCAGGACTTATGCCAGTGGCCCCCTGGTTCTCAGGCCTTTGGATTCAGACTGAATTATACCAATGACTTTTTGGGTTCTCCCACTTGCAGATGGCAGATTGTGGAGCTTCTTGGCTTCCATAACTGTGAGCCAGTTCTTATAATCTCTCTCTCTCTCTCCATCCTATTGGTTCTGTTTCTCTGGAGAGCCCTAATACTATGAAACAAAAAATACAAATATAATACAAAGAATAAAATACTTTTTGTGTTCTGTTTTATAGTTTATAGTTTTAGGTTATATATTTAGGACTACGATCCATTCAAGTTAATTTTTTTGTATGGCGTGATGTAGGGGTCAAGGTTTGTTATTTCTTTTTCCATAAAGATACCCAGTTGTTCCATTATCATTTGTTGAAAGACCATCTTTTTCCCATTGAATCATCTTTGTATCTTTGTCAAAAATCAACTGAACATATATAAGTTGGTTTCTTGACTCTATTTTTTCCATTGACTTAATCTGTATATCCTTATGTGAATACCACATTTTCTTGATTACTATAGCTTTGTAATACCTCTTGAAATCAAGTATCAGTCCTCCAACTTTAGAAAATAGTACTATATATATATCATTTGTGATTGTTGGAAATAAATGTACTTGAATTAAATGTGTAATAAACTATCTATTATCCTTTTCTAGTATGGGTTGTTCAATCACTCAGTCAATAGGTCTGTGGTCTTCTAAGAATCATGAGTAAAGTGCTCATCTGGATTTTCCAACAAATAAAGATCTGGTCTGGTGAGCTTCGCTACCATAGCAGTCATGGTTCTAGTTGCAAACTAGAAAACCAGCCTTCTTTACAGGATGTTGCTTTTTTAACAGGTGGGTTTCTGGCTGGGTTTGCTCCCCTTCAGGCTAGCTCTTACAAGAGTGTCAACACATCTATTGTCTGGTTTCCCTAGCTGTGGTGTGGTAGAAAGAATGCCAGGCTAGCTGGCTGCAAAATGCCCCTCTCTGGCACTCACCAGAGTGCTGCTTGGGATTATCACAAATGGCGTGAAAAGACATAAATCAAAGAGTCCCCTTTGGGACTCACAAAAACCCCACCTGCTGGGTGGTCCAAGTCCCCAGTAGATCTGCTAGTCCCCAACCAGGAGCTGCTCTTGGACGAGGTCTGCCGGCTAACTGGACAGCAGATACCCAATAAATCTTCATCAGAACCTGAACCTGAGTCAGGCTTTACCTGGGGACCACAGCACTATCATTCCATTCTGAGGGACTGCTTTCCCAAACCGCAGTTTGACTCCAACCATACAATAGTCCTTGCTTCTTTGCAGCTGGTGTGTTTAACACAGCCTTCAACTTGGGCTACAGTGTAAACTTGAAATCAAAAGATCTGGGTTCAAGTTCTGGCTCTGAAACCTACTAGTAGTGATCTTGGGCAAAACACTTCACATTCCTAGAGTCTAGTTCTTCCCTGTGGAGTAGGGACTAAGGTCTTCCTCACAGGGCTACTGTATGCATATGGAAATGTTTTATCAGTATAAACTCCAGTGCAGGAATCTGTCTAAAGGATTATCATTACTGTTATTTCTCCTTTTAGCCAAAGTATAGCTAACAGAAGCATGAGGAACATCCGTGGTTCCTATAGGAGAAAAAGTGTGTGTATTAGTTTCCTATGGCTGCTATAACAAATTACCATAACTTGGTTACTTAAAGCAACAAAATTTATTCTCTTACAGTTCTGGAGGCTAGAAGTCCAAAATCAGTTTCACTGGGTTGAAATCAAGGTGTTGGCAAGGCTATACTTCTCCGGAGGCTCTAGGGAAGACTCTGCTTCTTGCCTTTTCCAGCTTCGGGTGGTAGCTGGCAGTCCCTCAGCTTGTGGCTGCATCACTCCACTCTTTGCCTCCCTTCTCCACACCACCTCTCCGCTTCCATGTCTACTTCTCCTCCACCCCTCTCTTACAAGGACGCTTGCAGTGGCATTTAAGGCCCATCCGGTTAACCCAGTATAATTGCCTCATTTCAAGATACTTAATCACATCTGCAAAAACAACCATGTAATATTCACAGGTGCCAAGGATATCTCATGAGGCCATCAAGTTGCCCACTGCAATGTGTGTGTGTGTGTGTGTGTGTGTGTGTGTGTGTTGGTGAGTGTAATCTGGAACAGGAAAGGACAGCACACCCTCTGTCACATTTATACAAATCACCTTCCACAACAAAGCATCCTATAATGCAGTCTAAATGAACTTCGTGAGAGCTTGCCTGAGATTCTTCCCAAACTTCTCCCGGGAAGAATAGTCCTTTTAGATTCACAGCACCCCAGATCTGCCAGACCTTTTATTACTTACTCAGGCCAGGGGTCAGCTGATTACAGCCCCGGGCCAAATTCTGTTCCTGCCTTTTCTCAGAGTTGTGTAGTTGGGATAGATGCCATTTGGCCCTCAAAGCCTAAAGTACTTATTATTTGGCCCTTTAGAGAAAAACTGTGCTGGTTCTTGGCCTCCACCATACAGATGGGGCAACAGAGGTCCAAGAGGGCAAGGGATTTGCTCAGGCTCCCACAGTGACTCAGGAGCAGATTCAAAGTCTGTGAGTTTAGCGTTCTTGCCCAAGATGACATTCCCCCAGGGCTCCTGTCTGCCAGAACATCCCTGGGCATGTAGGGGGTGGAGCCCAGTGCCTCAGAAGTGGGGTCCAGGCAGATTCCAGACCCTATAAGGAAAACCTTTTAGCAGGGGCTGCTCCAGCTCCTGGAGAAGTTCAAGCAAATGCTGGATATCTTCTCAGCAAGTCTCTCTGACATGGTGCCTGGTAAATCAATGAATGGATTTTGCAGTGAACAAATGATGTGATCAAGGTGATTGAGGGGCCTAAGCTGGCCTAATGCTTTCTAGGCCTACAAAACACTGGCAGCTTCAAGCTCGGGCAGCAAGAAGGATCCCAGAGACCCGACCCAATCTTCATACCTCTGGCCTGAGGCTAATATGGGGTGTATCCCCCAACTGGCCACCTTCTAGAAGGCCACAGGAAAACTTGAGCATTTTCAGAAGCACCTAAGCTGATGAAGCCCACCGGTAACTCTCAGAGAGGTGGAGAGGGACCGTGGGGCCTTTAATGATGACTAATTTGCAGCTTATTAATGCGGCGGTAATTAAGAATATTCATTTTATTAAAAGCCATTTATTGTAATAGTGCATGCAAATCTGGAGACTGGCATTGTGCTCACGTACCAATCGACATAGGTCTATTGTGGCTCTGTGGATGGCAGGTCGCTGCGTCACTAATTGTTAAGAGTTTAGGGTCTAATTTTAAACCCTTTTAATTCCATTTGAAATAATTGCCCTAATGAAATTCAAAGTACTCAGAGGCAGCCATGGAAAAGGTGGATGATGCCCCCCCACTCCTGCCCCCAGGGAGGCAGTCTTTGAAAGCTGCTGCAGGAGATGCACTTGTCCTGGGGCTATGCTGTGGCTGTTCTCCTTTCCCCTAGGAGGAAGCTGGCTCCAGGGAGGGCTGTCAAAGTCCACTGAGGACCTGACCCTGTTCACAGTGCTGACCTCTGCTGAGGCTGGGGAGAGGCAGCCTGGGTGGAGAGGGACTGTAGGAAGATGCTGTCCGGAAGTCATTTCTGTAAGGCACACAGGGGTGGGCTTTGCAGAGAACAGGGGGAGTCACCACCCAGAGACAATGTCCTTTGTTCCCGTGGCATCATACACTCACTGGGACACACCTCAGAGCAGCTGAACCCAGAAGTCGTCTTTGATATGACAAAACTCCTATCAAGGGCTTCCTGCGTGTGATAGACACTCCATGGGCATCTTACTTGTATTGCTTCACCTAATCCTCACAGCCACCTCATGATGTGGATTGCACCATTTTCTCCATTTTATTGGGCAACTGAGCCTGGGAGAGAATCAGTATCTTTTCAAAAAGTTAGTGACAGAAGCAGACTTGAATCGAGGTGGTCTTCTCAGAAAGTATCTGTGGTTTACAACCAGTAGAGGTGGATCTGGAGCCAGTATTGAGTCACTCAAGTGTAGTGCTTGTTCCTCTACACCAGTGGCAGGAGATGGGGAAGGGCATATCAGAGAAAGGGAATAGCATGAGCAAAGACTCGAGAGCTCGCAAGTCTGTGGCATCTGGTGGACAGACCCAAAGATGACCTCTGTGATCCCTTCTTCTAGTGTTCATGCCCTGAGAGTGGTTGAGACCTGGGACTTGTTTCTAACCAATAGATTGTGGTAAAGGTGATGGGATGTCGCTCCTGTGATTACATTATGTTTATAAGACTCCATCTTGGGGCGCCTGGGTGGCTCAATTGGTTAAGTGCCTGACTCTTGATTTTGGCTCAGGTCATGATATCAGGGTCATGAGATTGAGCCCCATGTCAGACTCTGCACTGGGCATGGAGCCTGCTTAAGGCTCTCTCTCTCCCTCTCCCTCTGCTCCTCCCCCCACCCCCCACTTGCACCTTCATGCTCTCTCTCTCTAAAAAAAACCAAAAGACTCCATCTTGCTAACACTCTTGCTCTTTCTCTTCTGCTGGTTTTGAGAAAGTAAGCACCTATATTGTGAGCTGCTTATGGAGGCACCCATGTGGCAAAGAGCTTCAGATGGCTCATCAGAGCAGAGGGCCTCAGCTTCAAGGAACTGGAATCTGTTGACATCCTTAGTGAGCCTCAAAGTGGACTCTTCCCCTGTCAAACTTCAAGATGAGAACACAGCCCAGCCAACACCTTGATTGCAACCCTGTGAGACCCTGAAGCAGAGAACCCAACTAAATCATGCCTGGACTCCTGACCCACAGAAACTGTGAGATAATAAGTTTATGTTGTTTCAAGCTGCTGAATCTGTGGTAAGGTGTTACTCACCAATTAACATCAAGGCAACATCTAAAAAGAATGGCAGAAAAAGCAGAAGGGCTAGGATAGCTTTCAATCTTTTTGCCTATCTGACACATCTCCCATCAGCAATGCACAAAGTTATACTGCAAAGTTCATGCACAACATGAAGGGCATTTTGTATCATGTTAAGAAGCTTGGGTGTTCTCCTATAGGATATAAGTGAGGTGGAGTTTAGGAGGGCGTGGAATGGTCAGGTCTGTATTAGAGAAAGATCACTCTGGTGGCCAGAGCCTAGGTTGGGTTGGAGGCAGAAGACCTGGGAGGCTATTGCAGTAGCCTAGGCGAGAGATGATAAGACCTTGAACCAAGGGAGAAGCAGTGAAGATAGAAAAGAAGTTAACTTGTGCTTTGCAAGCAGAAAGTAAAATTGCCAGTAAGGTAATATTTCTTATACTCTTAAAGACCTTCAGGAAGGGAAATAGTTCAGCTCACACTTTCCTTGTGTCCAATACTCTAACAAAAGCAACTTCATTAACTTGGTTTCAGCATCACCTTATTAGTGATACTATTGTAAACAGGTTCTGTGTTTTGTGGTGCCCTTCCTTTCCCAAGCACATTATGTGGTAGTCTCACTTTCTTGGGGGCAGCTGGGGCTGCTTTCATTTTACAGAGCCCAGAGAATGACTGTAGTGAAATCACTCCCATGGCATCTTTCTGGTTAAATGCCACTTGTTATGTCCGTCATCTGCCACCCCCTAAAGGATTTAGCATTTCTCCTCTTCTGAAGAGAACTTATTGGGACTTTAAAAAGATCTTGCAAAATGAATGGTGAGTGCAAAGACAGAAATCTTGGCCCTTCATCATCTATACATTCTTTCAACATTATTGACACTAGGCATAGGGAATACCAGAGGTAAACAAGAAATAACCTTACCTTCAAGGCATTCACAATCTACTCAGAAAGACAGATGTATAAAGCAAAATTCACAGCAGAAGATTCCTAAACTAAAGTCATGCACTGAATGGTCTGGGATTCCCAAAGAAAGGATTGATATATTACTTAATTTGAGGGATTTTTCCAAGCAAAGGGTTCAGATAATATAAATGCACAGGAGCATGAAAAGACACAATAGCTCTGGAAATGAATGTAGCACAGGATTCAAGCTGTGAGGGAAGGAGAGTTAGGGACTTGATGTTGGAGAAGTTAGCAGAGTTCGGATCACAGACCTCACGTGTCTAAGAGGCTTGGGCTGTATTTTATAGGCAGGAGAGGAAGCAGGGAAGGGTCGTGGTCAGAGCTTCATCCTGCCAAGTTTACTCCGTGCATTGTGATCTTATCTTACAAACTGTGTGGTCCTTAGGGTTCTCCATCTCATTGAATGATGCCAAAGTCTAACAGTAACCCAAGACATACCTTCTTCCTCCAATCACCAAGCCCCATCCATATTACTTGCTCAATATCTCTCAACATTGTTCACTTCTCCTCAACTCCACTGCCACTGCTGTGTCCCTAGTACCATCATCTCCCACCTGGTCTCCTGAATAGCCTCCTGACTATTCTCCCCGAATCCACTCAACACTTCCTCAAATCCATTCTCCATAACCAGATCATAGTTTTCTTTTCTTTTTATAAATGGTAAGAATTTATCTACAGTGAACTGCATGGATTTTTAACTATATAATTTGATGAGTTTTTAAATATATAATTTGATGAGTTTTGACAAATGTATATACCCATGTACCCACCACCCCAATCAAGCTATAGGATATATCTATCCATCACTAAAAGGCTCCCATGATTTTCCTGTCCAATCTCTACCCACAGGTAGACACTGCTCTGATTTCCATTACCAGAGATTAATTATTTTTATCAGGATTCTTCTGCTCAGCATGCTGTAATATGTATCAGTAGTTCAATCTTATTGCTGGGTAGTATTCAATTGTGTGAATATACTACAATTTATTTATCAATTTTCTTGTTAATGGATGTTTGGGTTGTTTCCAATTTGGGGCTATTATGAATAAGGACTTTCACATATGGGCCTTTTAGAAGATGTGTGTGTTCATTTCTCTAGGGTAACTACCTAGGAGTATAATATCTGGATCGTATGGTAAGTGTATATTTACTACTGAGCAGTTCCGCATTATGGAGAATTCCAGCATTTCCACATTCTTGCCAACACTTAGTGTTTGCTGCCTTTTTAATGCTGGCCATTTAGTGGGTGTAAAGTGGCATCACATTGTGACGTTAATGCATTTCCCTAATGACTCGTAATATTGATCAACTTTTCATGTGCTTATACTCATTCCCCTACGTTACTCTGTGAGGTGTATATTCGAGCATTGTGCTCGTTTTTATGAGTTGTTTGTTTTTTTCTTATTGATTTCTAAGACTTCTCTATATAGCTAGACAGACATGTATTGAGAATGTTTTCTCCTAGTCTGCGGCTTATTTTTCATTTTAGAACTAGTGGAGCAGATGTTTAAAGTTTTGATGAAGTCTAATTTATCAATTTTTTTTTTATGACTAGTTCTTTTTACATGCTAAGAAATGTTTACCTCCTCCAGTGTTACAAAGATTGTCCCCTAGGTTTTCTTTTAAGATGCTTCAGTATCTATTGCATTTAGGTCTATTATCAATTCAAACTAATTTCTGTGTATGGTGGGAGATAGGAGTTGAAGTTCTGTGTCTTTTTTCATGTTTTTTTCCCCACTTGTTTCTAGCACCATTTGTTGAGAAGACTTTTATTTCTATATTGAATTGCCTTGGTGTTTTTGTTAAAATTCAAATAACTGTATATTGGAGGTGTCTATTTTGGGACTCTCTGTTCTGTTCCATTGACCTAATTGTCTGTCCCTATCTCCACACTACACCATCTTGATTACTGTAGCTTTATAAGCTTTTTATGTCTTGAAATCAGGGAAAGTCCCCCAACCATGTTCTTTATTTCAGGTCTCTAGATCCTTTGCAATTTCATATATATTTTAGAATCCACTTGTCAATTTCTTTTTTTTTTTTATGACCTATTGAATTTATGATTGGGATTGCATTATATCTATAGCTATTTGGGGGATAGATACCTTAACAATATTGAGACTTCCAATCCATAAGTGTGATAGATTTCTTCATTTCTTTAGGTCTTTCTTAACTTCTTTTCTTTAATATTTTGTATTTTCTTTTTCCTTTTTTGGGGGGGGGTGGGGAAGGGCAGAAGGAGAGGGAGAGTGACACTCTCCAGCAGGCTCCAGGCAAGTGTGGAGCCCAACACGGGGCTCCATGTCACGATCCTGAAATCATGACCTAAGCTGAAATCAAGAATTGGATGCTTAACTGACTGAGCCACTCAGGCACCCCAATATTTTGTGTTTTCAATGTAAAGGGCTTGTACATCCTTTGTTAAATGTATCCTAAGTATTAGATGTGTCTGTGCTATTATAAACGAAATTTTTTAGTTGTTTGCTGTTAGTATATGGAAATACAATTGATTTGTTTTTGTTAACTTGTATACTAGCAATCTTGCTAAATTAATCTATTAGTTTGAGTAGTTTTAAAATTTTTATTTCTTAGAGTTTATATGTAAATAGTCATGCCATTGGTGAATAAAGACAGTATTGCTTCCTTTCTAATATTTATTTCTTTTTCTTCTTAATTGTATGGGCTAGAACCCCCCAGTACAATGTTGCATAGAAATAGTGAGAGCAGACATCTTTACCTTATTTCCAGTATTGGTGGGAATTGTTCAGTACTTCACACACTAAATGTGGCATTCGTTGTAGGGTTTTGTTGTTGTCATTACTGCTGCTGTTGTTTATGACGCTTTTTACCAGACTGAGGAAGTTTTCTGTGCGCTGAATGGGTGCTGAATTTCTCAAGTGATTTTTCTGCATCTATTATTTTTCTCCTTTATTTTTTTAATGTAGTAAATTACATTGATTTTCAAATGTTATATCAACCTGGCATTCCTGGCCAATGATGCAGAATCCTTTTTTATATATTTCCAGACTCTATTTATTATTTTTTATTCAGGATTTTTGCACCCATGTTCATAAAAAAATATTGGTATATGGCTTTCTTTTCTTGTAATATCATTGTCTGGTTTGGTACCAGGGTTTGGCTGGCTTCATAAAATGAGTTGAGGAGTGTCCCATCCTCTATTTTCTGAAAGAATTTGTGTAGGATTGATGTTATTTATTCCTTAAATGTTTACTAGAACTCACTGGGGAAATCAGTTGGGTCTAGAGTTTTCTTTATAAGAAGGTTTTTTATTATAAATTCAAATTATTTAATAAACAAAGACCTTTTCCGAAATCTATTTATTCTTGTGTCAGTGTTGATAAGTTGGGTTTGTGTATGTGTTTAAGGAATTTGTCCATTTTATCCAAGCTGTCTAATTATTGGCAAAATATTTCTTTATTTTTCTTTTAATATCTATAGATTTATTGTGATAGCTCTTTTAAACCTGAGGTGTGTTCCCTCTCTCTCTCTCTGAATTTCTCTTTCTGATCAGTTTTGCTTGGGGGTTGTTCAATTTTATTAATCTTTCCAAAGAATGAATGTTGACTTTGTTAATTTTTCTCACTTCTTTGCTTTTTTGCTATTTCATTTATTACCACTCTTATCTTTATTATTTCCTTCCTTTTAAAAAATTTTCCCTTCTTTTTCTAGCTTCCTAGGCAGAAACTTAGATCATTTATTTAAAAACTTTCTTCTTTTCCAATATAAGAATTTAAACACACACACACACACACACACACTCACATATATATACATACACACACACAGATGTCACTCTGAGCACTGCTTAGACTACATCCCACAGGTTTTGATATGTATATTTTTATTAGCACTCAGTTAAGTATTTTACAATTTCCTTTGTGATTTCTTTGATGCATTGGTCATTTAGAAGTGCATTGTTTAATTTCTAATTATTTGAAGCTTTTTTTAAAATTATGTTATGTTAATCACCATACATTACATCATTAGTTTTTGATGTAGTGTTCCATGATTCATTGTTTGCCTATAACACCCAGTGCTCCATGCAGAATGTGCCCTCTTTAATACCCATCACCAGGCTAACCCATCCCCCCACCCCCCTCCCCTCTAGAACCCTCAGTTTGTTTCTCAGAGTCCATCGTCTCTCATGGTTCGTCTCCCCCTCCGATTTCCCCCCCTTCATTTTTCCCTTCCTACTATCTTCTTTTTTTTTTTTAACATATAATGTATTATTTGTTTCAGAGGTATAGGTCTGTGATTCATCAGTCTTGCACAGTTCACAGCGCTCTCCATAGCACATACCCTCCCCAATGTCTATCACCCAGCCACCCCATCCCTCCCACCCCCCACCACTCCAGCAACCCTCAGTTTGTTTCCTGAGATTCAGAATTCCTCATATCAGTGAGGTCATATGATACATGTCTTTCTCTGATTGACTTATTTCGCTCAGCATAACACCCTCCAGTTCCATCCACGTCGTTGCAAATGAAGCTTTTCCAAATACTTCAGTGTTACTGATTTTCAAGTCCACTACTATCAGAAAACACATACTGTAGGTTTTCAATCTTTTGAAATTTATAAGAACATATTTTATAGTCCAGTACATGACCTATCTATCCCTGTGAGCATTCCGTGTGCACTTTAAAAGAATGTACATTCTTCTAGTGTTGGGTGTAATGTTCTATAGTGAATGAGGTAAAATTGGTTGATAGTGTTGTTCAAATCTCCTACATCCTGTTTTATTTTTTGTCTAGTTGTTCTATTAATTACTGAGAGAATAAGTATGCTAGCCAATGTTTGCTTCATTTCTTTTGAGAATCCACTAATAGATAGATACACATTTAGGATACTCGTGTCTTTCTAATGATTTAACTCTTTTATCATTATGAAATATCTCTCTTTATCTCTCATAATATTCCTTATCTTGAAGTCTAATTTGTCTGATATTAACGTAGCCACACAGCTTTTCATGTGCTCACTGTTTACATAAGAAAGAACACACTGTATCTCGCCCCCCGTCCTTTTCCTGTCAACTTAGCTGGGTCTTTCCATTTAAAAATGCATTTTTTGTGTGTGTGGACAGAAAATAGTTGGATCTTACATTTTTATTCAGTCTGATAATCTCTAGACTTCAGGTTTTTAAAAGCTGTACAAAGAGGGGATTCAACCAACTGATTGGAGAGTTGCCTTTCAGCTCCTGTATCTATGACTCCAGTCAACCGGGGAAAAGACGCTGGGACCTTCCTTAGCTAAGGGACCTACCTGCTTGTCACATGGCTGGCCCTGACTTGGAGCCGGGACTCAGGGTGGAACCATCCTGAGTGAGCTGATGTGGGGTGTGTGGTGTTGATTGGTGCAAGTGTGTAAAACCCCAGCTCTACCTTTGACCACTGTCTCCCTGCGTCTCGTGTCCTGTGTTAATAAGGCTTCTCTTCATAGTCATCTTCCCTTAACTGCTGTTTTCTTGTGGTTGAGAAGGTGCCACTTGGGAAAATACTTCTCTTCTCTCTCTCCTCTTCTGCTTTTAGTCCTTCCAAAGCCCACAGAGCTGCTTTGAATAACCTCCTGGAGGATTTCTTTCAAGGATTTCAAGGAAAGAGAAGTGAGAGCAGGAAAAAGAAACTAGAATGTGTGGAGGGCCTACCATGCTTTAGATCTGTATTATGAATCCTCTCAACAACCTTAGGAGGTGCTGCTTTTATTGTCCCCATTTTGTAGACAAGGAAACTGAACTCAGAGGGGTTAAATAACTTGCCAAAGTCACTGTAGTTAAGCACCACAGTGTAGTGTGCCTACTGGGTAGGATACATGATTTAAGGGAAGCAGTCCCCATCCCAGCTGTATGGATGCAGATCCCGATTTGTCTAACAATCCATGTGTGGCCTTCTCCTGGAGTCGATGATTACTCCAGGGATGGACAGGTAAACTAATTGGCTCTATCAGACTGAAGGAAAGGATTTATATCTAGGGGGAGAGGCTCACCCCCCCTTCTGCTAGATGTGAACCAGGAAACTTCTATTCCTTTTTTTTTTTTTTTAAGATTTTATTTATTTATTTGACAGAGAGAGACACAGCGAGAGAGGGAACACAAGCAGGGGGAGAGGGAGAGGGAGAAGTAGGCTTCCCTCCGAGCAGGGAGCCCGATGCAGGGCTCGATCCCAGGACCCCGGGATCACGACCTGAGCGGAAGGCAGACACTTAATGACTGAGCCACCCAGGCGCCCCAAAACTTCTATTCCTTGCCCAGGGAGGGGGAGACCAGCACTGGGATACGGCAGAATGAAGAGAGAAAGAAGACTTAGATCTTTGGTGATATTCATCCATCAACTGTACCACCCCGGGGCACCTGAATGGCTCAGTCGTTAAGTGTCTGTCTTCAGCTCAGGTCATGCTCCCAGGGTCCTGGGATCGAGCCCCGCATCGGGCTCCCTGCTCGGCGGGAAGTCTGCTTCTGCCTCTCCCACTCCCCCTGCTGTGTTCCCTCTCTCTCTCCCTGTCAAATAAATAAATAAAATCTTAAAAAAAAAAAAAAAAAACTGTACCACCCCTTCCGCCTGCATTAACGTTAGTGTTCCCATGTGAGGTAATATATTTTCCTGTCGTTGAAGCCAGTTTCAATGGCGTTTTATGTTTCTCGAGTTAAGGCGTCCTAACTGGAAAAGTCACAGACCAAGTAAGTGGTGGACGCAGGATCCAAAGCTGGGTATGTCCAGCTCCAGAGCCAAAGCTCTTAACTGCTCAGCTCTAGACGTCCTCTCTTCCAGTGGAGTTGCTCACCCCTGTCTTACAGATGAGAAAGCTGAAGTGTAAAAGGGGGAAGTGATTTGTCCAGGGTCACAGAGCTAGCAAGCGGCTCACCCGGGCTCGGAACTCATGTTTATCTGACTGCAAAGCCCACGCTCTCCGCCCGCCTCCGGTGGCTTCCCACTCTTCTGGCTGCCACCTTCTGTACCTTTGACTCCAAACAGAGGCCTCTCCGTCACCAAATAATGTGATCAAATCAAACCTTCTTTCCATACAATTAGAAAACATAACAGGTTACAGCAAAAAATGCAAAAACCTCCAAAGCCGCTCAAAGCTAATTAATTTCTATTACTAGTGAGAGAAGAACCACTTAACATGTCTTTTCTTATTCAAATTACCATTGACGGCACCTGCTTTTTTATTCTTGGGAAATCCTGCTACAATGCGGGTAAATTATGTAAGACTGTAGAATTTATGAAGATAAGGCAATTAGCATTACAAAACCGAGTCCGGGTTACAATTTCTGGGGAACAGAAAGAGTTATGATGCTCCCTTAAATGGCCCAGTGAAGTCTCACAGATTGAGTTAATCCTTGTGGTAGTCAGGAAAATTGAAGGCTAAACGGCGCCATGATGGTGGGTAATTAATTGTCTGGGCCCTTTGGTGATGGGGCTGTCTGCGCTGAGGAGGAGGCGGCCAGGGCTCTGCCTATTCCTTCTAGAAGGAAAAGGGACAGAAAAGGGAGGCATTTTGGGGTCGGGAGGCAAGGAGGGGAAGAACTTCCTTCTGAGGTCCCTGGTCATTTGAGTCAAGCAGGGTCCAGCCCTGCAGGACCACCCTCCCATATGTTTTCCTAAAATATCCATCCTTCCCTGCAGCCCCAGCCCCCAGCACAGCTGCCACAACTGTGGAGGAAGCTGCCACTGAGCAGGTGCTTCCTTGGAGTGTTTAGATGCTGCCTAGATTTTGCATCTGAGCTGGGACGACTCTTGGAGACATGCTGGATTACCAAGGGTACTTGACTTAATAGCAACAGATAAGAGTGTGGGGTAGAAGGGTGGTGTGGGTCCTTGGAAATCGTGTGCAAGATTTAGGGTGTGTGTATGTGCGTGTCCTTTTCTGCAGAAGGGTCTGTAGTTTGCATTAATTCTGAACAAGTTTTAGGCTTCCCTAACCTGAGTCTAGTTGGAACCCACATTATATAGTTGAAGAGGCTGAGAGAGGCAGGGGTTTTCCCCACCACCCACCTAGCTGCTTAACATTTGCCTCTTGCTGGTTTCCCACTGCTAGGCCCACCCAGAACCCACTATTTCCAAAATCAGTACTCGGGCTATAGCATGTGCCTTCTAGGTCTCTTGCTTGAATGTCACCTCTCTCATTCAGACAGTCCCTGTAAATGGGTCAGCTTCCAAGCAGACCTCTGCTTCCTCTGGGAGGATGCAACCCTGCAGGGGGGTGCACCATTTGGCAAGCTTAGCAAGCAGTACTCAGGCTGGATTCCAGCCCCTACTAGTCACCTTGACTTGTGCCTTGTGCAGTGTACAACCTACACAACCATATATAACTTGTTCTCAAATTCCTTACTCTAGGGGTTGAGTCACTGCCTGTTACTGGCTTTTTCTCCTGGCAAGGAGAGGAGCCAGACTGGGGTCCAAGAGACCATTAATTAGAAACAGAAATTTCTTTATGGCAGGGCAGAAGCTTCAGGGTTAACACTCATCTCTAGCTGACTTCAGAGCTAGATCAGGCCAATCTAGAAATGCCCATGCAGAAGGAAGAGCAAGCCCAGAAGCCCTGAGGTGAGAAACACACAGGTGTATTTGAGGAATAGTATGCAGTCCCAAGCAGTCCAGGATAGCAGAAAAGCTGTGAGTGGAGGGAAATTGGTCAGCAAGAGAATGGGGTCCAGGTGTGTGAGGCATTACAAGCCACTGCAAAGACTTATTTTTTCACTCTGGATGAGTTGGGGTGGGAAGCATTAAAGGACTCTGAGCAGAGGAGTGACAGAATCTGATCTGACTTTTTAAAGGAATCATGGTGGCTGCTGCTTGGGGAGTAGGTGTCTGGGGCAAGAGTGGAAGCAGGGAGATGGTGAGGAGCTTTTGAAACTATCCAGACAAGAGATTCTGTGGCTTGAATCAAGATGAAAACTGTAACTATGAAGACATAATTGCATTTGGGAAGTTATTTTTATTTTGTCCTTTTTAAAAAAAATTGAAGTATAGTGATGGGATATATTTTTAAGGTAGACCCAACGGGATTTGATGATATATTGAACACAGGCTATGAGAGAGGAAAGGACTCAAGAATGCACCAAGGGGTGGCCTTGCAAAATGGAAGAGAATAGAGAATGGGTCCAGATGTATCTGAGAGCCTGAAAGAACAGATATACTAGGTCTCTTTTTTATGGCTCGGATTCCAGGCCCAAGTCCTTCCATCTACACCCTTTCCCACCAGGCCTGCCCAGGGGGACTCCAATGGGCTGCCCACATTTGCCCCAGAACTGCTGCTCTTGACTTCCTTCTAGAATGTCATCCTGTCTTTTTCTGCTCAACTGTTTCCTGGTACCTGAATGTTGGATGCTATCCATCCATCCATCCATCCATCCATCCATCCATCCATCCATCTATCCATTCATTCATCCAGGCATCCATCCAAGCATCCATCTACCCATCTATCCATCCATTCATCCAGGCATCCATCCAACCATCCATCCATCCATCCAACCATCCATCCATCCATCCAACCATCCATCCACCATCCAACCATCCATCCATCCATCCATCCATCCATCCATCCATCCATCCATCCAGGCATCCATCCAACCATCCATCCATCCATTCAACCATCCATCCATCATCAAATGTAAGAACCTATCATGTGCAAGACACTGATCTAGGTACAAGAGTTACAACAGCAACCAGGACAGCCATGGTTACTGCCCTCAGAGCTTAAGCTTCCTCTGGACACTCATGTTAAGAAAGCATCTATCTACCTATCTACCTGTTTACCTAGTTCCATGCCATTTGTAATTTAACCTGCTAATCATTTGGGGGAGACCTTGGTGGCTCTTGGCTTTAGCTCTCCTACCCTCTGTCATGTCTTTGACAACCAGGTGCTCAGTTACTATGGTAACTGGAAGAATTAGAAGCCCTCAGAGAAATGCATCTTAGGCAGAGGACTGTTTCCAACCCTCTTCATAAACCACAGATTCCACGGGTTTCTACAGAAGGCTGAGGAAGACAATTGAGAACACCAGTGGCACTCTTTCCAACTACTCACCTGTGTTATCTTAGAAACTCAATTAGCATGACCCAGGCTAATGTGCCGACAAGGGGTGTTGGGACCTAGACTTTGATCCACCCACCAGAGAGAGGCCATGACTAGGAAGGGCCAAGTGCAGGTTCTGAAAGGAAGTCCAATCAGGCAGCAGACCAAAGTAGTGGGAGAATTATATTCAGGTAGTCAGTGCCCAATACCACCTGGATGGGAAACTGAGGAATACTGCCATTCTCTGTCCAGAATCTCTGATGAGGCCATCTGTTGGCAGTGAAGGCATAGCTTGGGAAATGCCCAGGTGGTGATGTGAACATTCACGCATGGCTCTGGACTGCTTGTGGGTTTGGGACTTCAAAGGCCCTTTTGAACCATTAACTCATCACTCCACACACTGAGCGTTTTGGGCACAATTATTCCTCATTATATAGACCACAAAGCAGGTGCTTGGAGAGTTAGGGCAGAGTTGCAGGTCTTCCTGGTCTTTAGTCACATCTGTAAAGCTGCTGCTTCTGCCAAAGGGAATCCTGTAGGCCACACTGCCTTGCTGTGGGAACTGGACAGCCTTGGATCTACGAAAGGTGGAAACTGGAAATGAGTCCAAAAGCCATCCTCAAGTACTGAGGCCTAACTGTATGCCAGGCCCTCCAGTGATTACATCAGTACAGCATCTCCTTCAATCTTCTGTGTGAGGCAGGGACCATTACCCTTGTCTCCCATTGTATGGAGGAAATGGAGGGGCTTGGAAAAGTAACACAGCACAGTCCGCTCTCTGCCTGGAATCCACAGCATGGATTTGAATCCTTCCTCAACCATGGACCAGGCTAAGAATACCACTGCAGAGGGTTGTGGGGGGGGGGATTAAAATGACTTAGAATATGTAAAGTATCTGGCATATAGTAGGTATCAATCTACATTTGTGCCCACCCACCCCTCGTGGATTCTGGGGAACCCAAACCACGGGAGTGTCGAGGGGGGAAAGGCATTCTTATCCAAGTGATTCATGATTTGAAGGGGCCAGGTGGCAGGGCTCATGGGAAAGGGGTGGGTAGCATGTAGGGCTGCCCGATTAAGCAAATTAAAATATAGGATGCCCAGTTAAATTTTAATTTAATTTTAATTTCAGATAAACAACAGGTAATTTTTTAGTTAAGTATGTCCCAGCTGGCACACCTGGATTTTATAGGGCAAAAAAAATGTGGGCTGCAAACCAGATTGGGACCCATAGCTGGTCTCTGGAGCCAGCTGCTTGGTTTCAGGTTCCTAAGGTGAGATGCTGGAGAAGCAGGGCAGGGCCTGCAGGCACCACCCCCTCAAGGTGCTCTGTTGGGCCCAAGGGCTCCACAAAAGAGTAATTGACTAGTAATTATCATCAGTTAGAAGCTCTGTGCAGGCCTTTTTAGCATAGAAGTGATTCCAGTTCTTAAAAGGATTTGCAGACTTGAACAAATGCCTTCCCTAATCAGTACAAATTGTTCCTTTAAGCAGGAGAGAGCTGTGAGTCCATGCTTTCTCCTTCCAGTTAATGAGCAGCCAGCATCCTTTCTGGGGGTTTGGACTCTCTCTCCTCCCTCCGAGGTGCGTGGTGATGGCACTGAGGTGGTTGAGAGGACCTCTGGGGTCCCCTGGCCCACCGGTAGGCTCAGGACGAGAGGCAGCTGACTTACGCAGAGGCCCTGCCTTTATGAACTGCGTGCCAAAGGACAAGTTCTTAATCCCTTTGGACACAACTTTCTCACCTGTAAATGTGACTAATGATCAATCCTGCCCTACTTCACAGAACTGACCTGTCAAATAGGAGAATGTGCGTATCAGGGCCTCCCTGGTGGAGAGACCGCCATCCCCACCCACAATCCTGAGTCCCCTCTCCTGCGTCATCTTCATTCCCAAAACTTGGAGAAACAGACTTGTACCCAGGCCACCCAGAATTGAAAAACCAAAACCCAAACCAGAACCCAGCTGATTCTATATTCACATTCTAACTCTCCTTCCCCTGCATTGTACTCAAGCACTCATGGCTCAATGGGGTTTGTCCCTTTGGGTCCCATCTCAGGGTAGGGGCAGAAATACCAGTGTCTGTTGATGTCACGTTGGAGCTGTTCTGACTTTCTCCGATTTCCAGCTTTGCAGGGTGTGTTTACTACCTTCTGCCCCAGGCTGAGCTCTGCCTAGCCCACAGCCAGCAGCCCCTCACTCCTGCCTGGTCTCAGCCATGCCTTTTTTTTTTTTTTTTTTTTTTTTTTAATCTGCCTCCCTTAAATTAGGCAAATGGCAGAAGGGAAAGGAGGCTAAAGTTTCTGAAGCAATCCTGAACCTAAGAGGCTCCCTTCTAGTCAGAGAGGCTGGAATCCCTGCAACACTGTTAGCCTTGCTTTGAAGCTGTGCTGACCAGGGTGGTTATGTTATGTGACCTCAATGAGACTCCTGGGTGGCCCAGAGTGACAACCATTTCTCTTGGCTCTGTTTCAGCAAAAAGGAGAAAGGGGAGGGTGGGCAGGATGCTTCTGCATTAGGATAGGTACCCTTGCTCTCTCAAAGAGAGAGGACACTTGACCACGGACTTAGACTGAAGTTGTTCTAAACCTGATAGAGTATAAATTACAGAACATTCTAAGAAAATTCATAAATTAATTCCTTTAATTCCAGTAGAGAACAGGACAAAGGGAAGTCCAGAAGGGGATGGCTGGCTGCTCACTCCTCCCACTCAAGCACTGATTCAGACTTATTCAGAGGTCTTAGCAGTTGGCCCTCCACCTGCAGGGACGGCAAGTGAAGCAGAGGAGCCCAGGAGGCTAGCTTCGCCGGGGCAGAGCCCTCCTGGTTCACATCCACTGTGGCACCGGAAGCCCTTGGCCAGATTATGATGATGAGTATCCCTGTTTTCCAGATTTGGAAATCAGGCCTAGTTTCCTGAGATCATTCGGTTAGTGAACAGCAGATCTGGGGCCAGAACTGGGTGCTTACTCTACTATACCAAGGCTCCCTGCCCAGGATCTGTTAATATCTTCAGGTTTTTCCTGATGCATGATCACTGGCTTGACCTCATTTTAAACAATAAGCTTTTACTGAAAAGAAGGCTTCCCCGGAGGCTCAGCAGGCCCCGGGGTTTATTCAGATGAAGAGTCTACTGAAAATTACGCAGTGCCTACTGAGTGTGGACACTGGGTGGGGCATTTTCACAAACATTTCATATTCGCTATGAGTCGGAAGTGGGTGTGGTTACCTCCACTTCACAGAAGGGGCTTGGAGAGGCCAGGGAAACTTACTCACGGTTGTGCAAAAGGTAAGTGACTAAGCCAGAATCCAGAGCCACTTTTCGTTTCCCCTCATATCCACCCAAGTAACTCTGAACGCCAGAAAGCCAGACATTATCTTAAGAAACACTGATTTACTTACTAAAGGAGCAAAGAGATTTTTCACATCCCCAAAAATCTAAAATCTTATTGTGGCCCATGAGACTCTGCAGGACCTTTCCAGATGCATCTCTTAATCCCTTTTTCCTCATGCGGGATATTCCGGCAGCTCCAAATTTCTTCCTGTCTTCCCTTAAGTATTTGACACTTGCTATATACGCTTTCCCTGGGACTCCCTTTCCCTGAAATATTTGTATGCATAGCTCCTTCTCATAGTCGTGAATTCACATGACACCTTTTGCAGGGAGTGGACACCCCCTCCATCTACATTGGTGCCCCCATCCTAAATTGTCACAGCCTTTTATCCAGTCTTATTTTTTAGTATTTTCTTATTATCAGAAATCATCTTACTTATTTTTCACTTGTTCACTGTGTGTCTCCCTTACTAGACTGGGAGTTCCTTGTCTACCTTGGCACTGCTTTGTTCTGCTGCTTCGAATAGCACCTAACAGGCGGTCGGTGCCCTGAAAAGATTTGTTGAAAAATGACTGAACGGCAATGAGACTTTCTGTCTTGCAACAATGTTATTCCTGATCTCCATCCTGACCAGTGCTATTCTTAGCAATGAGAGGAACTTTTTTTTTCTTTCTTAACAAATCTCATTAAAATCATCCTTACCTCCAAAGTAGCCGTTGCTTTAAGCAGGTGGTTTAATCAGGGCCAGGGGGTGAAGGTGCGGGGCAGCGCGGATTACCCACAATGCCGTCTTTCGCTGGCCTGGAAGCCGGGGGAATGTGTACATAGGTGCGGGGCCCTCAGGAAGATCCATCCCGCTTTCTGCAATAATGTAAAAAGAAAACTTTCAAATACCACAATTTGCAAATGAAGACCTTTAAAATAATGGGACGGCAGCTCCGGAATGGGATTATTAGGATAATGCGATGTTTAAGTGGGCGCTTTCCCTCTCAAGGACCTGCCTGAATTCTGCTGAGCTCATTCCACGAGAGACCTCAGAGAGATCAGTTATGACTTTTATTAAAGTCAAACCAATACCTGTATTCGCAGCCGCCTGGAGGAAATTTCTTTCTGTAACTCTGATTGAAGTTTAATGGGAACTACACAAAGAAAATTTACTTAACCTCCTCACCCATCTCTTCCATGGTGGAAGTCTGTTCATCACGTGCTCTGCTCCCAGGAGACACTATCCAAGATAGCACTTCTCAATTTCATAATATTTTTCGGAGTAAAAGAGGGAAGACAGATGCAGACCCCAACTACACCAGAATACCATGTAGTCGACGTCTGATTTCACTTACAGGAACAATGCAGACGTTTTCTCAAGGGTTTGCGCATTAGTATTTTATAGATGACAAAATAAAAGGCATATGAACTACTAAGAAATTATGTTACATGCATGTGAAAGTATATGGATATAGAGTCCTGGCTGATATGCTCTGGATTGGTTCATGCTGCTGGTCAACCTCAGCTGCAAGCACATGGGGCAAGACAGCCACCTGCTCTTACACTGGAAATAAAAACTGTGAGTGGCACCTTTCATTCCAGAGAGACCCAGACATCATATTATTAACATCTGTCGGTCTGTAGCATT
The DNA here is from genome assembly GCF_003265705.2 of Callorhinus ursinus. Taxonomy (NCBI): domain Eukaryota; kingdom Metazoa; phylum Chordata; class Mammalia; order Carnivora; family Otariidae; genus Callorhinus; species Callorhinus ursinus. The sequence goes on along the minus strand of NW_027397080.1, from coordinate 7,297,050 downwards.
TTATAGATGGAAAGTACTGAAAATCTCACATTTTCTTATGAAATTTACACACGTACAAAACACAGGTTTAAGTTTGTATAAAAACCTAAGTGTTCAATTTGTATAAAATATTAAATAGTGAGTTATCTATGTAAACATCACCTAAGTGAAAGGATCAGATGTTTTAAGCACCCAAAGCCCACTATAAACCCATTCCTGGTCACTATTGCTTCTTGCTTTCTGACTTTTATCGTAATTGCTTGTTTGCTTGATTTGACAGCATTTCTATAGACAATATAGTTTAGTTTTACCAAATCCAACATCATACAAGATGCATTCCTTTGCGTCTGGCTTCTTTTGCTCAACATTTTGTTTTTAAGATTTACTCATGAATCTTAAAAGAATGTTCTTCTATGTGTACAGAGATCATTTGATTTGCTGTTTGGTGTTCCATTGGTACATATACCACAATATCTTTTTTGAGTTTCCTATCAATGGACATTTGGGTTTGGGTTCGGGTTGTTTCCAGTTTGGGGCTATTGCAAACAATAGGCAATAATATTCTTGTACCCACATTTTGGTACACATCCACATGAGTTTCTCTAGTGAGTTGTCAAGTTATGATCCTTGGACTAGTTTTGGCCCATCACTTGTTTTTATAAAGTTTTATTGGAATAGAGGCATGACCATTTGTTTACATACTGTCTATGGCTGTTTTTATGCTCTGAATGCAGAGTTGGGTAGTTATGGCAGAGACCATAGGACCTGCAGAGCTGATGATACTTACTATCTAGCCCTTTTCGGAAAAAGTTTGCTGACCCCTGCTCTACGGCATGGGCTTATGAGGAAATTGTATGGTTATAGGATTTGCAGACTTTCAACCATACTAGATATTGCCCGTTTTTCTTTTTACAATTTTTAGTATTTTATTATGAAAATAATATTTCAAAGTTTACTACTGCATATTCAAGACACAGTATTACTGCACAGCTTCAGGGTTTTATCAAAAAGTATGAAAAACTGCTAATTATTTTAACTACACTCCGTGCTAAATCTCAAACATGGTTGAACAGTGAACGAAAAGAAGGCTTATTTATGTAGCCGTTTATGGTCCACTGGTTGTTTCAAATCCTGCAATAGAAAATCCTTATCATCTGACCCCCTGTTTGGTGGGATTGCCAATCCCTTGCTATTTTAGCATACTTTCTGTATTTCAGATGACTGCTATTACAATTTTGTCCTGTCTTTGAGGGACCTAGATAAACTTATTTACAACCATGCGAGCCATTTGACCCAACGGTCATTCAGTTTGAATGCACAAATCTTCAGTTATGAAGGATTAAAGAAATACCATGTGTTTTTAGGATTTGAGTCAAGGAGGCTCCTTTGTTCACTGATCTTTTTCTGGCCATCTTCAAAACTTTCTTCTCCATCATCAACTACACGATCTTCACTCCGATGGTGTTCCAACACCAGATCATCCTGTCACTTTCGACTTTTGTGAATTCCATCCCATCCATCTCTTCTCCTATAAACCAGTGAAAGAAGGCCTGGTGACCATGACGGAAAACTGTTCCCATATGAGTTTTTAAAAATTCATGAATAATGGTCCTGTTGCCCACAAGCATGGATGGCAGCGCGAGGCCCCAAGAAGGGATTTCTCACATGACCACCGGGAGGCCCTGAAGAGTGCCGCACACAGCCACCTTGTTGCTGTTGGGTAGCCACTCCACAAAGTAGCTTTGTTCTTGTTCTAGGTGGTCAGCATCTGCCCTCCCACCTCTTCTGTGGACATGGGGCCCTGGAAGACAGTGACCACGGTGAGGCAGGGCCCATGTCTCAGCTCATGGGCTACTGACAGATACTTAGCATGGAACATTTGTTGAGTGAGTTCTGGCTCCGTGAGGGCCCTGTACTGACAGCTGCCTTTAGCTCTCAACAGAGCAATGTTGGCATGAAGTGTCGGTCTTCTTTCACTAAAAGAAATGGAGAAGTAGGCAATCTCAAGCTAACATGGCAGCTTGATCCTCGTCAGGCACTCAGACCTCTTTCATCTTTCTGCTCCTCCATCCTCAGCCAGGGGATCCACCTTAAATTGGGGCTTTAGCCATCAACTGCACTCCAAGTGGCAGTTAGGAGGGTGGGGAGGGCAAACAAGTGCATCCTGGCTGCCTTCCCCCTCTTAAAGAGCTTTCCAGGAAGTTCTACTCAACAACCTCCATTTGTCTCTGAGGTCAGGACTTAAACTAAGGCTATTCCCATTGTAAAGGGAGGTGGGAAATGTAGTCTCTTTGTTGTGCATATTATGACACTGAATAAGACCAAGAAGCAGGGAGCAGAATTTGGATGGGAAGGTCATAGTCTCCACCATATGGAGGATGTCACAGCATCCAGGGCAAGAGCACAGCTGGACCCACAGCTTGGGTCAGTGATGTTAGGAAAATCCTCTCCAGGGGACACATAGTACTCGCTTTGTACTCCTTTTCTACTCACCTGTTTTCTGTGTTGCCTTTGATTTCTGCTCCCTATAACCTCAGCATGCATGGTATATTGCGTATGGAACCAACTCTAACTTCAACTGTACATTTCAGCTGGAATTCCCATCACCGCTGACCAGGTGCTGACTCCTATTTAAATTCTGGAGTAAGATGGTTTGGTTGGCCCATGGCTGGCCTTGGGGCAAGTGCCCAGCTCTGGCCCAAATATGTGTTTGGAAAAAGGGAAGGCAAGAACATGCAGAACATGGAGCAGCTCTTTAGAGGTTGGGAAGACTCTCTCAAAGGGGCTCGGGGCAAGGCAAATGATGACACATTCTCATTGTGTATGTTTGGTGGCAATGATTATTAAAGGTTTGATATTATTCTGCCTCAACCCTCCACACAGTGAAGACACACAATTATTTTAGGATTGGCAGCAGAAAGTTTACCTAGAGTGAGCTCTAGATTTTAAAGTTGGTGGGACTGGGAAACTTCTACTTGGAGGATCCTGAAAAGTATCTGCTTTTAGAGGGAAACAGGAAATTTTTATTGAGAAGACCCTCATTTCATTCTGTAAAGAGCCATTAAGGGTGATTCTTTCAGTCTATACTCAAAACCATAACACTCTCTTGCAGATGTAAGGTCAGTATGTATGCCCCACTGTTCTTGGGTAAGCACAGAACCAGTGACATGGTCCAAATGTACCCTGAGATGTTGACTGTTCCATATGGTGCTATAGATCAACTCTGTCTTTAACAGGACCAGGGCTGTGTGGAGAGATCATTTTTCTAGAAATAAATTTTAAAAGGACTACCCAGGAATATCTTCACTCATGTCTTGGGAGATGTTTGTGTGACTTTTTCAAATATATGTTATTGAGATCATGAGCCTATATTCAACAAAGGGATATGCTTGATATTCTATTCGTCTCACACTGGAGGTGAAAGACTGTGAAGTAGAACTGGAGGGGATTTGGTATAATCTTTGGAAAACATACTGCTGACCTTGTGACTGCCTTCCAGGCCATGGGACCTGACTTTGACCTGGGGATGGAGGTGGGGTATTTGCTCTGTAGGAGATAGATGTTCTCACTTTCAGTCTTCTGGGAAGGAAATGAAGTGAGCCTCAGAATATGGGAAAGGAGGATCTCACGGTCTTTCCAGGGCTTGCTGTCCATGGAGAGGGACATAGTGAACAGGGCCCAGCAACATGGCAGTAGTTCTGGAAGGAGAAGCAAAGGTGGCCAGAGATGACCTCCGTGGAGAGCACAATTGATGGACCATAGGAATAGGTCTATCTGATATCCAGTTCTGATTTTCTCTTTTCCTCTGGTGGCCTTATACATGTATCCCCCCACACCTGCCCGCTCCCATACCACTTTACTGTACGGAATGTTCTTTGGGGGAATGAATGGAAGGTTTTGAATCCAGGATTGGGTCAAAACAGTAAAGAACAACTCAGAGCAGCATAGAGAAAGAGCTACAGAATAGCAAAAGATGACCTGAGAGAAACCTCCAGTAAAAGGTAGCAATCAATAACTACTATTATTTAAATATCTTTAAAAGATAATTGACCATTTAAAAGAAAAATAATAATAATGCATCATGAGGTGTGGTGTCAAAGCTGGATCTATGACTAGAGTAGTACAAAAGCTGGGAGTAGAGACGTAGAAGTATGTTGGAAGGTTCTTAGACAATACATGTAGCAGTATCCTTATTGAAGTTGAATGCACTGAGTTAAAGATGTATACCATAAACTCGAAAGCAACTACTAATATAGCACAACAAAGAGCTACAGCTAATAAACCAACAAGATATAAAAAGAATCAGAAAAATATACCCAATTAATTCAAAAGAAGGCAGAAATAAACAAACAAGGAAACAAAGAACCGCTGGGACAAAGAGAAAGCAAAATAGATGGTAGATTTAAATCCAATCACATAAATAAAAACAATAAATTTATAAATAGTCTACATAATCCAATTAAAAGGCACAGATTATCAGATTAGATTATAAAACAAATCTATTCTGTCTACAAGAAATCCACTTTATAAAGACACAAGTGGGTTGGATTTCGTCTGGTCTCAGGAATTCAGCTGAATAGGGATCAAACCATTCTGAACACCTACGAACTCAACAGGAGATCGAAGAAGAGAGTAGCAACAACTCTCTGAACAGAGAAGCGACCACTTACTGGAAGGTAGGACGTGTGGAGAAGTGAATCCGAGGCGATATTTGGGAGGATAGATGGCGGGGGAGGGGGCCTCCGTCGCCTCCGTCGCTTCTGGCAAGTGCTAGAGCCGCGGAGCACAAAATCGGAACTTTTAGAAGTTGGCTCCGCTGAGGGACGTCGCTGCAGTGGCTAAGCGGGGGGTGGAACCCTCGCGGGACAGTGTGGTCTCAGGACCCTCGGGGTCACAGAAAGACCGGGGGTGCATGAGTGCGGCAGAGCTCCCAGGTATCGGAGCGGGGAAGCCGGCTGCAGAGACGGAGCCGAGGCGCGGGCTCTCAGCTCGGGGTTGCCATAAACTGTGATCTGCGGCCCAGTCGGGCCACTGCTCCTCCAGCAGGGACCCAACAAGCGGCAGAGCCAGGGAGACTCCCCTTCCTCCCCCGGGAAGAAGCGGTGCGGGAGTGCACCGCAGAGATCTGCTGGGTTTGGAGACTCCACACGGAGTCGGGTGCCAGAGATCGAAACGCTCGATCACAGGCCGGGTGAGCACGGAGTGCGGCCGGAGACTGGGGAGACGGGAGTGACTGCTTTTCTCTGGGGGCGCACTGAGGAGCGGGGCCTCGAGTTCTCAGCTCCTTCAGGCGGAGATTGGGAGGCCACCATTTTCACCCTGGTCCTCCAAAGCTGTACCGAGAGCTTGCAGGGAACAAAAGCTCCTGAGAGCAAACCCGAGCAGCTTGCTTAGCCCGGACACACAAGGGCGGGGCAATTCCGCCTCCAGCAAAGACATTTGGGAACCACGGCAACAGGCCTCTCCCCCAGAAGATCAGCACGAACAGCCAGCAAGCCAAGACCAAGTTTACCGATCAAGGAGAACGGGAGAACTCCAGCGCTAGGGGAATACTGCACATAGAATTCATGGCTTTTTTACCATAATTCATTAGTTTTTCAAAGTTAATTTTTTTAACTGGTTTTTTTTTGAATTTTTCTTTTTCCCTTTTTCAAACAACATCTTATCAATCCCTTTTTAAAAAAAACATTTTTTATTTTTCATTTTTGGAGTCATATTTTTATCCCTTCATAGTAGTTACCCTTATTTTTGGCATTATATATATAAGTTGTTCTCTCTTTAAAATTTTGAGATACAATTTCTTCTAACAGATCAAAATATACCCTAAATCACTAGTGTATGGCTTTGTTCTAGTCTCCTGCCTGATCACAGTCTCTCCCTTTTTTTTCTTTTTTCTTTTTCCTTTTCTTTTTAAATCTTCTTCCTTCTTTTTAAAAACAACTTCTTATCAATTCCTTCTATAAAATCTTTTATAATTTTCATCTTTACAGTCATCTGCCATCCCTTCATTGTATCAACCCTTATTTTGTACATATATAAGTCTTTCTTCCTTTAAAATTTTAGCAGGCACTTTCTTCTAACAGACCAAAATACGCCCAAAAGCTAGTGTGTGGCACTGATCTATGCACTAGCCTGATCATATTTGATCATATTCTGCTTTTTTTTGTTTTGTTCTGTTTTTGTTTGTTTTTATCTTTTTCTTTTTCCTTTTTTTTTTTTCTCTTCTTTCTTTCCCTTTCTTGTCCCCTGGTTTCAGGTCTTTTCTGATTTGTATAGAGTATATTTGCTGGAGACGTTGTTAACCTGTCAGCATTCTGTTCTCTCATTTATCTGTTCTCCTCTGGACAAAATGACAAGACGAAAAAAATCACCTCAGCAAAAAGAACAAGAGGTAGTACCGTCAGCCAGGGACCTACTCAATACTGACATTAGTACGATGTCGGACCTCGAGTTCAGAATCATGACTTTAAAGATACTAGCTGGGCTTGAAAAAAGCTTGGAAGTTATTAGAGAAACCCTTTCTGGAGAAATAAAAGAACTAAAATCTAACCAAGTCGAAATCAAAAAGGCTATTGATGAGGTGCAATCAAAAATGGGGGCACTAACTGCTAGGATAAATGAGGCAGAAGAGAGAATCAGCGATATAGAAGACCAAATGATGGAAAATAAAGAGGCTGAGAAAAAGAGAGAGAAATAACTATAGGATCACGAGGGCAGAATTCGAGAGATAAGCGATACGATAAGATGAAACAACATTAGAATAATTGGGATCCCAGAAGAAGAAGAAAAAGAGAGAGGGGCAGAAGGTATATTGGAGCAAATAACAGCAGAGAACTTCCCTAATGTGGGGAAGGAAACAGGCATCAAAATCCAGGAGGCACAGAGAACCCCTCTCAAAATCAATAAAAATAGGTCAACACCCCGACATCTAATAGTAAAACTTACGAGTCTCAGACAAAGAGAAAATCCTGAAAGCAGCTTGGGAGAAGAGTTATGTAACCTACAATGGTAGAAACATTAGACTGGCAACAGACCTATCCACAGAGACCTGGCAGGCCAGAAAGGACAGGCATGATATCTTCAGAGCACTAAATGAGAAAAATATGCAGCCAAGAATACTATATCCAGCTAGGCTATCATTGAAAATAGAAGGAGAGATAAAAAGCTTCCAGGACAAACAAAAACTAAAGGAATTTGCAAACACAAAACCAGCCCTACAAGAAATATTAAAAGAGGTCCTCTAAGCAAAAAGAGAGCCTAAAAGCAGCATATATCAGAAAGGAGCACAGACAATATACAGTAACAGTCACCTTACAGGCAATACAATGGCACTAAATTCATACCTTTCAATAGTTACCCTGAATGTAAATGGGCTCAATGCCCCAATCAAAAGACACAGGCTATCAGATTGGATTAAAAAACAAGACCCATCGATATGCTGTCTGCAAGAGACTCATTTTAGACCCAAAGACACCCCCAGATTGAAAGTGAGGGGGTGGAAAACCATTTACCATGCTAATGGACACCAAAAGAAAGCTGGGGTGGCAATCCTTATATCAGACAAATTAGATTTTAAAACAAAGATTGTAATAAGAGATGAAGAAGGACACTATATCCTACTTAAAGGGTCTATCCAACAAGAAGATCTAACAGTTGTAAATATCTATGCCCCTAACGTGGGAGCAGCCAATTATATAAGGCAATTAATAACAAAAGCAAAGAAACACATTGACAACAATACAGTAATAGTGGGGGACTTTAACACCCCCCTAACTGAAATGGACAGATCATCTAAGCAAAAGATCAACAAGGAAATAAAGACTTTAAATGAAACACTGGACCAAATGGACTTTACAGACATATTCAGAACATTCCATCCCAAAGCAATGGAATACACATTCTTCTCTAGTGCCCATGAAACATTCTCCAGAACTGATCACATCCTAGGTCACAAATCAGGTCTCAACTGGTACCAAAAGATTGGGATTATTCCCTGCATCTTTTCAGACCACAATGCTTTGAAACTAGAACTCAACCACAAGAGGAAAGTCGGAAAGAACTCAAATACATGGAGGCTGAAGAGCATCCTACTAAAGAATGAATGGGTCAACCAGGAAATTAAAGAAGAATTAAAAAAAATTCATGGAAACCAATGAAAATGAAAACACAACTGTTCAAAATCTTTGGGATACAGCAAAGGCAGTCCTGAGAGGAAAGTATATAGCAATACAAGCCTTTCTCAAGAAACAAGAAAGGTTTCAAATACACAACCTAACCCTACACCTAAAGGAGCTGGAGAAAGAACAGCAAATAAAGCCTAAACCCAGCAGGAGAAGAGAAATCATAAAGATCAGAGCAGAAATCAATGAAATAGAAACCAAAAGAACAGTAGAACAGATCAACGAAACTGGGAGCTGGTTCTTTGAAAGAATTCACAAGATTGATAAACCCCTGGCCAGACTTATCAAAAAGAAAAGAGAAATGACCCAAATCAACAAAATCATGAATGAAAGAGGAGAGATCACAACCAACACCAAAGAAATACAAACAATTATAAGAACATATTATGAGCAACTCTATGCCAGCAAATTAGAGAACCTGGAAGAAATGGGTGCATTCCTAGAGATGTATCAACTACCAAAATTGAACCAGGAAGAAATAGAAAACCTGAACAGACCTATAACCACTAAGGAAATTGAAGCAGTCATCAAAAATCTCCCAACAAACAAAGGCCCAGGGCCAGATGGCTTCCCAGGGGAATTCTATCAGACATTTAAAGAAGAATTAATACCTATTCTCCTGAAACTGTTCCAAAAAATAGAAATGGAAGGAAAACTTCCAAACTCATTTTATGAGGCCACCATTACCTTGATCCCCAAACCAGACAAAGACCCCATCAAAAACGAGAATTACAGACCAATATCCTTGATGAACATGGATGCAAAAATTCTCACCAAAATACTAGCCAATAGAATCCAACAGTACATTAAAAGGATTATACACCATGACCAAGTGGGATTTATCCCTGGGCTGCAAGGCTGGTTCAACATCCGCAAATCAATCAACGTGATACAATACCTTAACAAAAGAAAGAACAAGAATCATATGATCCTCTCAATAGATGCAGAAAAAGCATTTGACAAAGTACAGCATCCTTTCTTGATCAAAACTCTTCAGAATATAGGGATAGAGGGTACATACCTCAATATCATAAAAGCCATCTATGAAAAACCTAAAGCGAATATCATTCTCAATGGGGAAAAGTTGAGAGCTTTTCCCCTAAGGTCAGGAACGCGGCAGGGATGTCCACTCTCACTGCTATTCAACATAGTATGAGAAGTCCTAGCCACAGCAATCAGACAACAGAAAGAAATCAAAGGCATCCAAATCAGCAAAGAGGAAGTCAAACTTTCACTCTTTGCAGATGATATGATACTGTATGTGGAAAACCCAAAAGACTCCACCCCAAAACTGCTAGAACTCATACAGGAATTCAGTAAAGTAGCAGGATATAAAATCAATGCACAGAAATCAGTGGCATTCCTATACACCAACAAGACAGAAGAGAGACAAATCAAGGAGTCGATCCCATTTACAATTGCACCCAAAACCATAAGATACCTAGGAATAAATTTAACCAAAGAGGCAAAGGATCTGTACTCAGGAAACTATAAAATATTCATGAAAGAAATTGAAGAAGACACAAAGAAATGGAAAAACGTTCCATGCTCATGGATTGGAAGAACAAACATTGTGAAGATGTCAATGCTACCTAGAGCAATCTACACATTCAATGCAATCCCCATCAAAATACCATCCACCTTTTTCAAAGAAATGGAACAAATAATCCTAAAATTTGTATGGAACCAGAAGAGACCCCGAATAGCCAGAGGAATATTGAAAAAGAAAAGCAAAGCTGGCGGCATCACAATTCCGGACTTCCAGCTCTATTACAAAGCTGTCATCATTAAGACAGTATGGTACTGGCACAAAAACAGACACATAGATCAATGGAACAGAATACAGAGCCCAGAAATGGACCCTTCAACTCTATGGTCAACTCATCTTTGACAAAGCAGGAAAGAATGTCCAATGGAAAAAAGCCAGTCTCTTCAACAAATGGTGTTGGGAAAATTGGACAGCCACATGCAGAAGAATGAAACTGGACCATTTCCTTACACCACACACAAAAATAGACTCCAAATGGTTGAAAGACCTAAACGCAAGACAGGAGTCCATCAAAATCCTAAAGGAGAACACAGGCAGCAACCTCTTCAACCTCAGCCACAGCAACTTCTTCCTAGAAACATCCCCAAAGGCAAGGGAAGGAAGGGCAAAAATGAACTATTGGGATTTCATCAAGATAAAAAGCTTTTGCACAGCAAAAGAAATAGTCCACAAAACCAAAAGACAACCGACAGAATGGGAGAAAATATTTGCAAATGACATATCCGATAAAGGGCTAGTATCCAAAATCTATAAAGAACTTATCAAACTCAACACCCAAAGAACAAATAATCCAATCAAGAAATGGGCAGAAGACATGTACAGACATTTTTCCAAAGAAGACATCCAAATGGCCAACAGACACATGAAAAAGTGCTCAACATCACTCGGCATCAGGGAAATCCAAATCAAAACCTCAATGAGATACCACCTCACACCCGTCAGAATGGCTAGAATTAACAAGTCAGGAAATGACAGATGCTGGTGGGGATGTGGAGAAAGGGGAACCCTCCTACACTGTTGGTGGGAATGCAAGCTGGTGCAACCCCTCTGGAAAACAGTATGGAGGTTCCTCAAACAGTTGAAATTAGAGCTACCATATGATCCAGCAATTGCACTACTGGGTATTTACCACAAAGATACAAATGTAGGGATCCGAAGGGGTACGTGCACCCCAATGTTTATAGCAGTAATGTCCACAATAGCCAAACTGTGGAAAGAGCCAAGATGTCCATCGACAGATGAATGGATAAAGAAGAAGTGGTATATATACACAATGGAATATTATGCAGCCATCAAAAGGAATGAGATCTTGCCATTTGCAACGACGTGGATGGAACTGGAGGGTGTTATGCTGAGTGAAATAAGTCAGTCAGAGAAAGACATGTATCATATGACCTCACTGATATGAGGAGTTCTTAATCTCAGGAAACAAACTGAGTGTTGCTGGAGCGGTGAGGGGTGGGAGGGATTGGGTGGCTGGGTGATAGACATTGGGGAGGGTATGTGCTATGGTGAGTGCTGTGAATTGTACAGGACTGATGAATCATGGATCTGTACTTCTGAAACAAATAATGCAACGTATGTTAAGAAAAAAAAAGAAGAAGATAGCGGGAGGGGAAGAACGAAGTGGAGTAAGTCGGAGGGGGAGATGAACCATTAGAGATGATGGACTCTGAAAAACAAACAGGGTTCTAGAGGGGAGGGGGGTGGGGGGATGGGTTAGCCTGGTGATGGGTATTAAAGAGGGCACATTCTGCGTGGAGCACTGGGTGTGATGCACAAACAATGAATCATGGAACACATCAAAAACTAATGATGTAATGTATGGTGATTAACATAACAATAAAAATTATTTTAAAAAATTCTATCTTGTTTAAAGTATTGTCATGCTTTTAAATACAAATACAAATATAAATACGTGTGTGTTTATGTGTATACATGTATATATAATGTAATGTATATTACATTAGCAGAAGCAAATCCTAATGAATTCTGACACCTGTAGCAGATTAGTGGAGGTGAGAGGTGTCAGGAAAGGCTTTGCAGAGTGTATAATATTTGAGTTGGGACTTGAAAGGTAAGTAAAATCTTACCAGATAGAGTGGATTAGAAACAGGAAGGCATTCTAGACACAATAACAACAGCGTGGAAAGGTACAAGGAGTGAAAAAAGCATGCTTTGCTCAGAAAATAGCAAGATGAGTGTAACATGTGTATTTCTTGAATATTCGGTCTGGGACTTAGGCCTGGGTTAAGCTTGGGGCTGAATTCAACTGGAGGAGAGAAGGGTCATTTTGCAGCTCCATTACATGCAAATGAGCACCTCTGGGGGAAGGCAGTGACCTTTCGCGGGAGCTGTGTGAGTAAACACATATTAGCGAGGCAGGACACAACTCAATGAAGGGGCAGTGAGACCTTGACTCGCAAGAAGGTGATTTGACCTCAGGTCTTTGCCTTTAGAGTAGAGAATGTGCTTCAGACAAAAGTGACCTCATAGTCCTTTTCCCTGGTGGCTCTGCACAGGTGATCCTGCCTAAGCTCCCTGCACCTTCCACCAGGGGAGCACAGTCCCCAAACAATACAGTTTCTGAGAAAGGAAGTCTCTGTAGAGGAATGGGGAAAAGGGCTCCTTGTCTGTACATCTGGTGATTCGGTCGCCTGACATTTTTTTCCTTGAGAATCAGGAAGCTTTAGAGGAAGTCAGACCTTATGGCATGTAATAGCACAATGCCATACATATACCCATTTTCCTGAGTTGGTTGTGGCATATTATCAGTGCCCCCTTTTACTCTCAAAAGTATCCTATTTTGTTTTTTGGTCTTTTTAGTGGTGCCTTTTTTTAGAAAGAAAGAACACAAGTGGAGGGGGAGGGGCAGAAGGAGAGGGAGAATCTCAAGCAGTCTCCACGCTCAGCACAGAGCCTGACCTGGGGCTTGATCTCATGAACCTGAGATCATGGACCTGAGCCAAAATTGAGTCAGACACTCAACTGACTGAGCCACCCAGGCATCCCAAAATATCCTACTTTGGATAAAAAGTTTTATGATCACCCTACTCACTTGTATAAGGACTTTATAGTTTATGAAGGAACTATTATACATTTGCTATTGCTTTCAGTCATTTGGAAAAAAAAAACAACAAATCACTACCATTCCTTTTCTTCCAAAGAAATTTAGGGATCAGAAAGAGACTTTGAGGGATGTAGTCATTGATCCTATTGTTTCAGTTAGAGACACTCAGGAGGGAGGAACATGCTTCTGTGGCATACTAAGATCAGTGTTAATTTTGTAAAGGATAGGGTCGAAGTTTTAACAGGAGGAATATGCATTTCTCAGATGAGACTACACTGTGTGGTCTTTGGAAGAAAAATGAAACTTGCTACATGAAGATGTGACTGCCTTTGGTGATTCAAACTAAAGCTAGCCACTAAAAATGAAATTGTGGTTGTAATATCCCCCTTTCTCCTGTGCTTCTCTATCACCCAGACAATCAAGGACGGGAGCCCCAGTCCTTCCATCGGTGCCAGAAGGAACCTGAGCGGGGGATACCACTCCTTTGGACTCTCCCACCAACAGTGGCTAAAGTTGGAGGGGTCTGAGTCTGCAAAGCACAAGCTGTATAGGGATAATTAACCCGTTTTCCTGTTAGAGATATTGACACTGAGGAGATAAGTTGACCTGCTTGAATTACAACATTTATAAATGGCAGAAGTGGAGTTTGAACTTAGGAGATTCCTTGATGAAAAAATAGCTAAAGGCAGTCCAAGTTCCCAGGAGAAAACCCATGGCCTGAGATGTGGCAGGAAGAACTGGGAATTTTAGCCTGAAGATAAAGGGGCCTTGGGAGATGCAGCAGGAAGAACTGGGAATTTTAGCCTGAAGATAAAGTGGCCTTGGAGGCACAGGATATGATCTCTGTCATCAAACCTCTGATGGGCTGCCACAAGGGGAAGAAATTATCCTATATAGGTTGGACCCAGAGAGTGAAGCAAGGACTAATGAAGGGAAGATAAAAGGAAGTAGATGCCAATTTAACATAAAGAGAAGGAAACTAACATTTCCTGAATATCTATCTATGCCAAGCATTTTACATGTGTACTCTTGTTTAATTCTCACACAGAGGAAAAAAAACTTGTGAAGTAGATATTATCCTTATTTAAAAAATGAGGAACCAGGAGACTTCCAAGTTAAGGTAATGGTAGGGTAGCTTGTATTGTACTAATTATCTTACCCATCCTAATTATAAACTCTGAACAAAACAGAAAGAAAGTTAACTGTTTGAAGGTACTGGAAACTAGAGGGGATTTGACCCTTGAAAGAAGGGAACCACACTGGATAATACCCACTTATTCAGCTTCTCATTTGAGGGCAGTCCCCAGTCTATGTGGTGCACTGGGGCACTTCCAAGAGAGCTCACGCAGAAAGTTGCTCTTGTATTAGCTTGAGGAGTCAGAGGATGAACCTTGAGCCTGCCAGGGCAGTTGGAAATTGAAGGGGGGAGATCCTAGGAAGAAAGGAGCCATAGGGAGAGGAGCCCCCAGAGCTGCATATACATGCCATTCCAATCCTTGGCTGACACCTGAAACCTGAATGTGTGGGTGAGACTCCAAGAAGCCTCTGGGGAAAACAGTAGCTGGGAATCTGGGGAAAAGAAAAGGAAAAAAGGACGGAGCAGAGGATTCAGAAGTTGCCTACCATGGAGGTGGAGTCCAAAGTTTGAATGCTCCCAAATGGGAGGGCCTCAGTAAGTACCTCAAGCTTCCACTGAAACCTTCAAATCACATCCTAGGATTAAATACAACATCCCAGGATTAAGGCACTGGTCCTAGTACTAAGGGAAAAACCCAAACAGACTTGCTTTGAACTGAAACCAATCTTTCACAAGACAAAGGAGATCCAGTGGTAATTTACCTACTCACTAGAACAAAACTCAGTGTTCTTCAGAGAAAAATAACAGAATGCAGAGTTCTGTATACATAATTACCTTTTTTAAAACTATTATGTATGTGAGGAAACAGAAAAATATAACCCAGTGAAGAGAAAAATCAGTTGATAAAAACAAAGTGACAAATGAGGCAGATACTGAAATTAGCCAAAGAGAACATTAAAATAACTGAGAAATATGATGAGCAATCTATAAGAAAAGGTGTGTTAATGTGTGAAGAGAGGGGGAATTTGAGAAGAAATATGAATACTGTGTAAAAGAATGAAAAGGAAATTCTAGAACTGAAAAATATTGTATCTGAAGTCTAAAAATATTTATTAGAAAATATCATAGTAGATTGGATAAAGAAGAAGACAGAATCAATGAACTGGAAGGTAGTTCAATAGAAGTCATCCAAACTGAAGCACAGAGGGTGAAAAAGGTTGAAAAACAATTAACAGAACCTCATTGATTTGTGAGACAGCGTCAAGTGGATGGACAAATGAGCAACTACGGTCTCAGAAGGAGAGGAGTGAAGGAATAGGGCAGAAAAAAATATTTGAAGAAATATTGGTCCAATATTTCCCAAATCTTATCAAAAAAGAAACCCACAGATCCAGAAAGTTCATCACATCTCAAGCAAAATAAAAACAAAGAAATCACATATAGGCACATCAAAGTTAAATACCTGAAAAACACAAATAGACAGAAAAATCTTAAAAGCAGCCAGCAGTGGCTGAATTCTCATCATAAACAAATGAAGCCAGAAGACATCATTAAAATGCTAAATAAAAACAAAAAACAAAACCCAGGCAACATAAAATTCTGTATCAAGTGAAAATACCTTACAAAAATGAAGGTAAAATAATTTCAGATAAATGAAAGGCAAGATAATATATCATTAGAAGACCCAACTGAAAGAAATGCTAAAGAATGTTCTTTAAGCTGAAGAAAAATGAGACCATGTGGAAATTCAGATCTATAGGAAAGATAAAGGGCACTGGAGATGGTAACTATGTGGAAAAATAGAAAAGAAAAAGTTTCTTTCTTTGTTTAAATATTGAAAAAGTGAATTGATGGGACTTCCACTTCTGACCAAGATGGAGTCACAGGGCTGCCTTTAACCTCCCACCTGAAACAAACAAACAAACAAACAAACAAACAAGACTGGACAAAATATATGAAACAATGGCTCTGAAGGCATTGGACATTATGCAATGAAGAATGGTGATGCCTAAGTGACAGGAAACAAATACATCCCTATTATTGACCTAGTTTACTGTCTGAAGGAAGTTTACAGGCAATGATGCAGGAAGGCAGAACCCTGGACTAGCCTCACCATGTTCCTGAGTTGAGGAGGCTGAAATGGAAGTCCAGGGAAACAAAGGCATCTAGAATTCTCAGTTGAGCGTATTGAAGACGTAAGGTGCACACAGAGAGAACTTCAGAAATCTACAGACATTCCCCTTGAGAATTTCATTGAATAATCATCAGCACATGTATGTGAGAAACTATATGAAGCCAAGAAAAGAATTACCCAAAAAGGTGAGAAAGAACAGTGCTTTCAACTCACACAGGTTGGAAACAGTACCCACTCCCAACACCCAGAGTGAAACGCTTCCTAAGTCCTGGACATCACTTAGAGTACAAGTAAAGTCTTGCCTCAGTAGTGGGAAATATTAACTGTTAACTAAATCCTGCTCTGGTCCCACCTAACTGAGCTTAAAACTAAGAACCAAAAGGATTAAGCTGTTTCCAAGTAATTTAACCACATCCTAAAACGAAGCTTAAGAATACCTTTAGGACTATAAAAATACTCAGCACCTAACAAAGTAAAATTCACAATATCTAATGTCCAGTAAAATAATTGTCAGGTAAACAAAGAACCAGGAAAATAAAATTCATAATAAAGAGAAAAATCAATCAGGAATGACTCAGAAATGATACAAATGATAGAATTAATAGACATGCTCTTTAACACAGTTATTAGGACTGTATTCCATTAATCCACAAAAAGCTAAGCAACTGCATTAATCTCCAAGTAAATTTCACCACAAAAAAATTATAAGGGATAAAGATGGTCATTTCATATTGATAAAAGGGTTAATTCATAAGGACATAAAAATCTGAAATGCTTATGCACCCATTATCTTCAAAATAAAGTAAAAACTAATAGAACTGCAAGGAGAAATAGATAAATCCACAATTATAGTTGGTGATTTCAATTCTTCTCTCTCAATAATTGATAGAAGAAGTAGACAAAAATTCAGTAAGTATATAAAAGACTTGAACAACCCTATCACCCAGTTTGACCCATTTAACATTTTTAGAACACTTCACCCAACAATAGCAAAATGCACATTTTTTTTTCAAGTACACACAGAACATTTACCAAGATAGAACATAAAATGTCTATGTCTGGGCCATAAATTATGTCTCAATATATTAAAAATTATTCAAGTTTTGCAAAGTATGTTCTGTGACCATAAATAGAATTAGGTTAGAAATCAATACCAGAAAGATAATTTCCCAATATTTGGAAATTATATATCACAGTTCTAAACAACTCTTGGATCATAAAAGTAATCAAAAAGTAAATTAGGAAGTATTTTGAACTGAATTAAAATGAAAACACAGAATTTTGAAGTAATGTGGAGTATAGCCAAAGTAGTACTTACAGGAAAATTTATACTATATGAGAAAAGAAGAAAGTTATCAAATTAATGACTTCAGTTTTCACTCTAAGAAACTATAATAAAAAGAGCAAGTCAAACTCAAAGTAAGCAATAAATACAGAAATAATAAATATCTGGGTTGAAATTAATAAAATAGAAAAAAGAAAACAATAGAGAAAAATCAATGTAACCAAGAGCGAGTTCTTTGAGAACATAACTAAGATTGTTAAACCTCTTGCAGGCATTCAGGAAAAGAGAGAGACAGAAAGACAGAAAGAGATAGAGAGACAGGATACAAATTACCCACATCAGGAATTAGAGAGGTGATATCACTATGGAGTCTACAGATTTTAAAAGTGTAGTAAGATAATATTATGAACAACTTTATACCAATAAACTCTAAAATTTGGGAGATGGACAAATTTCTTAAATGGTTCAACCTATCAAATCTCACGCAAGAAGAAATTGGTAATGTTAATTGACCTGTATTTACTAGAGAAGTTGAATTTATACCGAAAAACCTTCTCACAAAGAAAACTCCTGGCCCAGATAACTTGACTGGTGAATTATAACAAACAATTCAGAAAGAAAAAAAAAAAAAACAATTCTCTGTAAACTCTTCCAGAAAGATAAAGGCACTCCCCACTCATTCTATGAGGCCAGTGTTATTCTGATATCAAAACTAGACAGATATTAAGGAGAGAACACTAGAGATCAATTTCCATCATGAGTATAGATGCAAAAAAAATTATTTTTAAATATTTTATTTATTTATTTTAGAGAGAGAGAAAGCAGGGAGGAAGGGGCAGAGGGAGAGGGAGAAAGAGTTTCAAGCTGAGTGTGGAGCCTGATGTGGGACTAGATCCCACGTCCTTGAGATCACAACCTGAGCCAAAACCAAGAGTGGAGGCTTAACCAACTGCACTACCCAGGCCCCCTGGTGCAAAAATTTTTAACAAAATTTTAGTAAGTCAAATGCAGCAATATATAAAAGTGATAATAATTCATGATGAAGTAG
Organism: Callorhinus ursinus; assembly: GCF_003265705.2. Lineage (NCBI taxonomy): Eukaryota > Metazoa > Chordata > Mammalia > Carnivora > Otariidae > Callorhinus > Callorhinus ursinus. Next base: position 7,278,727 of record NW_027397080.1, on the reverse strand, counting down.
AACTTAATACCTGGAGTACAAATTTTAGTTTGACATTATCAAGTCAATAGATGTAATTCACCATAACAGACTAAAGACCGCATGATTTTTCTCAATAGGTACAGAAAAAGCATTTTATAAAATTTAGCATCCATTCTAGATAAAGACTCTCACAGACTAAGAACATAAGGGAACTTTCTCAACCTGATAAAGAGCATCTGAGAATATACTACAGTTAACATCATACTTCATGATGAAAACTGAATACTTTTTAAGATCATGAAAAAAACAAGGATGTTCACTCTCACTACCTCTATTCAACATTGCAGTAGAAGTACCAGCTAGTGCAATTAGGTAAGAAAAAGATACAAAAGCATCCAGAATGAAAAGGAAGAAGTAAAAATGTCTTTATTCACAGATGGTATAATTGCCTGTATGCAAAATTCTATGCAATGTAAAAACAAAGACCTAGAACTAATGAGGTTAGCAGGACTGCAAGATACAATATATTTCATACAATATAATTACCCAATATACAATGATTGTATACAATTATACAACATATAATCGGTATGATTCAATATATCAGCAATAGAAAATTGGAAATTGAAGTTAAAAGCACTTACATTGCATAAAAATAAGAAATAAGGATAAATCTGGCAGAATATTTATGATCTGTATGCTCGAAAATCACAAACCATTTTGAGAAAAATTAAAGAAGATATAAATAACTGGAGAGATATGCCATGTTCATGTATTAGAGAATTTGATATTATTAAGAATGAAAATCTCCCCAAATGGATTTATAGATTCAACTGAGTCCCTATCAAAATTCTATCAGCCTTGTTTTCTTGTGGAAATTGACAGAGTCCAAAATTCATATGGAAGTGCAAAAGACATAGAATTGCCAAAAGAACTTTGAAAATGAAGAACAATGTGGAAGCACTGACGACCTGATTGCCAGACTTATTATAAAGATTCTATAATAAAGATAATGTGGCGTTTGCTTCAAGACAGATAAATAAATAAATGGGACAGAACAGAGAGTTCAGAAATAAACCCCCACATAATTTAGCCAATTGATTTCCAACAAAAGTACAAAAGCAATTTTGTGGAGAAAGGATAGTCTTTTAACAAATGGTGCTTGGACAATTGGATAGCGATATGCAAATAAAAAAAAGTCTTTTAAGAGTCAAGGTCAGTCCGGAGAGGCAGTGACAGGGCAGTCTAACTGCATTACAATGTAGGAAACAACACTACTGAAGACAGCAGAGACTCTGACCTGAGTGACTTTGGAAATGAGTCTATATGACTAAAGGTAACACAAACAACCTGTAAAGAAGCACTGTCCTCTAGCTGATAAAGTTGTTTCCCATGGGGGTATGAGGTCACTGATAGCACTAAGCTTGTATGCTGGAATTGAACAGTTAGTGAATGAATGGCAGATGGTAGGAGTCAAGTTTCTCCTTGTTGGAATGAGAGGTACCAAGTAAGCAAAGGGAAGAGGCGAGCATGGATTACAGTGGATACATGAAGTAATTAATAATTAATAAGTAAGTAAAACATGAATTCATGTTCTGATTAGTATAGGTATAAATGGTTATATACAGAAATGTATAGAGAACCTAGAAACAAGGACTCACCAGCAGCAACGACCACATCTAATGCCCCAATTTTACTTTCTAATATCATTCTCCAATAAAAGGAACAAGGGCTCTTTGGGGAAATGGTTGATTTTAGGACTGGAGCAGAAAATATATAAGATGATCCTGGAGTATTTTGTAGTGTTACAAAGGAAGGGAGAGCTCACATGCACAGTGTGATTGTTTACAAAATGATATTATAAATAAATAAAGTACTTTTGCTGTTAAAAAAAAAAAAGAAAGCAAAAGCAAAAACACAGTGATGGCGGTATGTCAAAGGGACACTGGAGTAGTATTGGGTTGTAACTCAAAGTATAAAATAAATACCCATGAGTCCATACTGACATAAAGAAATGGTCAAATAAATTAATAAATGGAGCAGAAGAAACAAATCTCCCATGCATAAGAATTCCAAATAAATTGTGCAGATACTCTGTCCTCAAGTTGCTGGAGCATGACTCCCCACAGATAGGCCCTGGGGAGCGGTTGAAAGAGTTTGGGCTTTAACATCAAATAACTGTGAGTGCGAGACCCACCTCTGATCCTTGTTAGCTGTGTGATCCCAGGCATTACCCTTTCTAAACCTCAGGTTTTTAATTTGCAAAATGGGAATAATAGTATCACTTAACTACCTGTCCAGAGCCACTGTGTAGATCGAATGTCTATACAGTTCTCAGAATGGTGCTTAGGACATAGTACTCTATAAATTACAGTATTATTCTTTTTTAAGGTAGTGTGTTCATCTGTTCCAGCTGCTATAACAAGATTACACAGACTGGGTGGCTTGAACAACCGAAATTTATTTTCTCACCATTTTGAAGGCTGGAAAGTGCAAAATCATGGTCCAGCCGGGTTCTGTTTCTGGTGAGAGAACTCTTCCTGCCTCGCAGATGGCTGCTTTGTCCTCACACGGCCTTTCCTCCGTCTGTGCAAGGGGAAGGGAGAAGGCGGCGACAGCCTTTCTTTTCTTATAAGGCCACCAATCCTATGGGACTCTAAGGCCCCACCCTTATAACCTCAATTATAACCTCATTTATAACCTCATTTATGTGATCACTTTAATTACTTCCTAAAGACCCCATCTCCAAATGCAGTCACATTGAGGGTTAGCCCTGTGACCTAGGAATTTTAGTGGGGGAAGAACTCAGTCCATAGCAGGTAGCATGAGATACAGAATCAGACAACTTGAATTCTTCTATTAGCTTCACCACTTGCTCGCTATACTGGGGAAATCTCTCACGTTCCTCAGGTTTTTGTCGGGGTTTTTTTTTCCCCTTTAAAAAAATTAAGGTATTATTTTTATCCAATAAAATTCACACATTTAAAAATACCGTTAAGTGAGCTTTTTTTAAGCAAAAAAAAAAAAGATTTTTATTTTAGAACAGTTTTGGATTTACGGAAAAATTGCAAAGATAGTACAGAGTTCCCAGATACTCTGCACCCAGTTTCCCTATTATTAACATCTTAAATTAGTATAGTACATTTGTTACCATTAATGAAGGCATACTGACATATCACTAAAGTTCATACTTTATATGGATTTCCTCCAGTTTTTACATGATATCCTTTTTTTGTTCCAGGGTCCCATCCAGGACACCACATTACATTTAGTCATCTGTCTCCTTAGGCTCCTCTTGGCTATGACAGTTTCTTAGAATCCCCTTGTTTTTTTATAGATCTTGACAGTTTGGGGAGTACCGGTTGGGTGTTTTATACAATGTCCCTCATTGGGATTTTTCTGATGTTTTTGTCATAATTTCACTGTACTCATGGGTCTTAGGGCTGAAGACCACAAAAGAAAAGTGCCATTCTCATCAAACCACATCAAGGGTGCATACTATCAACATGACTGATCACTGTTGCTGTTGACCTCGATCACTTGGCTGTGTTGGCCAGTTTCTCCAAGTTACTCTCCCCTCCCCCTTTTCTTACTACATTCTTTGGAAGGAAGTCACTATGCACAGGCCATACTTAAGGGGTCTACCTCCTTGAGAAAAAAGGTCTACATAAATAATTTGGAATCCTGCATGCGGAATTTGTCTCTTCTTCCTTATTTATTTATTCATTCAATATTTGTTTATATCAGTACAGACTAGCTGAAATATATTTTATTTGGGGGGTTATAATCCGATATTATTGTAATGTATTCTGCTGCTCTAATTGTCCCAGCTTTGGCCATTGGGAGCTCATTCACATTCACTCCTTTGTCCTTTTGACATGGTCCCATCATTTTTCTTACCTTCTCTCGCTCTCTCTCCCTCTATTTTAGATCTGCTTCACTTGCTGTTACTCTAAGGAGTCCTAGGCTCATCTTGCATTTTCATGTCCCAGTCCTAGAATCAGCCATTTGTCTAAGGAACCCTAGTTCTCTTTAATGGAGCGTGGTATTTAGAAATCAAGATCTGGACACCAGATGTGATTTTTGCTACTAGAGCATCACTACTTCAAGGCTTTAAGTAAGTGGTGAGAAGAGGCAGTGCACTTTGAGCTGAGGCCTGGAGGATGAGAAGCAGCAGTCACTTTAGATCTAACAGAGAGTTCCAGGCAGAAGAATTGCTGGTAGAAAGGATATAAGGAACAAGCTTGGCTCATCAGAAGGATAAAAAGAGGGCCAGAGAGGCTGGAGCAGATTGGAAGAGGAGAGGGATGAGAGGTGAGGGTGGGGAATGGCCTGAACATAGTGGGGTTTGCAAACTAGAGGGGGCATCTGGATTTTCCTCATAGGGAAATGGAAGCCACTGAATGTTTTTAAACAGGGTTGACACCAGTTGATTAGGATAGAATGATGTAGCTTGGGCCCAAGTGACCAGCCTGAGGAGTCTAGTTTAGAGATGGTGATCCTGAACCAGTCCCAAAACATTTGACTAGCAAAGGCTTTATCCTGCCTTAGCTGAGACCAGCAGTTGGATGGATCCACGGGGTACTAGATTTCAGGGTGGGCCCTGGTGTGTACAAGCTTATAAAATAAGTCAGTTTCCTGCTCTAAAAGCTATGATTAGAATAAGTCCAAATCCTCTGTTGATATGTAGAAACTGGAGTCCCAGGGAAGTCCTCAGATTTCTTAGTTACCAAATACACACTACACAGGCCTGATGCTGCTGCCCAATCCTGAATGATGTTGCTTGGCCAAAGTCATCCTTGGGTGTGGTTCGCCTTTCGGCACTGTACATCCTAGCCTGTCAGTTCTGCTCCAACAAAACCACAGTGCTCACCGGTCTAGACTATCCCCCCTCATGCACATGCTGTCCCCCATCTCCTTCCTCTCAGCCTATACATCCATAGGTCTGTTTCATCTTCCAAGACCTGCCTTACACTCACCTCTGGAAAGACTCCACCAGTGGACCCACCTGTCTCTTTGGTGCAAGTCCAGTCCAGGTTGGGTGGCCTCTGCTCCACAAGAAGATATGTGAGGCTTCCTTCCACACCAAATAGAGAAGGTAGGCCTGTTTAAGTATGGCATTAAGGGCATCCTCCACACCCTACCCTAGGTGAGCACAAGAGTCAAGGAGGAGGGTTACTCAGAGGAAACCAAAGATGATATAGGTTGATCAGGTTGATGCTAGTTGATAGAAGATCATATAAACCAGACCCAACTGGCAAGCCTAAGGAGTCAAAGCTATTGTCCCAGAAAAATTAGGTATTATCTCAGAAAAAATTTGCTGTACCTTTTATGGTAAAGTGGAATATTTTGAAATTGAGATTGCATTTCTCCATGCTTTTTTGTAACCCATACTGTTTCCCCCACCCTAATGCAGTTGCCTTCGGAGGGCATAGCTGAGAACAAAGAGTCTGTTTCTTAGCTTGGGAGCTTCTAAGTAGATATTTGTAAAAACTATAGTGAAAGAAAGTGTTGAAAATGAAAGTTTTCAATCTAAAAGGTAAGCTTGGAGAAATAAAAGTGGTTGTAGATTTATTTGTTTACCTTGTTTTTATTCTAAATGTTTGATTTTGAAGGACAGAAAACAGATGTAAACCCCAAACCATACAGTAGGGAAGAATACATGGGGATATAAGTGCATTTTCCTTCCCCAAAAAGATGGATCAGATGAGAAGATGGAGAATGTGAGGGCATGTAGCTGGAGGTTAAATGCTGGTCCCTGAGAAGGGGTTGAGCCCTTCCATCTATTTGGGTTGAGTCCTCCGTAGGAGTGGATGTGCACCCGGGATGAGAGGAACCTGGTAGAAAAATCAGACTAACAGGGCGAGGGTGAGGGAGAAGGTGGGGTGGAGGCTCAGAGAAAAGGAAGATGATGCCCTGGCTTCCCAAGGAATAGCCTGGGGAGTCAGCAAGACTCGTAGGGGAGCTCTGGTCCAACATGACCTGGGAGGTGGAGTAGCGGTGGCTGACGGAAGTTTCTAGGCACCTGAGCTCATGGCCTAAACCACAGAGTGTCAGGCTTTCCAGCATGGTGAGGGAAACTCACACAGAGGCTTCTGTGTCCCTCAAGAGGAGAGGTTGGCAGATCTAAAGGAAGCAAGAGTAGAGGGAAAAAATGATCTGGGCTATCCTGGGACCTTGAAGCCATCATCAGTTGTAGGATGGAGTGGGGTGTGTGTTGGGGTTAAAAGCTGATATCCAGAGAAAGGAGGAACGCCCCACAGTGGGGCCAGCAGATAAGAGAAAAGCTCATAGCTCCAGCACCATCTGACTATACTCACATCGCCGCCTCCCCATTTCTCGTCTCAACCAAGAGGACTGGAGAAGAGAAAGAGGAGGAAAAGAACCTTAAATCCACTATATTTAAATCTGGAAGTCACATGGTTTACCTTGAGTAGGGAGGATTTGGCTTTCTACTACTCAGAAGAAAGAATAGGTATGAGTTAAGTAACCAGTTGTAATGACAACAACAACAACAATAATAATACTAATACACATATATGGTACTTACTTCGTGCCAGGCAACTCCAAATATTTTAATGCACTAACTCATCTGGTTCTCCTAATACCTGTATGAGATTGGGCACATTTTAGCACACTTGAGTTTCACAACCATTATTGGCAGCACTTAAATGTTTATAATAATATTTTATTTTATTTATTATGTTTCTCTTTATACATGAAGAAATAAGGCTTTTGAAATAAGAATTAAGTAATAAGAGACTTGCCCTAGGCCATATACAATGGGCAAGTACAAGACCTGGTCTTGAACCCAGAACTTCAATCACCTAGTCTGAGTTCTTTTCACTGTACCAAAGGTGTTCAGTAAATATATATATATATGTATATATATATACACACACACACACATATATACATACATACATATAAATATATATTAATAATTGAATTTATCATCTTATGCTGGAGAAGAGAAGGGGACTTAGGATTGGCACTTGAAGTGATTTCACACAGAGTCTGATTAAAGGATGTAAGAGAGCAAAGGATTCTGTGAAGTCATGTTGTGTGAAGGAGGAGGAAAAACGGGGGAGTATAATATTACGGTCCTCCAGAAAAGAGAGTGTTCCCAAAAGGAGACAGTGATCCCAGGAAAAATGGGCACAAGGAGTGCCCAGATCTTGGTTTCTAAATATCAGTCTCCTGGTTGATGGCAGGGCTGGGGCAGGGAGAGTCCAAGGTGAGCCTGGAACTTCTTGTGCCAAAGAGCAAAGAGGTGCCCCACTAACACAATGATGGGGGCACTATGGAAATAAACCAAGACCACCCAAATGAGAACAAGCAAAATCTAGTTATGCAGAGTTTACAATAGCATGGGAGTCAGCCACCCCACTTGTATCTTGGTAGAGATTCAAAGGCAGAAACATGAGTGGAAAAAGCTTCATAGTGGGGGAAAGGGAAGCCTTCAGGTATGCCCTAATTGGAGGCTGTTGGCATGGGAAAAGCTGTAGGTGGGCTAAATAGAAACAGGGCATCCTGTGTAATTGGTTAGAGGGCACATTTTGTTCTCTGGTAGGTCCTAAATTGGCAGCGGGGACAAAAATTAGGGAAACTGGCAGTTATTCGTCAAATCCTGGCCATTTGGGGCTGATTGTTACAGAGGAAAATGATTGGTTTCCTGGTAGTTGCTAGAGATAGTAGTCTGACTTTTTAAGGATCTGACTTACAGCACTAGAGATAACAGATTAGCTTTCTGGGCTAGTTGCTGCAGATCATGGGTCAGAGTTCTATTTTTATGCATAGTCTGGCCATTGTTTGTTTGTCTATTCAGTCTCTCAGTAAGGTAAAAGAGACACAGGAGCCAACCTAAGAGAGCTCCCACTGGCCAATTTTAGGATAATTTAAATATTAAAATGATTAATAACTGTAATGGATTACAACTCATTGAATGGAAAAAATCAATGAATTCACAGATACAAAACAAGAAACCAAAAATAAATAAAGTGGGGGCGGGTGGGAAGGAGGGAAAATTTTCCCTGCAGTGGAATGCCAACTACAAAGTATACAGGGGATGAAAGAGGAAGAAATTCAACATTTTGCAGTAATTGGTTCAGGTAAAAATCATTAATGGATGTAAAAATCTTTCATTGGGGGATCCATATCAGAGTACCTCACCACAGACCACCTGCTAAATAGAAAAGGAAAGAAATCCCTTTACAGTGGGGGAACCTGCAGGGTTCCACCTTAACCGAGTGATTGAAGTGAACATCACCCATGGTGGGTCCAGATGAAGGATGTATGGGTGTTCATCAGAGTATTCTTGGAAATTTTCTGTGGGTTTGAAAATTTCCAAACTAAAAAGGTAAAAATATGCAAAAAGGAAAAAGAAAAGGAGGTGGTGGTCAACTGTGCTGAATATTGCGGACAAGTCACATAAGACTTGAGAACTGGATTTAGCAATATGGTGTACCCTGGTGACCAGCAGGTAAGTCCTGGAGGAGAGGTGGGGCCGGGATTCAGTCAGCAGGGACTGAAGGGAATGTACACTGAGAGAGTGGAGAAAGCAGCTTGAAACATGCCTTTTTAACACTTTTTGTTTTTAAGCACATTTAGGTTCGAATTGAAGGAAACTAGTGAATAGCTTCTGTTATGCTGTTTTCATTCTATTGTAATCATTAACTAGTATCTATGACTATTTAAACCAGTCTGGCTCAGATTTAGTCCTGGAACTGAGTAAAATACTTTGCTCCTAAGCATTTCACTCCCTCCATGGACTCTGGATTCAAAGTCAATTTTGTGTCAAAAGCTCATATGATCTTCTCCCACTGCTGACTGGATATTCCATCTGGGGGAGTCCTCTGAAGCCCCTGGTGGTTTCTGGCCACCCAGTTTCTGGCCTCTCCCTCTCTTCACAGAGAAACTGATAAAGCACCTTGTAGCCCCACGGCATCTGGACCAAAGCCCCATTCTCCACAGGGAGTGCCCTCCAATCCTACGAAGTTCTGCCTGGTTAATCACTTCTTCACCTCTTCTATCTTCCTCTTCGTTGGCATGAATTAATTTAAGATTTTGACTTTTTTATTCATTGTTGAAATCTGCATCCTCTGCCAAGACATTAAGTGCCACCTCCTTTTGATACAGAGCCTAGAATTTTAAGCCATAAAAGTATAAGTTCATACCTACCTATTGCATCTAATGAACACCGTTTTCCAAACAGATCATTCAAAATGTACCTATTGACCCACACTAACAATAACAAGGCGCTATCATGGTTTCTTTACATGTAGTTCAACAAGTTTTTCTTTAAGCTAATTCCAGGAATTGATGATGGTTCTTCTGGTAGGATTTACCGCAAAGAACCATGGCCTTCTTAAATCCAGTCTCCAAATCTTTACGGTTTTGCTACATATGACCAGAAAATGTTAAGAAAGACTCCAGATACGCATTTTCTCAAATCTCAAGTAATCCTACCTGCTTTGAAGGTCACGAGTTTGAAATGTCAACTCATTTTTAACTCACAACGGACCTGCCAGGTCATTTTATTCTCCCCACTTTACAGATGAGAAGATAGAGACTCAGAGAGACTAAGCCTTTCTAGACCAAGAGGATTAAGGACCCAGGATTTAAAAATCTGTGTTTTTCCCACTGTGTCAAGCTGCCTTTGAAAAAAGATTTACTTCCTCCAGTTGCCCAAAGGAACGAGGACTCAGTTAGGCTTTCAAACATTTTGCTGATTTTTTTTTTAAGTAAAGACTCAGGTATGAACTCACCATACATAAGAGGGATATTACAGAGAGGTTGCATGTGAAGCTAATCTTTGTAAATTGAATCACATTGTAAATGCACTGGCTATTTAAATAATTCCTGAAGCAAATCATTTTGTATTTGTGAATCTGGATTTTCATCTGTGTATCCTGTTTGCCTGCTGCAGAAATTTCCTGTTCTCAGCTATCCTGAAATGGATGCAGAGACCATCACGCAGAATCAGGGAATAGAATCGTATTTCAAGGGAGGGTCACTGCCCCACAGAAAGCACTCAAGGTAACAGACAAAGGAAGTCCAGCTCACAAGTAGCTTCAGTTGAGCGTGGCTTGTGTATATGATACATTCTCTTTGAATATGGAGGGCGAGGCTTCCAGAAACAGTGATGAGGCAGAGACGACCGGAGAGGGGAGAGAGCCACAAGGACAGAAAGAAAGGGAGCCAGATGGGAGGAATAGGAAGCCAGGAGAATGCACTGGGCCAAAAGAGACAAGAGATTCTGAGCCGGCCAAAACTTGCGAGATTTAGGAGGAGGTAGAAAAGAACAAGGAGAAAGGAGAGGGCAAGGATGGGGGAGGGAGAAAGAGAGCCTCGTGGCACATCTGCCCCGCTGTGTTGCCCGTGCTCCCTGCTCTGCCAGAGCACTCTGTCCAGAGCCCCATGCTCCCTGCTTCAGCTCTTCCCCTCCCCCATGAGCTTGGTTTCAGGGCACAGCTAGCCCTAGAGTGGTTCAGGACCTAGAACCCCTTCCACCTCCCAGGCCTTTACTGGCCTGAGGCTTCCTGGCCAGGGCTTTCCCAGCTGCGGCTCACTCCCATCCCTGGGAAGGCTGCCGCTAAGCCATCTCGCCCAGAAAGTCCCCAGCCTCTCCCTGAGGCTTCAGACCTCAAGGCCGGTTCCCGTGCGTATGACCCAGTAAAGACAAAACTTGGAGAGCTCTGTCTTCAGGTCTCTGATGAGCAGCCTTGTGGCACAAACCCTTTCTGTGCAGCTCCAGAGGCCAGAAATAGGACCAGTGATTGGGGGCTCTACAGATTTGGGTGTAAAGACCTTTCCAATCAACCTGCCTTAAGATGGAATCCACTGTCTCCAGAAGGGGTGAGTTCTCCGTCACAGGATGTGTGTAATCATGCCAGCAGAAGCTGGATACCAAACCTACCTGTGATTGAGCTGAATGGCTTGAGATTTCTTCTGTGACTCTGATTTCTCCTAAAGCCCTTGAAAAATAACTTTTAAATGCATCATTCCTCATGAAACCTTGCCCTGTTTATGTGATTAGAAACGTCTTCCTTTCACATCAAGTTCAGGGAGCAAGTTAATCCGAGTCCTATTCACATGATCACAAATTCTGAGTCACTGGGTTTTGAATTAGTGGGGTTTCCCAGGGGAATTCAAATGTTCCACCCAGGAGACACAGAAAAGAAGGTTCGCGCCTTCCGTGGGAACACAGCCCAGGGAAAGACGAGGAGATGGCAGGCAGCGGCCCCCTGTGCATTCCAATAGCTGTGCAGAATCTCAATGTTCCAGGCGCGAACAGTTGCAGCAGACAGGATTTCAGGAAAGGGATGAAGCAGAACTGCCAGTCACCCAGACATCCGGCACTGCTGGGGGCGGTTTCTCGGAGGCATGTGCCAAGATCGGGGTTGCCCTGACCCTCCCGGGAGCTTTCAGTCAACGTCACTGCTTCCATGGGGTCTGTCCTGATGCTTCCTCCTCTGCCCTTGGCAACACCCAGGGCTCGTGGCTCACGCCACACTTCAAGCCTGAATGGTTTGTGTCTGTCCCCCCACTAGGTTGGGACAGAAGCCATGTGATGGGCATTTAATACCTGGGATAGAAACACTGCAGGAGGTTCCAAAGGACCAAAGTCAGCAGGACTTTTCTCCTGGTCCCTTGGATGCTCTCAGTACTTTCTGATCTGGCCAGTTTGGGGTTATTTTTAGGTCTTTGCTTTCTCCCCACCATGCCCATAAACAGCCCTACTTACCCCATTGCTGGCTTGCCGGGTTCTTGTTCTCAGTGCTGCGGTATGTCCCACTTCTATCCACTGGCTTAGATAACCCTTCCACTGGGGTTCCAGCCTCCTTGGGATTCACCCCGCCCTGTACTGCCAAAAGGAGCTCTCTGCCCCTCGGGCTGCTGGGCTCTGTCTTTTGTGCAGCGCTCTTCTAGCGGGCCAAACCTGGGCCAGCCCAGCCCCTCTGTTTCTGTCCCCCAACCATCTGAGCACACTGAGAACCCCATGACCACAGGCACTGTGTTTCATCCCTCTTTGGATCCCTGGCCCCTATAGCAGTAAGCAGCAGTTAGGAGGTGCTTAGTAAAAAAAATCGTCAAATTAAAATTGAACTGAAAGGCAAGGGGAAATGAATGCTTTATTCCACAATGGGAGGTTTTAGCAGGGAAGGCTTGGGAAAATCGGCGTTTCCCTCTCCCTTTCCTACACAATAACTGATTAGATCTTCTCAATCCTTCTTAAAATGGCCCTTGGGGATGGCCCAGCAGAGGCCAATGCCCTGGTCCAGCTGGACGCAGCAGCTGCTGCATAGGGCAGGACTATCATCCTACTGCATCTACTTCTGAGTCTCCTCTGGGATTGCCCAGAATTACCCAAAGGTGGGCACCATTGGCTGGCAATATCCAGCCATCATCCTGCCTTTCGGACCCTCACTGCATCCAGGTGTTAGGGGAGCAGGGTGGAGGGAGCCTGATGCTCTGTTATTTATTTGTCCCGTAAACATGATTTCATTCTAATTCTGATTTCCACCTGCTGGGTGACCCCCACAAATGAGCAGGAGATTGCTATGTTGCTGCACATCACACTGAATTTGGCCAACTTCAGAAACACCTTCCAGTAGATGCCTTCTTGCAAGTCACCAGGTCTTTTGTCATTACATCCCTTCCAGTGAGCAGCCCAGGGTTTCTTCTATTCAGTAGTCCTCTCACTTCCCCACATAAAACAAAATCCATATAATCCCTGTGGAGACTGGTGTGGATGCAGTTAAATAGCCTTTCATCATTGACTTCCAGCCCCCTTTTCAATGCACAGACCCGACTTGGGACAGAATAATATATTGCAGCCCACTCCAGCTCGCGAAATATTTGTTGAGTGCCTGTGGTGTGCTGAACCCTGCGCCAGCATCTGGAGACACAGCTGGTTTAGGGGCTGACTTTCTGTTGCATGTATCACCGAGTCTAGGAGCTGGATTAAAGCAGCATCAAGCAAAGGGTGAGAATGAGCGTTGTTCATCTAGGACTTGCAGTTAGAGTCATGACTCTTAAGTTTTTCATTCAGTAAAAACTCCTCATACTAGCTGTGCACGAGGTGCTAGAGAAATAAAGATGAATAAGATAATTCCTGTTCCCAAGGAGCCTACCATCTGGGGTGGGAAGAGACAGACAAATAGAGAGGACTGCAGTAGCATGTGATATGTGCTGTGATCCAGGAAAATGTGGGGTCTGGGGGACCCCACCTGACACAGACTAGGGAGGGGGGGCAGATGTGAGGAGGCTTCCCAGAATCTGTGATGTCCGAGCTGAATCTTGAGGAATGAATTAGAGCTTGCCAAGGGATAGAGGCAAGCAACATCCAGGCAGCACATGCAAAATCACACGGAGAGGAAGCCTGGCCGGTCAGGAATGCTAATTACTGGAGCTTCCAAGAGAAGGAATAGGAGAGATGCATCTTGTGAGGGAGACAAGGGTGAAATTATAAGGAGTATCTTAGGTTAGCTAAGGAATCAGGCTATTGTCCTAAAATGCTGGCATCCAGGTGATCAGCTTGAAGGCTTTTGTTATAACCCTGAAGAGAAATGATGAGGAACCAAACAAAGGGAGTAGCTGGGAGAATAGAGGCAAGGTGGTTCTAAGACACCTTTTGAAGGTAAAACTGCAGGACTTGATGAGGCATTGAAAATAGGAGGGAAAGAGAGAAGGCTAGAAATCAGAGATTGCACCCATGTCTCTGGCTCAAGTGAAGGGCAGATTACAAAAGCTTATAGAATAGTACTGGTAATATAACAAGCATAATAACAGCAGTAACAGTAATAAAATAGTATTTAAAAGAGTCACTAATGTGGGGGGCTTGGGAGTAGAGCTATAAAACCCCTAAATAAAAAAACAAGGATAAAGCAATGGAGGAAAAAGGTCATATGGAGGACAAAAAGGAAAAAGGAAATTAATTGAAAAATCAAAGGTGTTGCCAAAGATGTATATAGAATATCCATAACAGAAGTAATAATCAAACACATAATTTTTAAAAACGAAAGGAAAAATAAAAGCCAAAGCTTTCTGAGCCAAAATCAAAGTGAATATATAGATGGAAAGGATTCACCAAGTTTTTTAAAAAAATAAAGAGAAGGAGGAATAGTAAAACCTGTCAGTTTGCATTTCTGATTATTTATTCTTATATTTCTAATAGCTTCTTGCTCTCTATTTTTGGATGCAAGGTTATCTTGTGCCTTTATCTTGAAATTATACTTTCATGGTAAAGTGTACATTCTGTCAATAAAATGCAAATTTTCCAGCTCTTACTAGCACATGGAAACAAATGACACCGTAATTTCACTAGCTCTTGCTTCCAAGCACATGTAGGATCTACAGACTTCTGTGGTTCCTCTCTGTTATATTTAGGAGTCCTTGGGGGATGGGCATTCACATTTGCTTATTAACAAATTCCCTCCCACAGACTATCCTCTCTGCACCACCCAGCACCTACTTGAGAGCTCCCTATCCTCTAGGGCCATAATTTCCCATCAGATTTCTATCGAGGAACGCCATGTCCACCTGGTGCCTCTGCCCTTCTTCTAGGCTCATGAATGATATTGGTCTAGGATCTACTTTTCCTATAACACCGCTACCTGTTTTGGTATCAAGGTAATGTCGGCCTTATAAAATGAGTTGGGAGGTGCTACCCTGTCTCTATTTTTTTAGTTTGTGGAGGATTGTGTTTGGTAAAAATCTATCATTGAAGCCATCCAGGCCTGGAGTTTTCTTTGTGGGAGGATTTTGAAATTATGAATTCTATTTCTTAAATATATCAGGCAATGCAGATTTTCTCTTTATTCCTCGGTTTTCAATTTGTGTCTTTCAAGGAATGTGTCCATTTCATCTAAGTTGTTGAATGCATTGGTATAATGTTGTTGCCATATCATCTTCTCCCTTAATGTCTGTAGGATCTGTAGGGATGTCCTCTTTCTTTCACGATATTGATCATTTGTGTTCTTCCTCTTTTATTCTTGATTAGTCTAGCTAAAAGTTTGTCAATCTTATTGACCTTATGAAATAACCAGCTTTTGGTTTCACTGATTTCTCTACTATTTATTTTCTATTTTACTGAGCTCCATTCTTTAGTTTCCCTACTTCTGCTTATCTTGGGTTCAATTTGTTTTTCTTTTTCTAGCTCCTAGCTTTTCATGGAACCATGACCTACAAGACACATCCAGACAAAAGTCTGGACTAACTGTAGAGCTTACCTTGTTGGTTTCCCTTCTCCAAAGAATCACAGCACAGCAGTACCGTTGTTCAATGCTTGGAAAGTATTATTTCATAGCTTTCGTCTAGATCCCTTTACTGTGGGAGGGAAGGTAGGAGGTGATCCCAGTTACTCCATTATGGCTACAAGTGGAAGTTCCACTGCCCCTCTTCCAGGCATGTATGGGATACAACCATGAATTTATTTGTTAAGCACCCCTGTTTTATGCTGTGCAGCGATGACAATACGCTGGAGCCCTTTTGATTCCAAATTGCACTTCTCTCTTAGATTACTGTAACAGCCTTTTAAATACCTATTCTCTCTCCAGACTTACTCATTCCATACTACTATCGGAGTAATGCTTTGGAAACATCAATCATATTGCATGGTATTCAATGCAATGTTGAAGTGAATGGATAGCCTCTCCACCTTTTATGTTATACTCTGTTATAAGGATCTCAAGGACACACTGCTGGCTTTTTTTTTTTTTAACTATCGTTTTAGGAAAAGTAATCATTTAAGTCTTTAATTGTAGTTTCCATGCTTTGCACAAGACTTAGATTAGAAAAATAACAGAGAAGGGACCGAAAGGCAAATCCCGATAATAGATACCACACTGTCCTAAAAATGCTTCACCTTCTGGTAAGTTATGATTTCCTTTCCAGGTTACACTCATTATACTTGGTTTCTTTATCCGTAATGATGAGCCCCCTAGAATTTCAGACAAAAAGACTTTTGGCACAGAAAGGCCTATCATCTCCTAAGATATGCCTAGCTCTATCTCAACTGTTGCAATGGACACAGCTTGGGTTCTGTCCTGGGAGACCCCTAGCCACAGTTCACATCTCTAAGGAAATACTCAGAGATTTCTGAGTCCTACTCAGGCTAAATTTGGGATTCCCTCTCCATGAAACAAGACTCTTTTTCTTGTTTCTTTATTGCTTTGAATTAAACTTTGCCCAGGTAATGCTGTGGTCCTTGATTTCTGTTTGCCTGAAGCATCTGCCCACCCTTTTTTTTAAAGAATTATTTTTCCTGACTTTTAGTTGATTGTCTCACAAATAGAGTACAGTTGATTGATTGATTTATTTATTTTGGAAAGAGAGAGAGAGAGACAGCAGCAAGGAGGGGCAGAGAAAGAATCTTAAGCCCAACACAAGGCTCAGTCTCACCGCCCTGAGATCATGACCTGAGCCAAAATGAAGAGTTGGGCGCTTAACTGACTGAGCTACCCAGGTGCCCAGAGTATAAATGGATTTTATTTGTATAAAATCTGAAAGTCTTTGTATTTAATAGGGGAATTTGATACATTTCTACACATTGTTATAACTAGCCATTTTGTTTCCTCTCGTCATCTTGTAGTAACTGTCTTGTTTCCTTTTTTACCTGTCTATTGGTAGATGAATTCTGTTTTCGTTGCATTTATTTCTCTAATGTATTAGAAGATGAATGTTGGTGTCAACCCCACTATTTATAACCTTGACATTTTTCCAAAATAATTCCTGATTTACATTCTTTTAATTATCAGAATCAAGTGTGGACTGGAATCCTCTGAGATCTTTTTATTGAAGATAAACAGTTAAGCATGCTTTTACTCTCTTCTTCCAACTCCATGCTGCATCTTTTTTTTTTTTAGCTTGGGTTTTAGTGACGGATTACCATATCCTACTACTCTCCTTTTACATCATATAAAACTTTTTTTTTTTTCAAGATAAATGTTAGAAATTTGGGGGATATCTAGGCTTTCACGGTTGTTTAGATTTATCCTCATTATTCTGGTTTCATTGTTCTCTCCTAGACCTTTTACCTTTTAGAGCATGACTTCTCCATCTTTGAACCCTTAATTTCATTCATATCTGTCTCTTCTTTGGTGCACATACAGGTGCTTTTTGCTTAGCATTTATGGCAGAGATTGTTAGTCACTTACTCATTCTCTGCTTCTTCCTTCTTAACAGAACCCTGATTTTGTTGGAGGGATAGATTGAATACTGGAAAAAAACAAACAAACAACCCACCACCACATTTCCCACTCTCTTTTGCAGATGGGGTGACCAATGAAATAAAAACAGAAGTTTAAGGCAAAGCTTCTAGATAAGCTCGAAGTAGCTGGCTTAGTTGAAATGTGCATTCTTTTTGCCTTTGTCCCCTTTCTCCTCCTTTTTTCCTGGAATGAAGACATAATGGCTGCAGCTCTAGCATCCGTCTTGTGACCATGAGGTGATTTTGAGGATGGAAGCCTCAATAGAACAGAAGCCAAAATAGAACAGAAGAATGGAAGGAGACTAGGTCCCTGATGATGCTATTATGGCACGGCTGGCCCTGAATCACTTATCACTAACCTTCATGTTACATGAAAAACAAAACAAAACAAAACAAAACAAAAAACTTCCATCTTGTTATAGCCATTCTTATTTGGGCCCTCTCTTTTTAGCGGCTGATACATAATTCCCAGCTTTACAGCAAAGAATGGGAGGAGGACGTTTCAGATTGAAAAAAAACAAGAGCAAAAACGTGGAGGTGTGAAAGTACAGCGAGGTCAGAGAATAACAAAAAGTCTACCGTGCCTGGAATCCAGGATATGTGGTAAGATTCAGAGGGCAGCGAAAACCTAAGTAGGAGGGCATGTCTCACATCTACTTCCCTCTAAGAAGCAGGACGAAATCAAATCACGTTATCCTGGCATTCAAAACCCTTCACCACTTGGTCGCCACTTTTCCAGACTTATTGGCCACTTCTCCCAGACCTGGCATTGCAGACACACGGAATTGCTGGAATTCACAGATTTTTCATCTCTGTGTCTTTGTACTTGCTTTTCCCTTTCCCCACCTCTCTCTGTCTGACTAATGTGTGTTCAGGGCATTAGACAAAGCCCAAGATCGTCCCTGCGCCTGTCCCATGGATCTGGCTGCAGCCCTCCTTCCCTGACTTCCCACAACTTTCCATTACTACCTCTATGAGACATCTTATACTCTACTTAGGGACTTGTTTATCTGCCTCTACTCTGAGATCACCAGCTTCTAAAGGTAAGAACGCTCTCATAGTTAATTACTGTGCTCACCAGATAGCAGACAGCCTACTACCTACCAAGTCCTCAATAGGTAATTGTTGATTGGATAAATGATTGAGTGAACCAATGGGATGGAAAACTTTGATGGCAGGTTAAGGAATTCAGACTTTATCCTTCAAGCCATGGGGGCAGCAGAATGAAATGGGAGACATATGTGTGGCTTTGGAGTTCTGCTCCAGTGGCCAGGACGAGGGAGGGACAGGAAACCAGGAAAGCCCAGGGGTGGGAAGACTTGTCAGGAGGCTTAGCTCGGGTGGCTCCTGGCGAGGGGCCCTGCCCTGTCCTGAAATGGTTAAGGTGGTCAAGGCACACGCCTCTGCAGAGGAGAAATTTCCCTGTCCTTGCCTAAGTGAATGGCTGGGATTAAAGTGACAGCCCACCTTAGTGATGGCGGCATAATTGGTTGTTCAGCTCTGTCCTTGTCAGAGCGCTGACAGTTCTGCAGATGTCCTGCTCGGCTCTCCAAAGGTTAGCCTCAGCTGGTGCGGCTGTTCATTAATCATTCCTCCCTGACAGGCCTCGGTGCAGCCCACAGCTGCCACACCAGCCCCCACAGTCCCCGCCCCACCCAGCCAGGCTGGAGGCAGCCTGCACTCCGCTCCCCCAGGGGGCTGGTCCCCACATGGGGAGACAGGCGGTCTGTGTCCTCTCCACCCCGTCTGCTCCTATGCTGAGCGAGAAACACTGATAACGGACTTTCCCTGGGTTCCTCCTTCCCAGAACTAGGGTCTGAATCACCTTACAAGCTATCCTGACATCCTTGCCTTTATCTGTTCCTCCCCACCCTCACGGAAGCTTCTTACTGAGGTGAGGGCAACCCTAGCCCAAGAGTTCCAGAAAAACAAGAAGGCCAGTGGATTCGGGACGCTCTTGCTGGGAAGAGGCAGAGCCTGGCTTAGGGCCTGAAACCTGGGCAGAGTGTGCATCGCATCCATGCTGTGAATTCCATAAACTGTAAAAGATGCTTATGAACCACTATTTATGACTCAAAACGGAACGTGTGTATTTATACATAGGCTGGTTCTAGCCCAGGAATATTAAGGAGAGGACTACCTTTTTGGTCCTTGGGGCAGAATAACCTGGCAGCAGGCTGAGGAATCTGATTTCCTAGGTTCAAAAGAGGCCAGTCCCTCTTTGGGGCTCTCTTCCGTACTCTTTCTCTACCAAAGTCAACATGGTGGACCACGCCAAGATGGTGGATGGGATTCTAGTCAGAGCAAAGAGGTTGATGGAAGGTTTGGAGGTCCAGGTGTGGGGAAAAGAGAACAGGGAGGAGAAGGCCTGCTTTGGGATTGAGTAGAACCTCAAGTCTGGGTCAAGAAATGTGGTCAGAGTGGAGGGTGAGGTTGCAGTTGGGACCATGTGGTAGGGCTGATTAGAAAAAAATCGTTTGCCCACCTCCAGATCAGGAGTGTAAAATGCTTCTCTGAGCATCCCCTCCCAGACTCCAAAGTGCCTCAAGACCTCCTCCCACTTTCCCTTCTCTTTCCCCTTTTCGTTTTTCCTGATTTTCCAGGCCCTAATTTTGGCACTGTGCCTCATTTCTCCCTTCTCCATTCTCTGCCTTGTTTGATGTCTGGAATGGATCAGACCTTGCCCCCCAGCCAACCAGACCCAGGATTAGGAATTCCACCGTGGTTCCCCGCCCAGCCTTCCTTCAAGAGTAAAAGCATATGCCCAACGCCCGGGTCTCAGCTAGAGGCTGCCAGTCGGCATGTGCACAATGCAGGAGTCATCATTTCCCCCCATTGATTAGCTGTCCACCCGCAAAGTTTTCAGAGGAGCAAACAAGGACACTGGGAGATTAGCATTCAGCTAGTCTTTTGGATTCCAAACCACAAACACCTGCATTTTCACATCCAAAGACCCTACGTACCGTCGGCCCAGAAACCAAGAGAGTCCAAACCGAGCTCCCTGGAACTCACACCCAGATAAATAAGAGACCTTCCCCTAAATGCTTCTGATGACAATGGCCACCTCCCACATTACCTAGCACCTTTTCATCCCCATCATTCTGCCTCATCTTCCCAGTAGCTTCTGGAGGGAGGTAAGACCAAAACAAAGGTTTTGAGAGGCTAAATGACTTGCCCAAGGGCACACAGCTAGTATCCGGGCACTGGTGTGCTCAAAAGCCAAGCCCCATGACTTTACAAGTATTATCTCCTTCCTTTTCATCACACCGCTATGGATGGGCTTGCTGTGACTACCCCAGGGTTCTTTGAGAGTGGCACTCTTGACCTTTGGGGTCTCATAATTCTTTGTTGTGGGCACTGTCTTGCGCATTGTAAGATGTTTAGCAGTGTCGCCAGCTTCAACCCACCAGATGCCAGTAGCATCTCCTGCCCCAGCTATGACACCAAAAATGTCTCGTGGCATTGCCAGGTGTCCCCAGGGTGGCAATATCACCTCCAGTGGAGAACTGCTGCTTATGTCTTCCCCTTCTGTGGCACTCTCTACATGCTGTCTACCTGAGGCCAGGGTCTGTTTTCCACGCATGGCCAGAGATTCCTCACTACATGAGGAGAAGTCAGGAATCATAGCAAGGTTGGACACCTTGGGAAGATCACTGGCCATGACAAGGCAAAATGAGAAGGGCATTTTTCAGCAGAAATCCGGGAGACATCTACTGGGGGAGTGTTCAGTTGGGTAGTAGATCCAAGCCTCTATCTGTCCAGCTATCCACCAGTCCTTTCCTCTTCCATCCACTCTATATCTCTCTGCTCATTCTGTGAGTATCCCCTGATATAAGGCCCACGGAGGCACCACGTGGGAGGAAAAGTCATGGCAATCCCTTGCACAGCACTGTGGGATGGTGGCTGGAGTCTCAGCCTTGCCACCATAGTGCAGGTCTTCAACGGAGCTTCGAGCTCCACTTTCCTGAAACTAAGGATAATAATACAGTCCTCGCAGAATCGCAGTGAGGACTTAATGAGCTAATGTACGTGGAAAGTGTTTTATATGCTACACAAATGTTAGCTATTACAATGGGGGAATGTTGGACAAGTACAAAAATAACTATAATATCAGGCATTAAGTGTTAAAAGATACAATAAAAGATGAGCAAAGGATTTGAACAAGGAATTCACAGGAAAAGAAATGCAAATGGCCAATAAATAGAAAAAGATGTTCAAATTTGCCAGTATTTGGAAAATGCAAGATAAAACGATAAAATGCCATTTGTCACACGGCAGATAGGCAGAAATGTAAAACCCTTACATTTAACATCTAAAACCTGGTGGGAGGGTGAGGGCACAGGCATCCCCTTACTTCACTGTTGAGCCAAATCACCACCTCCTATCTGGTAGAAACTACAAGAAGTATACATGACATAGCTTTTGACCCAGAAGCCACATGTTTGTGACCTTTCGCACAGAAACATAAGCACCAATGTAAACAAAAATACATACAAAGACTGAAAAACAGAAAACAAGAGATGAAAATATATGGAACGTTATGAAGCCATAGGATGAACTAAATACACATGAATTGGCCTGAAGGAATGTCCATAATATATTAAGTTTTTTTAAAAGTTTTTATATATGGGGCACCTGGGTGGCTCAGTCGTTAAGCGTCTGCCTTCGGCTCAGGTCATGGTCCCAGGGTCCTGGGATCGAGTCCCGCATCGGGCTCCCTGCTCGGCGGGACTCGTCTGCTTCTCCCTCTCCCACTCGCCCTGCTTGTGTTCCTGCTCTCGCTATCTTTCTCTCTGTCAAATAAATTAAAAAAATATATACATATATAAAAAGTTTTATATATATATGTACATATACATACATATACATATACATATATACATATATATATATATCTGACCACCTTTAAAAGTTAGAAGAAAAACCCTTTCCATATGTGAGTATTTGAGTGGATATGTTGGTATGGACACATCCAGAAGGCACTGGAAGATGCAGACAAAACAAAGCACCAGTTACCCAAGGGGATACAAGGGTGAGGGAGAAACAGAAGAGAACAGGGAAAATATTAACTTTTTCCCGTATGTGTTTCGGTCTTGTTTGGCTTGTTAGAGTGAGCATTTCTCTTTCGTAATGTGAAAGAAAGGACCAAGGGTCTTAATGACGGGAGGGAAAAGGGATATGAGAGCCCAGGGTGGGAGCTTTCTTCCACCATGGGGCAGGTGCGGGGGCTGGACTTGAACGGATGAGTCCATTGAGCACCTTCCAGAATTGGGGGAGGAGAGAGTCAGGACTGAGCGGAGGAAGGAGAACTGTTCCAACCTTTAGGCCGAGGATGAGCTCGCACTAGTTCACGGGAACCAGACGGAACTGTCAGTCCCGACTGGGCTGGGCTTAATCACAGACAGCAACCCCGAATGGCGGCCCAACAACGAGCCCTGGGGGCTGCAGAGTCAGGGACAAGGCAAAGCTATGGTCACCCTGAGCTTGACTGAGCCCACACAGTGAACGGCCAGTTGATTTCTCCACCCAGCAGCCCCTCTGAAGAAGCTTTTCCTGCATCCCCCACTGGTGCTGGAGGAGAGGAGAAAAGAATTGCAAAGCCAGTTGGAAAACCTTCCTACTTTGTCTTTACTATTAAAGAAATGCAAAGGTGATGAATTAGGCAAATTGGTTGATGTCAAGTTGTATCCATCAGAATGATTCAGAGCCGGGAATGAGTAATAGTAATGGAGAATAGCTGTTACCAAGAGTAACCAAATTAGCATTATCGAAAAAGACAAAGGAGAAGCAGGCGGCCAGCAGGCCCCCCATCCCTGAGCCTGCCCCTGCCTCTGCACATCCCAGCTTCTGCACGGAGGCCCATCCTGCACTGGGAGGCTGCTCCCCACCTGCAGGGTTCCCTGTGGGGTTGGGGTTTCAGCAAGATTAAAGGATGTTCACATCTATTTTCTGATTTGATCGAACTCTAAGCAGACCAGGGACACTGACTCCGTTTCACTGGAGGGACATCGAAGGTCAGCAAAGTGGAAAGGTCTGCCCGGTGCCATGGTCATGGAGTTGGGTAGGTGCCAAAATCTAGCTTTAAACTCAAGACTTAGGCATCTGAATTTAGGACCCAAGTCCCTGTATTTTTCACAGGAACTCCATTAAAAAAATTGTCTACTTTTCTGCAGAGGCATTAGCAATGGCACGTAGGAAGTTGATGGTGCGTGGAAAGGTGGAGAGGGAAGATGAGAAAGGCCTCTAGGTGCTGCCCGAGGTCGGAAGGGCTCTGCCCCAGGGACCTGGGTATGCAGGACATGCTTAGGAGGTTTGACCTCTCCGGTCTTTCGAGCTGGAGGAGTCCTGTTCTGTTCCACGTGAGCCCAGCACACCCAGTTACAGTGGACTGGCCTGGGGACAGCCACAAAAGAGGGCTGAGGCCAGATTCCTTTTGTGTCAGAAACTTGCACAGGGAAAAAGGAGGGTCAGTTGTTAGCCGGGGCGTGGCGGGTAGCTAGGTTTATTCCTTTCCTAGGACAGCTGTAACAAAGTACCACAAACTAGGTGGCTTAAAACAATGGGAACTTGGGACGTTTGGGTGGCTCAGTCAGTTAAGCATCTGCCGTTGGCTCAGATCATGATCCTGGCATCCTGGGACCGAGCCCTGATTCAGGCTCCCTCCTCATCAGGGAGCCTGCTTCTCCCTCTGCTTGTGCTCTCTCTCTCTCTGACAAATAAATTAATAAAATCTTTAAAAAACGAAGCAACAGTAACTTATTCTCTCACAGGTCGGAGGCTGGAAGTTGGAAGTCAAGATGTCAGCAGAGCCTGAGAAGAAGGCTGGAGGGAAGCACCCCTCCGTGCCTCCCAGCTGCTGCTGGCTGTTGGCAATCCTTGGCATTCTTTGGCTTCCCACTACATTACTCCAATTTCTGCCACTGTCCTCACATGGCCATCCTCCCACCGAGTGTTCTGTGTGTGTCTCTGACTTTTTTTTATCAGGACACCAGTGATTGAACGTAGGGCCCTCCCAAATCCAGCGCGACTCCTTTTCCTTGATTACATCAGCAAAGATTCTAGTTACAAAGAGGGGCACATTTGCAGGTACCAGGGTTTAGGACTACAACATATCTATGGGGGGGGCACAATTTATCCCACAACATTCATCCCACAACACTGGGCCATGACAATAAGGTAGAGCAGGCCCAGGGACAGCTGTCTCCAAGGCCCCCAGAGACACCTTCCCCTTACAACTCCCTCCAACTCCAGCCCCAGGGAGGCTAATGGCTGGCATATGTGTCCCTGCGAGAACCCTACTTTTGAGTTCAAATATTCCACTGCCAGTTTCCTCCTAAACTTCTCCCTGTGTTTGTGTGATGGCTTGATAAAAGTTATTCCTTACAAGCAAAATGAGCCATAAATAGAACTGACTTTCAATGTTTATTTTTCTCCCATAAATTGGCTTAATTTCATCATTAAAACTCTAAAAGAAGTAAGATGCTTCAGAGACTCCTTTCATTGGAAAGTGGAACATTTCTCCAACTTGCTGCCCAGCCTAGTCATGGTGGTAAGTTTTTTGTTTTCTGGGGTTTTTTGTTGCGTGTGCGTGTGCGTGTGCGTGTGTGTGTGCGTGCATGCGTGTGTGTGTGGTTTTGGTTTTTTGTTTTTGTTTTTGTTTTTTACTGAAACAGCCACCTCTTGTCACCAGGATAAACTGAGTATGCCCAAAACACCCTGAGGAGCCCTGAATTAGAATCACTAATGCATTCCTAAGAGGACTTAGGTTAAACCCTAAAGAAATGAGACCAGGAAACACAGCATTCTTTTAGCAAGCCATGAAAAAGCTGCCTCCAGTGGGGCTGGCCTGCCTGAGTCATCGCTGTGTGGGAAGGCCTGGGGCCAGCTGTCCCAGCCGGCTGGGGTTTGAATTTCTGTGCAAAGTCACCCTTCATGCAACTCACACAGCCCCCAAAGGGATGGCTGGGTTGGAATGGCAGCTCTGTTCTTTCTGCCTTCTCTCTCCTCCCTAGTCATCCTTCCAGGCAGAGACCTCTCAAGCACCCCTCCGCTCTCCCAAGGGGCAGAGGCCCTTGGGGATGGTGCTGGTGTAAAGATGCTGTGTGAGGAGATGGAGGGACAGGAGGCCCTTGCACTCTGAAATGATCAGCTTCCGTGAATGTCAGTTCCGGAGCTCGGCATGTATCTATCGAAAAGACCCAGGTGTGTGTGTGTGTGTGTGTGTGTGTGTGTGTGTGTGTGTGTGTGTGTGTAGAGACAAATGGCTGTCAAGAATTACACCGCTTCGAGGCCCACAAAACCCTCTATGTGGTCCTTCCCCAACTTCAGAGGCCCTCCCAGCCTGGCTGAGCACCCCAGAGTACCCCTGACCTCCCGGAAAAATCCCAAATCCAGGGCATGCAGCTACCCCCACACACTCCCCTTGCATGAGCTCTGTGCTTTGGTGGACAATACAGGTGCAAACGACAACGCTCACCCCTTTACAACATATAACATTGAAGTACCAACAAGAGACGGAGCAATGAGGAAACCTGAGCTGCAAGTTGGGGGCTCTCGTGCTTCCCATGTGCCTTCAAGGCCCCGGTCATCCTCACTTGCACCCTCAGTATCTCTGCCTCCCTCGAAGAGGACTAATCCTGAGCTCAGGCAGCAGGAACTTCAGAAACTCTAGTCAATGCTTGGGACTCAGCACCAGCGTGGTTGTGTGAGTCAGACCTTGACCTTGTTTCCCAGTTTTCAGCTACTTTCATAGTCCTGTCTCTTACCACAAAACCTCTTGGACTGTGATCTAACTTGTTTTCCTCTCTCTCCCAGGGAGTGTGGTCCTGGTGAAATTCAGATCAGAAGCCACCTGACAACAGACCTTCCTTCTACCTGCAGAGGGGTTCAGGAGGGATGAGGAGGAGGGGCGGTGGCTACGCCCTCCCAGCCCTTCCCCATCTGCCACGGCGACCCGGGGGACATCCTGCTGTACAAGGCAAAACGGACTGCGTGATAGGTGGCCAGCACAGAGGTAGATTGTCCTTCTTGCCCATTTCAGACCTTTCCTCTCAGAGGAATCCAGTACTGAACACTCAACAGCTGGTTGTCAGAATGCCTCCCAGGATAGGAATAAATAGAAAACACGGTGCTGTTGGTCCAAGGATTCTGGACCTAGAAGGGCCCCTAAGATCATCCAGTCTGATCTGCTATTTTATAGGTGAGAAACCGAGGCCCCCCAGCTCTGGACTGGGCAGGGAGGTAAGATCAGAGGCAGAAACATTCCTCAACTGAACGTGCTGAGAGCTACTCTAGACCAAGCATTAGAGATACAGCCTACGCCCTTGGAGAGCACCATGTCTAGAGGACAGACCAAAGCAAAAATACCATCCAGCAGAGAAGGTCTGGGAGGGTGGGCAGCACGTGATGGGCTGTGGGAGCAAGAACAGGCCTCTACCCTCTGGGGAGTCAGGGGAGGTTGACAGGGGCCAGGGAATGCAGTTTGCACCTTCAACACAGTATTTGCCCAGCTTGAGGGGTGAATACGGTGCTTTTCACCTTTTCATTTCTGACACTAAACCAAACTAAACATGATAACAGATTGAATCAGAGAATTGGTTATGAAAACTGCATATTGAACAGTCTGAAATTGATGGCATATAAATAGGAAAAGACTTTATTTTTTTCCAACCACTGCCTTTAAACATGCTCTTTCTGGTTTGCACCCCTACCCCCCGATACCGTCTCAGGCAGAACCCAGAGCTATCCTCTCCCTTACAGTCATGAGAACATTTTCTCTTTGGTAATTAAGACTTGTTTGCAGATATTAAAAAGTCTCAAACTATCCAAATCAAAACCACCCAAATTGAAACTTCAATCTTCGTATGACTCAAAGCTACTCCCCCTCACGAACCATGAGAGACGATGGACTCTGAAAAACAAACTGAGGGTTCCAGAGGGGAGAGGGGTGGGGGGGTGCATTAGCCCGGTGACGGGTATGAAGGAGGGCACGTTCTGCGTGGAGCACTGGGTGTTATGCACAAACAATGAATCATGGAACACTACATCAAGAACTAATGATGTAATGTATGCTGATTAACATAACAATAAAAAATTTAAAAAAAAAAGCTACTCCCCCTCACCATGCTCAAGTCTCACTCCTGGATTTGAGAAAGGGATGTTGTTTGCTGACCATGAAGAAGCGGGTGTGGTCTGCTGGCCATGGAGAAGCGGGTGTGGTCTGCTGGCCATGAAAGGAGTGTGGTCTATACTTCCATTTCTTGCTCTTCCTCTTCTCATGATACTCTTGGCTACTCTAGAATCAGGGCAGGAGGTGTGGGGGTTAGAATCTGTTTTTTTTTTAAAGATTTTATTTATTTACTTGTCAGAGAGAGAGAGCACAAGCAGGGGGAGAAGCAGGCTCCCCGCTGAGCAGGGAGCCCGATGTGGGGCTCGATCCCAGGACCCTGGGATCACGACCTGAGCTAAAGGCAGACGCTTAACAGACTGAGCCACCCAGACATCCCTGGAAAGAGCAGAAGTCTTATCTTTAACTTATCTGGTCCTATCGTCTCTCTTGGCCAATGCTGTTGGCATTGATGCCCTTGATGTGACAGGCCTTCAAATACTGGCTTGCTCATTGGGAGGTTCCTTCTGGAATCTCTGTCCTGAATAGTCTCCCGACATGAGCAATGTGCCCTCTGGCTCACCTCTTGTAATCCTCCTTCCACCCCAGGACCTCTACTGATGGAGTCCCCTTGCCTAGAAGGTAGTGTCTTCACCACCTGAGACTAGCTAAGCCCACCTATCCGCTGTAACGTCCACTTTCCTCATGAGACATTTGTGTGTCCTTGCCATGTTGCCACAGTGATGCGCAGGCTGACCGTCCTTTGACCTACCTTTGGCCTCACACATGACTCCAACAACCACTTACTTTCAGAATCTTCCAGGCAGCACTTTCTGTATTCACGTACATTTCAGGGGATGCATGCCAAGCCTTCCAAGAGCTCTCCCACCGTGCTCCACTCCCGGGCATCACCGGGTAGCCTTGGAAGTTTCTGCAGCTTGGCAGTTATCTGGCTGGAGAGTGAAATGCTTGTTTGCACTTTTGCTGGCACCTCAGGCTCTGAGTAATTCTCTCAGAATTACTGTCACTTGGCTTTGGGTAGGGGGAACACTCTTCTTATCCTCACCGTGAGGCAGGGAAGGGAAGGCGCAGCTCTTCTTACAAAGCCAGCAGCTCACTATGCCTCCAAATTCCTTCCTTCAAGGAGCTCCAGTTCTTCCATCTACATGGCTGAAGACGGACAATGGGGAAAGGATTGGCGACCAGTTCAACTCTCTTTCGGGAAGCTGCAGGCAGGGCATGTGGCAGGCACAGTTTCCATCTTCAGTGCTTTTGTCAACCTTTGAAGACAGCTGGAAGGTAAATTCAGCATCCTATTTCACTTACTTTATTGCTTTCGTAGATGAGGGTAGTCGGTTTAATCCCTAGACTTTAGAAATCACTTAGCCCGTTTCCCTTATGACACAGATGACAGCCTGAGGTTCAGAAAGAAGAACTTGGCCAAACATGAGTCAGGACAGATCTAGGACCACCCCAAGGCCCTGACCTGAGACCTGTGCTCTACCCCATTCTTTTTCCTGGCTCATCTCCACCAGACCAGTGAGTCACCTCCCTGTAGAAGGGGTGTCCAGAATGATCCTCTGTTTACTGAAAGTCAAGACTTCTGGAAAAGTCTAAGGCTTAGAGCTGCGGTGCCGACTGTCGGGGGCACTGGGGGCAGGGACGGGATCTCTGGCTCCAGGAAAGGGAGCAAAAAGCTAATGCCAGGCAGGTCAAGAGCCCTGAAGGAAAAATGTGACAGTAATTAAGGAGGAAGCTGGCCTTCTCGTCCTGGGTCATGACCACTCCCTACAGTCTCTGTAGAGGTCACTTGAAGCGGAAGATTGTATCCGGCCAGACACTGGAGGCACAAGCCCAGTAAAGTGTTCAGGACAGCTTTATTTAATTCCCCGTCCATATGGAAATGCCCTCCACTGAATGGTTTGGAAGCCACAATTGCATTAGCCGTCTGGAGCTCCCATAAGCTCAATCAAGCCATAATCAAGGATCTTCTGTGATTGTCCATTATCTGCCTCTCAGCCAGAGAGGCACGTTCTTGAGGGAAAGTGATCAGAGAGCTGCGTTCCTAGCACTAATTACATGCTAGCCTGCATCTGT
This sequence comes from Callorhinus ursinus, assembly GCF_003265705.2. Lineage (NCBI taxonomy): Eukaryota > Metazoa > Chordata > Mammalia > Carnivora > Otariidae > Callorhinus > Callorhinus ursinus. The sequence goes on along the minus strand of NW_027397080.1, from coordinate 7,249,352 downwards.
GTCCCTCCCGTGGCTGTCAGGAGCCATTGTGGATGGCCCTGGGACATCACACCCGCTTCTGTGCAGGTGACCCTGAGCAGGATCAGAGCCCAGAATAGAGTCTACACTGCAGCTCAGTCTGAATATGGCTTCCCAGGCAGACAAGGTCTCGCCGGTTTAAATGTGGCTGTATGTTCTACATTGAAAGCACCCCGGGTGCTCAGGAAGGGGCTACTGCTGGGTCAGCAGATAATTCACAGCAGGAGTCCAGAGAACATCTGGAGACGCAGCGAAAACAACCAGATGGGCACCTCGTGAGAACGTCAAGGATGGAGAGGAGGCAGAAGCACCAGCCAGCCCCCCAGCAAACAAAAGGCCATCCTTTGGGGTAGGGATAGGGGTGAATGGAGACTAAGCCCCAACACCATCTGACTTCAGCTGATTTCTAGCAACATTCTCGCACTCCCCATATCATCCAAATGGGCTCCTTTGATCCTGCACTTTCCCACCTCTCTGCCTGGTTGCTCACTTGCCCTCAATCCAGTATGTCCCACCTTTATTTGGATTCATTTCCAGGTCCAGCTTCTAATGCCAGGCTGCTATAAAGCCTTCCATGTTCACCCAAGCTCATGTGGCCTCTCCCTCTGCTTCACCTTTTTTTTTTTTTTAAGACAGAAAGCATTACAGATAAGGTTGATATTCCCTTAGCATAGCTATTAGGAGAACGTAAAGCTAATAAGTGACTCTGGAGCCAGATTCTCTGGGTTTAAATCCCACTTCTGCCACTTATTAGCCGGGTGACCACGAAGAAGCTGCTTAACCCTTCTCTGCCTCAGTTTCCACATCTGTAAAATGGATGTGGAATGTTGTCATGAATATTCAGCAAGTTAACAGGTGTAAGGGTCTTAGAAAATGCTTGCCTGGCACACAGTAAATGTTCAATAAATGCTAGCTGTTCCTTGTCTTCCATCCCTAGACCTGTTTCTCAGTGCTCCTTTCCCACCCCTAACGTAGTCAACCATATCATGAATTGAGTAGACATGCTCTCAGTCCCTGCTTGGTACTTTTACTTCCATATGTATATATCAATGAAAAATGTATAGTGTTTTTTGTGTGTGCTCTTTTAATTTATATAATAGTATATTGGTTAGTATCCTTTGAGTCACAAATACAGAAAGCCCAACGCTAACGGATTTCCTAGCTCCCATAACTGAAATGTTTAGCGGCAAGGAGGATTTCAAGGTTGATTTGATTTAGCAATTCAACAGTGTCATCAAGGACCCAATCTCTTTTGTCTCCTGGCTCTTCTTTCCCTAGCTTCAGGTTCATCCCAGGGCCCGCTCCTCCCCTTCCTCCTCCCCCCATGAGATGGCTGCCATCCACTCTAGGATGGTATGCCTCCTTGTCGGCATCCGGGGAGAGAAGGGGTGGGTCAGGAAGTGCTCTAAGATGAGGAAGCTCCTTCCCCAGGAGCCCCAACAAACTTCTCCTCATTTCTCATGGCCTAAAATGGTCTATGCAACTGGTCCTGCACAAGATATTATAGCCATGGGGTGGGATTATGTCCATCAGCCTTGGCCCAGGACACATCCTGCACCATAAGAGGAGGGTAGAGTCAGCCTCTTCCAAAGTGCACAGGCTGCACAGTTGCTGTGGATATCTGCACAAAATTGTATCAAGAGAAGGGATAGGTCCGGGGTGGCAACGAGGCCCTCTACAAATGATATCTGACACTAAGCAAGTGTGTATGGTTCTGCATCTTGCTTTTCTCACTCAGTGTTTTGTTTTTGAGATCCACCCATTTAATACAAAGAGATCTAGTTCATTCCTTTTAAATGAAGAATATTATATTACCATATGAGTAAGCCACACGTACTTGGCCCCTTCCCTATTGATGGATTTTTAATTATTACCATTGCAAACCTGGGTACGAGTCTTCTTATGGACCATCCCAATCATCTATGTGTTTGCCTCTGGCTCCTTCTCTGGTGGTCAAGCCCATGGGAAGGCTCAATCAGTACTTATAAAATGGATGACTGCATGAATGTATGCATGCATGAGTGAATACTTCTCTTTTCCCCAACTGTCAGCTATTGAGATGGTCATTACAGGCTGCTGGTCATGGAACCCTGCAATGTTAGAGTTCAAATGGGCCTTTAATTTCCAGAGGAGAAACAAAAGCTCAGAGAGGGAAATGGCTGGCCTGATGACACCCCACACTACCTGGGTAAGAACTGGGACTTGAACTCCAGACAAAGCTCTTCACTCCAGTGTATCCCCTACCCCTGTTCCCCAGGTCACTCAGTTGCTCCTTTATCCAACTTCTTTTACTCTTATGATCTGTTCCACAAAATCACCTGTGGATTATTTGCAGCTTTGTGCATGCTTCTTTCCCTGATGAGTGTGGAAGCTCCCATGGGCAAGGCTCAGTCTGATATTTCTGTATCAGTCAAAAGCAAGACAAAGTCTAAATATACCACAGGCACTCCTCAACAAAGCCCCTCCTGAAGGGCAATGGCACAGATTCCCAGAACCTCTGGCAAGAGAAGCCACCAAAGATATTCTAGTCCAGTTCCCTCGTAAGAATCACAACACATGCCTTCCAGCTCCTTCTTGGCCTCTCTAGCAATAAAGCATTTATAACCTCCCTCAGTGACCCCTGTGTTTTTAGACAGATCTGTTCAAAAACCTCACCTGCCTCTAACCCCTACCCAGGACTATCACTTAGCCTTTTGGAGCCACTGAGACTAAAGCCAAATCCATCTTCTATATGTCAGTCTTTCAAATACTGGAGGGAACCCAAGCCTGCTCTTCCTCAGGGGAAAAAAAGCCCCAGTTCCCAAATCCAACCCACATAGAATGGTTTCTACACACACACACACACACACACACACACACACACACACACACACACACTTTAGTTTGACGGTGTTCCTGATAGAATGCAGGCACCAGGACAGGAACCCCTCCAAATGACCTGAGTAGCTTGTACTCATCCTTGTGTATCAGCCCAACCATCACATCCTCTGGAGAGTCTTCCTTGAATTCCCAAATCTGGGTTAGGCTCTCGTGTAGGTGCCCTCCCAGCAACCTGCAATGACTCATTCCTATCCTAGCAATCATCACCCCAGATTCCACAGTCTGTGTTCTTGTGCGTACCCTACATGATTGGGATCTCCATGATGGTGAGAATGACGTCTATTGTGTCTACTTTATCCGCAGAACCCAGCACATTGCCTGGCAACTTGAAGGCACTCAATGCATATTTATTAAACAAATTAATGAGTGAGATCATTTTAAAATGGAAGAGAGAGTGAAAGAAAAAATAAACAAAGAAATCATTTTCAAAGGGGGATAGGAAAAATATTAAAAAGGAAAAGAAAAAATATGATTTGATTAGTGAAAAAGCAAGGAATCATCCTTTCCCTGCCTCCAACTTCAGTCTGCCTAGCCATGAAGCCTGAAATGCCTTTGGCTTCAAGGCATTCCACAGTCTCTCATAGTGTCAGCTGCTCCTGAACTTACAGACAACTCACTCCCGGAGGCCTTTCCCTGAAACAGCTGGTCTCTTCACTTGCTGCTGGGAAAGCCAGAGCAAGAGCAAGACAAAGAGCGGTGGGAGGTGTGATGATATGCCAGGTGTATAGGAGGCCACAAGATAACAGGGAGTATTGACCCGGAGCACTGATTTTACTTGAAAATTTGGATAGAGAGGAGGTGGAACAATACAAAACATTTTTAATATTAACATAAAATTGGATATAGAGACAGTAGAATGCAAAATCTGTATTCTTTTTAAAGTTAAAACAAAACACCTCAAAGAAATTTCATTGTTGTACAAGATGAAACCCCAATTCATTCATTCATTCATTCATTCATTCAATCATTATTTCATTCATTCATTCCATTTTTGGTAAAATTCCTCTATGCCAGACACTGAAGATCTAACAGTGAACAAAGTAAATAAAAATCACTGCTTCATGGAGCTTACATTTTAGCAATGGGAGATAGACAACAACAACAAAAAATTTAAAAATCTATGGTATGTTAGATGCTAAGTGGTATGGAGAAAAATAAACCAGGGAAGGAAAGGGAATGGGAATGTTGGCAGGAATGTGTGAATGAGCGGGCATGGGAAGATGACATTTGGGGAAGACATAAGGAAGGCAGGAAAGCACAGGCCGTGTGGGAATGGCCTATATGGGAGGAGCAGGTTTGGGGAAGAGTGAAGAGGAGGTCAGCTTAAACCTGGTAAGTTTCAGGGAACGGAGAAAATCCAGGTGGGATCCAGAAAGTGTGGGAAAAACATGGAGATCAGGAAACAAGTGGAGGTTGAGTTTGAGAGAGAAATTTGCAGTTGTCAGCAGAAGAGATAGCTAAACCACAAGAGTGAGTGAGCCTTCTAAAAGAATCCAAGGCATTGGGGCACCTGGGTGGCTCAGCTGGTTAAGCATCTGCCTTTGGCTCAGGTCATGATCCCAGGACCCTGGGATCAAGTCCTGCGTTGGGATCTGCGCTCGGTGGGGAGTTGGCTTGAGGATCATCATCTCATTCCTTCTCCCTCTGCCCCTCCCCCCTTCTCCCATTCTCTCTCTCAAATTAATAAATAAATCTTAAAAAATATATAAATAAATAAAAAGTAAAAGAATTCAAGGCATGGATTGGAAACTATCTACCCAAGCACTGGGTCCTGGCATATGCTTATCTTTTGTTTGGTCTAATAACTGGCTGGAATATTGGGTTTAAGAGCTTAGGTTCTGGCATCAGACTACCTGGGTCCAGGATCCTGCTTAACCTTATTAACCAGGTGAATTTGAACAACTTACATAACTCCTCTGTACCTCCATTTACCTAGCTATAATAACTGTACATGTTACATAGAGTTGTTGTAAGGATTTGATTAGTAAATTCATGTTAGGTAATTAGAAAAGTGCCTGGCTTTGCAAATGTAGTGCTGCTATTATGGTTATGATTGTGATTGTGATTATTAGGTATTTACATGGGAGCAAATGTTTTCCAGGTTGCCCAGTCCCTGCAGGACCATTTTGTTTATTTAAATGACTTGCCTGGTCCTTGTGACAGCTGATGTGGAAAGAGGATAAGGACAGAGATTGAGGGTTGACCTTAATTTGTGGGGCCAAAGACAAAAGCCTATTTTCAGCATTGAGACTTTTCATCCATTCAGGAATGCGTTGGTATATGGTGTGAGGCAGGAATCCAACTTAATGTGTTTCTCAAAGGGCTTGACAGTCATCACAATATCACATACTGAATCATCCATGTTTCTTCACTGTTTTTAAATGTCACTTTTGTAATACCTGCATATTTTTTATATACTTAAGCCCATAGCTGGATTGTCTACTCAGTTCTATTGATCTCTTTATGGGCTCCTGCAACAGTACAACTCCATGAGGAAAGGGATGTTATTTGATACCATCACTATATTCACATTGTAGGTATTCAAATATTCATTGAAATGGTAAATAAATAAATGAATGTGTTATTATACTTCTAGAATTTTAAAATATATCTGCTTAGGAAAGTCCCACCTTTTTAATTCTACTTTTACAAAACACTCAGGGCTAGATTCGTGCTTTTATTCCCCTGAAAGGAACCAAGAGCGGGGAAAGGGAATCAGCAAGAGATGAGGCTGGAGAGGTAGCAGGGAAAAAGTTATGAAGGGTCTTGTACCCAAGTCAAGAAGGTTAGGTTCCATTCTGTAAGGCATCAAAGGGTTGTAGGCAGAACAGAAAGGGTCAGATAGATGAGTTCAGGAGATCCCTCTGTGGGCCCTGGGGTGGGTGAATTTCAGGAGGCAAGACTGGAGATCTAGTCCAGAAAGTAGTTGCTAAATGGACTTGAGAGTCCCTTAGCAGCTGCAACCAACGGGCTACAAAATCTGATCTGATTTGGGTGATGGAGGGAAGGTGGAAGGATATGAGGATGATCTCCAGTTGCCTGGCTTGGGTGACTGGGTGAAGAGTGTCACCCTTTAGGCACTAGGGACTGGAGAAGAAGGATTGAGCTGGGGAAATGCACAGTTCTGCTGTGAACATGGTAAGTTTGAGGCATCCATGGGTCTTGTTTAGAATGGAGTTTGGTCCTGCATATAGAAAAGAAAGCTGGAGATAAGGGTTTTCAGGCACTAGAAGCTGAAATCCTACATGAGATGAGGCAGCCAGGACCATGTTGTTGTCCAAAGATAAAGGGTGTGGAGACCACTTTAAAAAATGTTTGTCAAGTGCTCACGAGCAACAGAACTAAGTGCTTTATATTTATCCCATTAATTATCATAGCAACTATTGTTACCCTTATTTTGGTGATGAAGAAACTGAAGTTGAGTTTAAATAACTTTCCCGGAGGCACACAGCTAAAAAGAGGCAGGTCTGTTTCTAACACAAAGTTCACGCTCTTAACCACTAGGGCTAGTCTTTCACTGAAGACAGTATCCCACAGACCTACTCTCACCCCAGCTCTTGGCCTCCAGCTGCTGTCTCACTGGGTACCCAGCAGTGGATTTATTTCATACTTCAGAGATGAACTCCCAGCCCAGGGGAGAACTACTCTGCACCCCTTATTTAAGCAGTCATAAGCTCAGAGTCTTGAAGTCTCCAGAAAGTTACTGCATGATCCAAAGCAACTCAGGGGCTCTGGGCAGGAAGGAGTTTCCTTACCAGCTAGCTCTCTGCCCCATCACCCTTTGGCAGGTTGGGCCTCTGTGGGTTCTGCGGGTGTAAGAGCTGGTGAGAAAGGGACAGACAGTCTGGGGCATCACCCTTCTTTCCCAGTGACCCATAGCTACCTGCCTCACACATGTTAGAGAATCAGCCCTGAGCATCCAATCTATTCTCTCTTGAGTTATATTTAATAAATGCAAATGAATGATTAATATTTTCCTCCACTGATTCTGATTTCATTCTGTTAGTGATTATACTGATGGCAACATTTGAGGGGATTAAAAATCCCATTTAATTCGCATTAGGTTTTTTTTTGAAACTTTGCTGATAAATTTTAAATGTCAAGTGCTTTGGCGTCTTCCACAAGATGCAGAGGCCAAATGAGGAGGCCAGCAGTAGCGGGGAGCTTGGAAACAGCTCAGAGAAAGTAGGAACTCAACCGGATGACCCATCTCCCACACAGTCCATGAAAACCAAGCACAGAGCTTGACCTGGGACAGTGCTCAGCTACCGGTGACTCCCGTGACCCCCGAAGCCCTAATGTTAACCGTATCTTTTCCACTTAATGATCCACAATAATGAAGGCACTAGGGAGACCTTGCAATATAAAGAAACTCCCTAGAGAGCCCTTTTGTAAGGCAAATATTCACCCCTTAGTTGATCTTTTTATAAGTTTAGTGTGCTTTCTTACAAATGAGTAAAGCAGCGCTGGTAGATAAAAACCCACAATTTTCTCACTTCCACGCCCTTTCCTTTCCACCCCAAATTCTATCTGTTTCTCAGCACATGATGAAAATTCTTTGAGACGAACCCAGACCCTCTACACACTTCCCAAACCCCCCCACTCTGGAGTTCTACTGTTGAGGGTCAATATAGCAAGTGAATACCTGAGAAATTAGTTTGGTTTTGTTTTTTTAACTTGCCCACAGATCCAGAGGACTGCCCCCCTTCCATTGTACTGATGACCAGTCCTCCCAGAGAAAAGACGACCTTGCCAAAACACATCAAAACACTAATTCAGACTGTGTGGGGGCAGGTGGGAGCCAGAAAGAGTGGGTCTGAATTAGTGAAGACCCACCTCAGAGCTTCCCCTGCCTCCCAGGGTTGCCTTTCTTCCTCAGCCACTGGGATATCCCTGCTCGTTTCCTGAGGCTTTCTGCTACCCACTCTCTGTATCCATGGTTTATGGGCCATGGGCAGCCAGTCACTCAGGACACAGCCAGTTGAGGGGGTGAAGTGGTTCCATCGATTGTCATTAACAATGCTCTGGGACTAAAATTCCCATAATCAGACCTTGACCCTCCTCACAATTAAGCACCTCCCACTCCCCTGAATACCAGGAGTTCTTTGTAGGAGCTCTTCTCCCACCAGCATCAGCCCCGATTTTGTCATATTTCGTATCACAATTAATTGCACACGGGGCCTGGTCTCCAGTATTGTATTGAGAGTCCCTTGGGGCAAAAGAATGTTTGTTCCTCCCTTCCCTACTTTCTATGCAACACCCCTCCTATCACCACCTTTTGCTATTTGGGACTTCTTCCAGTGCACAACACAATCACCTGTGTAGATTAAACAAACAAACAATATGATCAGACTTCATTCCAGACCACAGAGCTAGAATCTCCCCAGGTAAGAAGGGCATCATTCTTATAGAGAGCTCCCCAGGTGATTCTGATGCAACCTTCAGGTTAAGAAACTTTTCCCTGAGGCATGATGGGCTCAGAAAGAGCAAGAGAAGAGGAAGACAGAGAGAAAGAAAAAGATACACAAAATAACTAGACTGAAATTAGTCTTAATCTCCGCATGCTCCTGACTTTATTTCACATGCCTGTCCTTGATCAGGTGCAGGACCTGCATCTTCTCTTGTCCCTTGACCATTCATTCTCTACAGAACTTCAAGAATCTTTGTCGGACACAAACTGGAGCATGTCATTGCCCTCCTTAAACCCGCTCAACGATGCCATTGCATTTAGAATGAGATATTCCTTTCCATGGCCTTACCAAGTTCTTACCACAGTCTTACCACTTAGTTGGCCCTTGCCCATGGCTTCAACTTCATTATATACCATTTTCCCCCCTTTCTTACTATGCTCCAGCCACAGCAGTCCTGGTAGTCCTTAAACCTGCTATTCTTCTTAGTGTGCCTGGCTCTTCCTATGCAATCTGAGAGCATTTGCTTTGGAATTCTCTGCCCCTAGTTATTCACATCATCAGTTCCTTCTCATATTCTAGTATCAGCTCAAATACCACCTTCTCAAGTAGATCCTCCTCTACCCACTAATCTAAAGTAGCAAGCCTCCCACTAACTGTCACACGACCCTATTCCACTACCTCCATAACACCTCTCACTATCTGAAATTTTCTTACTCATTGAGTTGTTTGTTATTTGTCTATAACTGTCTCCCATCCACTAAGAGGTAAGTTCTAGGAGAGCAGATATCTTATCTGTCACATGCATTGTTATATTCTGTTTGATGCCTTGCACAATGTCTGGCACGTGGGTAGGGGCTATGCTTCTTGAATGAATGACTTACATAGTTCTTACTTGCAAATATGATCTACTTTACAATATTTCATTCAATAATGCTTCCAGAGACTTGTAGTGAGAAGTGGAATTTTTTATATTTAAATTACAAAGGAAAAAAATGTAATTTTGTTAATTTCAAGTGTATATGTTGTTAACCAGTATTTCTAAGTAGAAGTTCTAACAACGTTACTTTGATTATTAGACAAATTTACCTATAATTAGTATATTAATTATATGCAAATTAAACTGCCAATATCCTTGAATACATTTTGTTTCCTTCAGCAATTGAAACTTCCTGCCCCCACCATGTAATTTTGTTTATGGGACTATTTTGTTTACCAGTCTCTTAATTCATAAACAGTATAAAAATAAATATCAGTCTTACACCAGCTAAATTATCACACATTCCAAATCCCTGAAAACCCAGTTATTAAGTGGTAGAATCATCTCTGAACATATGACTAATGAGGGATAGATTGAGCCCAAATCACACTTCAGAAATATAAAGCTGTTTTGAGGCCATCATTTTATTCTTGAAAACTTCTAGCACCTTCTTGAGATTTTGGTGGTAGCACTGAGAATGACTTCTTAAAGAATGACATTGTAAGTGAGCCATCGTGAGGAAGGAGCTAACCTTCTGACATTGAGCTTAAGAGCAGCTCTCACCAATGGGAACAAACCTCCCAGCTCTCAAGGTCCAGGGATTAACCAAAGGTAATCCTTAGAGCTTGCAGACTTCCAAATCTGGAGGAGTGAGCAATGGGCAAAGAGAAGAATGTGATTTCCCAAAGAGAGTCCAAATCAGAGGACATCACAACCTAACTTTATGTCAAAGAGATACTTGCACATCCATGTCCATAGCAATATTATTCACAATAGCCAAGAGATGAAAGCAACCCAGATGTCCATCAGCCCATGAATGGATAAGCAAAATGTGATATACATACAATGGAATATTATTTGGCTTTAAAAAGGAAGGAAATTCTGGCACATGTTACAATATGGGTGAATCTTGGGGACATTATGCTAAATGAAATATACTAGTCACAATAATACTGCATAATTCCACTTATATGAGGTATCTAAAATTGTCAAATTTATATAAACAGAAAGTACAATAGTAGTTGCCAAGAGCTGAGGAGATAGGAAAATGAGGAGCTATTGTTTAATGGGTATAGAGTTTCAGTTCTGCAAGACGAAAAAGTTCTGGAGATCTGTTGCATTCACAACAGTGTGAATGTCCTTAACACTGGTGAACTGTACACTTAAAAAGAGTAGAGATAGTAAATTTTATATTATGATTTTTTTTACCATCAAATCTGAATAAAAAAATAACTATATGTAGCAAGTAACTTTAAATATAAGGAAAACCAACTATAACAAATCAGTACACTGGGAACTATCATAAAACTATTTAGATTTTTCAACTTCCAGGAGAAATATTTGCCCTTTTGATTCCTACCAATACTTTAGTTATGACAGCTTTCCTCAACCTAATGGTTTGGTCAGAGAGTTGACAGAAAGAAGTTGTTTTCATCAGGGGTCCCAAAATCCTATTAGTGAAGCCCAGAGATATTGTGTTTGTATTTATTTTTTGTTGAAAATCAAGAAAATTCTTGATTTTAAAAAGCCTACAGTTTTTAAAAATAAAAAAATGTAATAGCATTGAAATTATGAAAACAACACCTTACCCACTATCTCTCCGCCCTACATAACAACTATTCCCTATTTACATATTAACCCTTCTGATCTTCATCCAAATGCAGGCATGTTTTTATGCCATTGTAGTCATGATGTGCATATCATTTTGCACATGCTTCTTTTTTCATTCGCTATTATGCTGGAGACAGTTTTTCCAACGTTTACATTTTCACTGAAACTATCATTTTTAATTGCTGTATGATATTCCATTGAGTTGATGACCCTAATGAACTTAGCTATTGCCCTATTTGGGGGCACTTGTTTCTGTTCTAATACAGATAAAACAGCCTGGATACTTAAGCTACTTTTGATGTGCTCCGTGTTTTAAATGATCACTGTTAGAGACCAAAATTATCGTGTACACAGGGCTGAAAGGGCCAAGGGTGTAACAACCCTGTTCCTCACTGAGGAAGACTGAGTTTATATACTGGGCACCACTTAGCACTCCAATCATATCTTCCAGCAAGTTCATGACCCCACATCGTGCCAAATAGGCTTTTCTGTGGCATTTTATCCAAATGGCAGTGGCAACACGTTTCTGTTTAAATCGCATATACAGTAATGTTTCAGTGTTCAGTTAGTGAATTCCTCAACTTTCCTGGGTTCTAGGTAACTTTGGGGACCAGAAGTTCCACTTGTAGTACTATGCTTACTTAGCTATTTATTCCTTTTGGTACAAACAGTCGATTTTGTTCAATCACTCTGAGGTTTTACCACATGATGTTCCCCTCTGCCTGGAGAGCCTCCCTCACTAGGCTGACTCCCCTCATCTTTCACACCTCAGCACAAAATATCAATCACTGCCTTAGGAAAGCCTTCCCCGGCGCTTCCTCTCCCAACCAGGCCAGACCTCCCTCCCCGCTTCCTGGTACATGTTCTCATCATTTCCTGAACTTTCCCTTCCTTACATTGATCAGCTTGTCATCACATATACTAATGTAAGTATTTAATGTCTGTCTCCTCCTCTAGATGTAAGCTCTAGGAGGTCAGGGACTGGGTCTGTTTTGCTTGCTGTATCCCAGTGTCTAGTTAGTGGATAGTAGGTATTCAATCGTATTTGTTGAGTGGATTAAATGTCATCAGGGACAGCCATGAGCCATTAAGTTAAGAAAGGAGGAGAAAGGAGGAACCAAGAGCCAAGGCTTAGCTATCTTAGCATGATCCACTTCTCCACATTCAAGAAAAACACTGGCACAATTTTAACAACCAATAAATTGAAAACTACACCATAACTTGTTTTTTCCTAAAAGTAGTCTGGAGAGTTGTCCTTCAGGTTTTTCTCCCTTCTCTACTCTTTCATGATACGTACACACTTAAGGCACCTATCCACTTCTGTTTTTACATTTATTAGTTACATCTTTTCCTAAAAGATGGTACTCTCTTAGAAGGCAAAGTTTACTTCTTCCCTACCTCCTATTTGCATTACCAACGATGTTTAAGAAATAATACATACTCAATAGACATTACTCCTTTTATCCTAAAATTGATATGGAATCCCAAGGGACACCAAATAGCCAAAATAATCTTGAAAAAGAACAAAATTGAAAGTCTCACATTTCCTGATTTTGAAACTGACTACCAAGCTACAGTGATCAAAACAGTGTGGTGCTGGCATAAAACAGACATATTGACCATTGGAATGGAATTGAAAGCCCAGAAATAAACCCTTGCATGAATGGTCAAATGATTTTCAACAAGGGTACGGAGACTAGTCAATGGAGAAAGGATCGTCTCTTCAAACCAACGGTGTTGAAAAAGTTGGATACCCACATGCAAAAGAATGCAGTTGGGCTTTTACCTCTCGCCGTATTACACAGAAAGTAACTCAAAATGGATCAAAGACCTAAACACAAGAACTAAACACTATAAAACTCTTAGAAGGGGAAAAGCCTCATGACATTGGATCTGGCCATGATTTCTTGGGACATGACACCAAAACACAGGCAACAAAAGAAACAATAAATAAATTGAACTTCATCAAAATCAAACACTCTGTGCCATCAAAAGATACAAGCAACAAAAGAAAAAGGCAACCCATGGAATGAGAGAAAATATTTTTAAGTCATATATCTGAAAGGGGTTAATGTCCATAATATAAAGAACCCCTGCAACTCAACAACAAAATAACCTGATTTTAAAATGTGTGCAGGACTTCAACAGACGTTTCTCCCAAGATCTGCAATTGGCCAATAAGCGCATGAAAGGATGTTCAACAACACTAATCATTAGGGAAATGCAAATCAAAACCACAATGAGATACCACTTTACACCCATCAGGATGGCTACTATTAGAAACAAAACAAAAACAAAAACAAAAACAAAACAAAACAAAACCCCAGAAACTAACAAGTTTTGGAAAAGATGTGGAGAAATTAGAACACTTGTGTACTATTGGGAATTTAAAATGTTGCAGCTGCTATGGAAAACAATATGGCAGTTCCTCAAAAACTTAAATGTAGAATTAGCATGTGATCCAACAATCCTATTTCTGGGCATACACTCAAAAGAACTGAAAGCAGGGACTCAAACATATATTTGTACACCCATGTTCATAGCAGCATTATTCACAATAACCAAAAGTGGAAGCAACGCAAGCATCTATCGACAGATGAATGGATAAACAAAACATGGTATACACATACAATGGAATACTATTCTGTCTTAAAGGGGAAAGAAAATCTGACACATGCGACAACATGATTGAACATTATGCTAAGTGAAATAATCCAATCACAAGAGGACAAATATTGTATAATTCCACTTTCATGAGCTACAAAGGAGAGTCAAATTTGTAGAGGTGGAAAATAGATTGGCGGTTGCCGGGGCCTGGGAGGAAGAGGAAATGGGGAAGTTATTTAATGGATATAGAATTTCAGTTTTGCAAGATGAGAGGAGAATTGTGGATGGACGGTGGTGACGGTTGCACAGCCATGTGAATGTACTTAATGCCACTGGACTGTATACTCAAAATGGTTACGATGGCAAATTTAATGTTATGTGTATTTTGCCATACTTTTAAAAAAAATTTGTTCCTTTTCCCACTATTCATATCAAGTGTGAGTCCCTCAGTGCCTAGAATGGCCCCTTGCATCTAGTATGCCTCCATAGATAAGTGAGTGAGTGACCAGAACCCCAGAGTTGGAAGGCACCTAGAAGCCATGTGTGGAACCCTCTGCTCAGGGGAGGCATGGGTTCTATAATTCCCACCTTTGCTGAGACACCTCCAGGTTTTGCGACACTCACTACCTCTCAACACACCTCACTCCATGGTTGCATGCTTCTTTTTCATTAGAAAAGTCTTCCTTATGCTAAGGAAGGAAATATGGATTTTTGGTAATATCTCCCCATCCCCAGTGGTCCTAGCTCTGCTTTCTCGGCCCAGAGAGAATAGGTCAAATTTCGAGCCCACCTGATTGCCCTTATAAAATAAAAGGCAGAGCTCTATGTACTAGGGAAGTTAATGCCTCACCCTAAATTCAACTATTCTAGCAACAAGACACTCTTTTTGTATTTTAGACACACACTAAAAAGTCTCAAAAGGAATATCTAGCCCTAATTCCTTCCAGAGACTCACCAAATGGCAAGAATATGGAGGTGACAAATGTGTCTGATGGAGTCTACTGGTGGGGAAGAGACTCTGGTAATCGAAGAATGGGAAGTAGCCTAGAGAAGAGATGTCTCAGAAGGAGAAATTACCAGTTTTAAGGGCTATTCCACGGAAGAGGAAGCCTTGGGGTGTAAATCCGTGGAGCATTAGATAAAGGAAGCAGATTCAGCTCAGTGATAAGAAAAGACTCTAGAACTGTCCAAGCATAGAACATAAAACAGTAAGTGACATATAGTAGGTGCTCAATAAACTATAGCCATCATCATCATCATCATTATTATTATCAGTCATCAGCTTGAACTTCATCACCCTTTTGAAATCAGAAAACAGACACACACACATCATATACCACACTGGACTTCCTGACACCATTCATGCCTGACACAGAACATTCTCAAAGTATTTCGGTGTTCAATACAGATGCACATAGCACAGCTAATTAAAAATTAAACAGCCACCACAACTATCACTAATGCGGAGATACTACTCAAGGATTTTTAGTCTCAAACCCAGCTCACCCGAGACTTACTTCTTCCTGCTGAGCTGCAGCCCCCGGGTCTAAACTGGTTCCTCGCATGACCTTTTATGTCCTGACAATGACTTCTCCGCATGTTGGCAGTGACCGCCTGAGTTTCCACTCAACCCTGATCTCAGCCTCTCCTGCATTCTCTCTCCTTTAATTCCATGGACAAGTCTTCTGCTGCCCCTTCCTATCCCCGAAGAGCAACCCGTGCTTTTGAAAAATGACCATGCCGAAGGGGGACTAACACTTGCTGCCCCCCAGCAGTTCCTGTCAAACTGATTTTGAAACGACAGGAGGTTGGAGGTCTCGGCTCATGGTGGTATTTGCCACTCTCCCGGAGGATGCAAAGATCAGGGGAGGAAGAGGAAAGGATCTTCTGAATGTGAGCGCATTCACAGACCCAGAGGACAGAGACGTATTTAAAGTAAACTGGAACAAACCCGCAACATCAGGTGCATTCTGCCTTCAAAAATAGCTGGCAGTTAGAAAGGGTTATTTACATATTGATTTCATGCTAACTTTGTAATGGAATGTGCTGCCTGCCTCCCTGAGACCTAACAACTGTCATCATAATTTTTTCTAAAAATACAGTCAGAGAAAAACACTCAGTGAACCCTCCACTGGAAAGTGGCTGCAAAAGGCCCCAGATCCCAAACCTACTTGATAGACCATGGCCAAGGGGAGGCTTACTCAACATCCATGGTTGAGGGAACTTTTCACAGCCACGGCTGGCCCTTCCTGCTTCCCACCAGCCTGCACTACCTTTCTTTGTTAATGTCATTCCAGAAAACCTGTCTTGTTCTAGGGTGAGGGAGATGACTTCCCCTGCAGAGCAGCCTTGATGGAAACTCCAGCTGGCCCCTGAATGGAAATAATGGATGACACAGGGACCGAGTCAGCCCACCAGCTCCAACGCCCCATCTTGGCTGCATTCCTGCAGCGGTTTCTGCTCCCCCCCCACCCCCCCCCGCTGGCTCTCCACCGAGGGTCCCCCACCTCTCCAGCCTCCTAACAGCAGCTTCCAGCGTTCCTCCCTCGGGCTTCCCGCCCCACCCTGAGCCCCCCAAGTCTGTGTCTATGGAGGCAACTGGGCTGTTGCCTGGCAGGACTGTCATTGCTCTCCAGCACATATTAACAATTTAAATTAACAATTTAAACTGCCAGGTCTGGTAGAGCCGATTCGGTGGTGATCCCTGGCATATGGATGGCATATCTGCTCTGAGCTAGGTGAGACCAGTCCCAGAAGGCCCGCCACCGGCCCCCGCAGCCCCTACCCGTCCCCAGCCGCTCCGCTCCCTGGGCAGGCGTGTGAGCAGTTACACTGGCCAGAGCCAGCCATCCCTGCTGCCCACTTCGTCTCCAGCCAGGCCCCCATGGCTGGGGACAAATCTTTCATTCATGAAGAGTAGCTTGTTAGGCCAACTCTGGGGACTCTAAAGCCACTTAATTAAATTGTGGAAAGTCGCTTGGCCCTGGTGGGAAATTTGCACACAAAGGCAGGGTGTCTGGCACTCCCTTTGCCAACAGGCTCCACAACAAAACCATGACCTTACCCGCTCCCGGGCCCCGGCTCTTCCCCCTCTGCTCTCAGCACCCCCTCATTAGAGGGCGTTTGTTAGGGGTTGTTTTCCCAGCGATTCCCTGACAGGCCTTTCATTCCTCCCTCGGCAATCAAGGGCGGCGAGTACAGGCTGAGAGCCCTCCAAGGCCTGATTGCTGAAAGAATTTCCAAAAGTAAAGAGTGTAAACAGGTACATTGAAAAAGCCTCTTTTGAACAATTATGTAAACATTCCAAACACTATTTGAAAACTTTCACAGTGGAATTGTCAGATCGGAGCATTCTTGTTTAATTGCAAGGGCACAATGGCTGCTCTCGGGGGTGGAGGGAGCACGTCCCAGCTCCCTGCAGACCTCCCCCTCCCGCTCAGAGAGATGGTTCAGGGGCCACGCGGGGGCTGAGGATAAAGAAGTCATGAGTTTCACTGTCGAGCCAACAGCATCTTTCTGTGTGTGTTCTTCCTCCTTCGGCTCCCAGAAGAATCTCCTGGGAATGGGGTGGGTGCATTCTTTCTTCTGATTAGATTTCTCCAGGACCTGGTCCAGTGCTCTGCACTCAGGGTAGGTTAATAATCTTGCATGCAAGATTATATTCCTAGATTCACTTCTGCCTCATTTAAGGTTTTCTTCAAATCACAAAATGATCATTCGTAATACCAGCCAGAGCCGGTGCCCAAGTTCTCTTCACCATAGGAATGGTTCTTCACTTGCCTTTCTCCCCTGCTTAGGCTGGCATGCTATCCTCTTTCCCAGGCAGCCCAGATTCTCACGATTCGTGAACAGACGCACCAATGACTCTGATTGCATTAGGAGGAGTTGGAAGAGTTTAGGCCACGCGAGCGAACCGCCTGATCTCCTATTTCATGGGAACACTGAGGTTTCAGATGACCGTTAGTACACATCCTTCCTGGAATCAGCAGAGCCGGTCTCCAATCACTTGGTCCATCTGGTCTGAGACCACCAAGCCTTGCAGGGTTTACCTGAATTAAGAGCTGTGGTCCTGGAGACGGGCATGGCTTGTTTTTATTTTTGTATTTTAAAATCTGTTTCTTAATAGCCTAACTGTTCCATAGAGAGGATTGACATCTCAGCACAATGAAATCTGACAAATGTGTCATATGAAGGCCAGGTGAAGTCACAGGAAATATTATGAAAATAAAGTGAAAAATTGTATTTGTACTATATTGGAAAAAAAAAAAACCAAAAAACTACGTCTGCATGCAGCAAAGGACTGGAAAGGGCCACGGCGGAATGAAAACACTTGTTCTGGGGAGTGAGAGTACCAGCATGTTTTCCTTTGCAAGCCTATCTTTAATGTCATCACATTATGTTGTCAAGGCAGGGTCTGGGAATGCTGGAAAGCACCCGTGTACATACAAGGTTGAACATAAAGGGCCACCCCAGTCACCCACAGAGAGATGTATACACCAGCTTGCAGCACTGTGCATCCTTACCCAGGATGTGGACCAGAGCTTCAGAGTAAATTCCTCAGGTCTAAAGAAGGAGCTAAGACTTGCCTGCTTGCTGAGTCCCCAGGAGGCAGAAACAGAATCACAACTACAAGATAAATCAGAAATGTAGTTGGTAGACTTGGTGATGCTCTACAGGGTCAGTTGCAGAACAGGAACCGGCGGGAAAAAAATCACCTTTCTCCATTTTATGGAGCTCCCTGGATACAGAAGGGCTCAAAGACTGTCTGAATATGCCTATCTCCAGGCTTATTCAATGTGACTAAAGTCAACATTTATTATGCACCTACTCTGTGCCAGGGCCAGTGTTATGTGCTGGGCATACAAAGTCGTAGGATAATTTTGATCCCCAAAAGTTAATTCACAAATTAGGTGAAGAACCAACATCTTTAAACACGTGCACGAGTCAATGGGATTTGGACAAGGGTGCCAAGACTATTCGATGGGCAAAAAAATAGTCTTTTTAACAAATGATGCTGGGAACCTGGATATCCACAAGCAAAAGAATGAATCTGGACCCCTACCTCACATCATATACAAAAATGGCCTTTAAATAAATCAGACATAAATGTAAGAGTTAAAACTATAAAACTCATAGAAGAACCCATAGATGTAAATCTTTGTGACCTTGGATTAGGCAATGGTTTCTCAGATATGACACTAAAAATCACAAACAACAAAAGAAAAAGTAGATAAATTGGACTTGATCAAAATTGGAAACTTTCGTGCTGCAAAGGACACTATCAACAAAGTAAAAAAACAACCCACAGAATGGATGAAAATATTTGTAAATCTTATATCTGATAAGGGTCTAGTATTTAAAATATATAAAGAACTCTTACAACTCAACAATAAGAAGACAAATAACCCAATTTTAAAATGCACAGTGGACTTCAATAGAGATTTCTCCAGGGACGCCTGGGTGGCTCAGTCAGTTAAGCGTCTGGTTATGGTCCCAGGGTCCCGGGATCTAGTCCCGCATCAGGCTCCCTGCTCAGCGATGGGGGGGGGGGGGGGGCTTCTCCCCCTCCCCCCCCCCCCCCACCCTCTGGCTTGTGTGAGTTCTCTCTCTCACTCTCTCTCGAATAAATAAATAAAATCTTTAAAAAAAAGACATTTCTCCAAAGAAGATTACAAATGACCAGTAAGCAAATGAAAAGATACTCAACGTCATTAGTCATTAAGGAAATGCAAATCAAAACCACAGTGAGATAGCACTTCACACATGCCAGATGGCTATCATCAAAAAGTCAGACAGTGAAAAATGTTAGAGAAATTGGAACTCTCATCCATTGCTGGTAGAAAGGTAAAATGGTGCAGCCATTATGGAAAACAGTTCGGTGGCTCCTCAAAAAGTTAGAGTTTACCATATGATCTAGTAATTGCACCCAGGAGAATTGAAAACATGTGTCCACCCGAAAACTTGTACATGAATGTCTGCAGCAGTGTTAATGATAATAGCCATAAAGTGTAAAACAACCCAAATACCCATCAACTGATGAATGGATAAACTAAATGTGGTCTAACCATACAATGGAACGTTATTCAACCATAAACAGGAATGAAATATCGATGTGGGCTACGAGCCAGACACAAAAGGCCACACATTACATGCTTCTAGTTCTATGAAATGCTCAGGATAGGCAAATCCATAGAAACATAAAGTAGATTAGCCGTTGCCATGGGCTGGTGCGGGGAGGGGGTGACTGCTGAAGGGTCCAGGGCTTCTCTTTGGGGTGAGGGAAAGTGCTCTGTCCTTAGATAGTAGTGCCAGCTACATAACTCTGTGATTATACTAAACACCACTGAATTTTATACTTTAAAAGAATGAATTTTATGATATGTGAATTATACCTCAAGGTTTTTCAAGAAGTGCATATGAAAGGTTCTGTAAACTATAAAACACCACACACAATAAAGTTTCTGTAGCAGAAGCAAGAGGTCCTAGGTATTTCATGGAACTCTGGAACGTTCATCTGCCTGACTCTTGAGGCCCCTCTCAGCGTTCCTGCTGGCAGTTCACCAGGATGGGCTGGCTGCAGGTGCCGGCATCTAGGGCTCAGGAGCCTACCCAGGGCATCCCTGTGTCCCTGATTTTCCAGTATTTGCTGGGACACGTGAGTTCTAGATCTGCCGAGCCCCTTCAGGATGGGAGGATGGGGAAATTACAAATAAGCCTGCCTGGAAAGCCAGCACAGACAAGGAGGCCAGAGGCACTGAGTCAGAAGCATAGGGCTCAGTCCAGAATTCCAGGAACTGGGTAATGACCAGGGACCACCCCTTCCTCCCCTCCCTTCCTCCTACCCCTGCACACGTGCATGCACACATACACCATTCATTTCTTTCATCAGATTTGGCCAGATTGTCCCTTGAGAGTCTAAGGAATGTTTCTCCCCCTCCTTCTGTTGTCCCGCAATAGCAACCAGAGTGGGCAAGAGCCCTACACCCCAAGCACAGCCCTGCTAGAGAAGGCCTCTTTGTTTCCTGGGACAGACCGGCTGCCTGACTGTCTTGGGGCCACAGGAGTTGGATCTGGTGTCAGATTGCTTCCAGGACGTGGGGCCACCTACGCCCCACTGGATTCCTGAGCCATACCCCTGAATCTTACCTGGAAGTGGACCCTGGTTCTCTGTGTGAACTATTGCTGTGGCTATATCCAGGAGCCAGTCTATGTTTCAAATCAGCCCAAGGGTCCCAGCTATCTTTAGACATAGTTTTCTGAATTCTAGCCTGGGCTGGCCAGAGTGGTCAGGACCCAGTGTTCAAGGAGTGGCCTGGGCTTCAGACCATCCCTACATTCAGATAATCTCCTGAGCTCTACAAGTCTATATGATCAGGCCTCAGGTTACCTCTCTGACGCCATCCCCTACCTCTCCCACCTTCCTTCATTCCACTTGGGCCACACTGACCTCTTGGGGGTCCTTGAGCAGATCAAGCATACTCCTCTTTTGGGACCTTTGTACCTGCTCTTCTCTGGCGGGAACAGTTTTCTCCCAGGTCACCTGGCTGGCTGCTTCACTTCATTTAGCTCTTTGCTCAAATGTGACCTCCTTACAGAAGTCTTCTCTGACCATCTTTTATAAAGTTGCAGCCCTGTTACACTATATCCCCATATCCTGCTTTATTTTTCCTTCTTTCTGTGCTTTGTATCTGTAGCCCCCTCCAGAGTGGAAGCACCATGAAGACTGGATTTTGTTTTGTTCACTGATGTATCCTCACACCTAAGAGTGCCTCGCTGACACTGTACATATCTGTTGAATGAATGAATGAATGAATGAAAGAGCAAATGAATGAACAAATGAATATATTATCCCCTTTGAACGCCCAGGCAGCTCTGTGAGAAAGGCAAATTATGGTCTTTGTTTTAGCCCTGAGAAATTTAAAGCACAAAGACCGTAAATGAACTGTCTATGTTCACAGAGAGTTGGGGGTAAGAGAGGGCCTCAGGCATCTCAAGACCCTCTTCCTGACTCCAGCCATCCCTCCGGCTCCGGGTGGAATCCTCTATGTGGAGACCTTCTGTAGGGTTTACGAAAGAGCAGCAGAGCTCATGAGGGCAACCTGGGCAACGGAGCGTGGGGGTGGGGTCGGGGGAGTAGGTCTAAGGGCTGGGATGGTAGGCAGTCATGGGAGGAGCTCAGAAATCTCTCTACACCCTATTCTGTTCAGGAGGCCCTGGGTGTGCCTTCCACCATGGCAAAGCCCTTACTAGAGACTTCTCTGGATGCTCCCGGGAGCGTGCTCTGCCTTGCAGGTTCTCAAGTAGGTCAGTCTTCAGAAATTCCTGGGCTGGAAGCTGGAAGAAAGCCTGTGTTCTAGACCTAGCCTCTGCACCGCCTTATACTTAGGGCAACAGGGTGAGGGTGTCTGTCCTACTGCCTCAGAAAGGGGAGGAAATGCAGGTGCCAAGCATGCTGTAAATGATCATGTCACGGGATGCCATCCCGCTTTCATTTGGAGAGGGGGCGTGACAGCGAGCGAAGAGCACTGGGTTGGGAGTTTTGAATTCTTGCTGGAGTTCCAGTCCTCAGAAGCTCCAATGATGGCCAGTCCTCATTGCTCTGAGCTTTGATTTTTCTCATCCATTCAATGGAACTAATAAACCCCACCTTACAGGGATGCCATGAGGATTCAGGGACCTGTTCATTGTCTGCTGAAGGTCAATGTGGTCTGTGAGAGCAGGATACTTTTTGTGCACTTTGGCAAGCCTAGGAAATCACATGAATTGAGGAGAGAAGAAGAAAACTATCCAGTCAAGCTTGAGAGCATTCCTTCTGTGTGCCTCCATTTTCTCATCTGCAAAGTGGGGGTAATAATAGGACCTATCACCAAGGATTGCTGAAAAATAAACTCTACAGAAAGTGCTCAGAACCCTGCCTGGCCTCGGGAGAACTCTTAGTGGAGGTTAGTTAGTATTGTTTCTATTATTATGAAAGTCACGTATCAGTATTATATCCTACAAATAATGAAGTATCAACTAGGAGGTTGAATGAATGAATGAATAAATGAGCAAGTGAATGAACAAATGAATATATTATTCCCTTTGAACCCCCTGGCGGGTGTCGATACACCTGCCTCCACTTGGGCAATGTCGATTTTCCATTCCACATTTACTCTCCATCCCAGGGTCCCTGTCAAGGGGGAATGACTCACTTGTCATTTCAGCTTCTTCCCTGAACATGCAGCTCAGCCAAAAAAAAAAAAAAAAAAAGGTTTCAGTTCTTATACACAAAAGGCATTTAAGAGGTAAAATATTATATTGCCTTTCCATGACAAGGAAAGTTTGCTAATTTACAGCTCTGTGTGAATTAGTAAGGAAGTAGGAAGCTGTGAAATAATTGGTTTAATAAAAATCAACTACCCATGAGGTGCTCAACCTAGAAATTCCAGTGGTCCTTGCAGGAAGAGACCAATGTCTGCACCCACAGGTTGCTTTTAACTATAGAAGAGGGACAGATATATTCTTCGTGCATCAGTAGGTAAAGCGGGGGCCAGGGATGCAGATATAAGGAGACAGATTGCAGTCCAATATTAAAAAAACACTTTCCACCAAAAGAGCTGCCTGGAAATGAAATAGCCTGACTCAGGAGGAAGGGTGTTCCCTGTCCCTGGATGGGATCGCCGGGAGGCCCCATCTGTAGAGGAGATTAATTCGTGGGGAAAAGTCCAGGTTACATTACTTTTAAGGCCCCTTCTGATTCTAAGACTCCGTGACTCTCTAAGCGTATGAATTGCTGAGGCAGGAGACAGGAAGCCATGCTGGCCTGAATCTCAGATCACGAGTCTCTGCACAGGAAACCCAAAGGGTTCAACAGTTGCCCTTGGCCACCTCCACTGCACCAGCCAAAGGACTACAAAGATCTCTTTCCTTCCCCTCCACTCCTGGGATAACAGCCTCATCTGTCTGCCATAGCAGCCACTGTAACCAGCACATTCCACCAGTGAACTGGCCGCAGGTGAGGACTACGAAGAGGGCCACGGTCTTGCTGCTCAGCTCTGCCTCTCACAGCTTCATTCATTCAGCAAATGCTTACCGAGCACCTGTTTTCTGCAGACACTGTGCTGGGTGCTGGGGATAGTGAGGCAAGGAAGTTGAGTATGGTCCCTGTCCTTAGGAAACTTATAGGACAGTGAAGCATCCATAGAAATCAATGCATCTTATAATACCGTGTAAGAAGCAGTGAAGGTTGCACTGAGGGGTGTGCCTAATCTAAGCTGGAGAAGCTCCCTGGAGGAGATGACACAGGCTGAATTTCAGAGGTCACGGAGGAGTAGCTAGACCAGTGTTGTCCAGTGGAATTTTCTCCAATGATGGCGATGTTCTCTAACCTACCAATATGGTAGTCACCAGGTACACGTGTCTATGGAGCCCTTGAAATGCAGCTGGTGTGACTGAGGAACTGAATTTTTAATCTTATTAATATTAAAATGTGGCAAGATTGGCCAGGACAGATAGGCAAAGAGTGCAAGAAAGTTATAGATGCTGTGATAATGGAATTTCAAGGGAGTGGGATTAGGGACCCCAAGGCCACGGAGAGCAGGTGCATAGGGCCAGTGGGAGAGAAGAGAAAGGAGCCCTAGAGAGGGCTGACATTTAAAGGGTGAACCAAGAAAATCAGAGAAGCAAAAAGAAATCTAGATTAGTGTCACCAAAACAGGGAAGGGAGAGTTTCTAAGGAGGAGTAGTCAAGAATGTCAAATGCCATAAGCACTAAAAAGATGACAGTGAATCTGGCAATTAGGAGCCTGGGGGTAGGGAGAGGGGGAGATTTAATGAGGTGTTGGGGGCTTCACACCCATCTGGATTTGGCAATTCAGGACTGTTCCTCCCAGAGATAACCTGCTCCCTAGAGCCCTGGGGCCCTGTGGTTTTTAAACAGATTGGCGTTTTTCAGCCTTTTGGAGTCACAAATGCCTTTGACAATCTAATGAAAACTAGGCCTCCCTCTCCGGAAAAATTTACCTGCACATAAAATGTTGCATCTCATTTCGGGGACCTCCTAAAGCTCATCCGTGGACACCCTGGTTTGAAAAAGTCTAAATTAGTTCTTACTTGCCGAGTTCTGGCTGCAGATATCTGAGTTATGACCAAATCATCTGCTTAGCGGGAATGTGAACTTAGCAATCTAGTTCTGCCATCCCTGGGGCCCCCCAGCCTCCACTCAAGCCGGGTTCATTCACATTTCCGGGTTCATTGTCCTGCTGCCCGTCAATCAACTCCAAACCCTCACGCAAATTAGCATGTCTAAAGCCCTCCTCGGCAGCCTCTGCCTCGAGTGAGTAGCCAGTGTTTCCCAGGGTCCTCAGCCTTGGATACAAAGCGGTCACAAAAGCAGTTATAAAACCGCCTGCCACTCCCCCACAATGTCGGTGGGGCTGAGTGGGCTCTCCTCCCGCCTCTGAATCTTGCAGCCCCAGTGTTGGCGCCTTCTCTTCCCATCGCAAGTCTTGGCTCACGGACCCTTTGTGGCCCACTCTTCTAGTTCTTGAACATACCTAGGAATAGCTGAAATAGCTGAAGTTCCAAGCCTTGTCCCAGTTTAAAACCCCAGATACGGTTTGGGCCATTCCTAAAGAAGGAACATGACATCAGTGTGTTTTTTCAGGAGAAAAGAGAGAGAACAGGTGGACACAGGGAAGGGAAAGAAGGAAGAGAGGAAGACTCACCTTGTCGCTTTATCTCAGATTCTTAAATCAATCTTTGTTGTTAAACCTTGACCAGAGTAGGATATAACAGTTGCTAACATTCACTTCCGCTAGGACTGCTACGGCTAACAGTGACAATAATAGTAGTAATAGTAATAAAACAAGAGCCTCTCATGTCGCTGTCGATTTCCCCAAAGTGTCTCCTGGCTAGAGGATTGTCCCCTGGGAGAGCTGAAGGGAATGGCGATCCCAGCAAGCTTCTGCTTGGCTACTGTTCCCGAAAGCTGGGGAAAGTCAGCAAACTTCCCCACGAACCCACCCCAAACACGTTCGCATGTTAATTCCAGAATGCTGTCTGTTACAACTTACAGTACATCAATACAGGATGGAGCTCCCCAGACGGCGCTGGCGGTTCTGAGCTGCAATAAGTACGATATGGCCCTTTAGATTTCACAGACACCCTGTCCAAGTACAAACACACACTCACACACGCACAGACACACACGCACGCCCATCAGCAGGCTGCGTGGTGCGTGCAGTCAGAAGCCGTGTGGGAAATGTGCAATCACACCTCGCTTTCAGAGGCAGTGAAATCTCTCTTGGTTTGGGAACTGCAACAGTTTGCATGTTGAGAGGGTACAGGAGGTTTCCAAGCATCCTGCGTGGAGTTTGGTGCACTGGCCCAGTTTACCTAATTCCCACTTTGCCAGATCCTTTCTGAAGGCCCCCCCACACAGCCTGGGGAAGACTCTCAGTAGAGCATCACGTAAACGTGGTTCTCGTCAGTTTTCTCGAAGATAATGCATTGGTTCACTCGATATTTGACAGTTTACACAGATTATTTCTATTTCTCATCTCATTTGCTTCTTGCACGGGAAGAGTTCCCAAACAGGAATTATTGCCCCTATTTTACGGGGGAGGAACGTGAAGTGCAAAGAGGTCAAATGACTTGCTCAAGGTCAATGTGACAATAAGTGTTAAGAGGAAAAATTAATGCTGATACCTGTTGAAAACAATCAATAAAGAGGCCTTTATTCAATGCTACTGCAATAGGAGCGAGAGGCAGATATCTGCAGCAAAGGCAGCTGGGGATTTATAGTCAAGGAGCATATTGAGGGCCTTGGTGTGTGGGAAATCACTAAGAGGAGATGAGGGTAGGGAATCCTTGGGAAAGGCAGGCCAAGGGCTTAGCTGGCAACGGTGGCAGATAGAGAACTTGATCAGCCATCAAGGGTGGAGAATTGTAAGTTGACTTAGCAAGATTCTTGCAAAACTTCAGCTATTCAGGGACAGCCATGGAAAGCCAAGGTCAAGACCTAGTTGAAAAGAAGACTCAGAGGAGCCTGAAGAAAGATTGTTCAAGGAGAGTCTTTGTCCTAAGTGGCAGGCTGAGGCCAAAACCCTGGCTCCAAGGTCGGGGCCTTTCCCCTGAGCTGCCCTTGTAAAAATCATCATCTCCACTTATCCCTACATTTATTAGTAACTTTATAGCACATCAAGTCACATACAGAATCCCACATAACGTTTCATTCCACTCCTTGAATTAATACGAAGAGTAGTTAATGTTCTCAATTTATTGATTAAAATCTTTCTTGTCCTTCCCATCCTAAGAATTAAGAAACTATTAGTTAGAAATAAATGTTTATCTTAAAGCAATACTGATTGATAAAATACCTTTGGGGAGCAAATGATGGTGTGCCCCAGATTACGGTTCTCGAAAATCTTGCTATCTTGAGGGCTCTCTTCCTGGAAATGAGAGAGATGGCCAGCCTTGTGGGCTCTAGAGTCCCGGCGCTTAGGCTAGAATCCCAGCTCCACTGCTGCCTTGCTGTGTGACCGGGGACACGATCCCTGACGGTGACTAGTCAGTTTCCTCATCTGTCAAATGGGAAGAATAGGAAGACTCTGTCATGGGGGTCATGAGGATCGAAGTGTTCTATTTAAGGCAGACAGCACAGTGCCCTTCAAATAGCTGGTGCTCCAAAGCCATGAGCTGTTAGGACCTCAGGGTCCTTATCTGTAAGTTGGAGAGTACAACACCTCTGTCACAGGATTGTTACGACAATCGACGCTTTTTAGCCTGTGGACGGGTCACATGTGATGGGTTACTACTAAGCGCTGAGGGAGTGGATCTGGGAATAGTAAGATATTCCAGGGACCTTGAGGGGATCCATGACTAGTTCTAAGTGGGAAGAGTACTGGGCAAGGGGGGGCCTCTTTTGGTTCTGGGTGAAGCAGCAGCAGGGTGGCGGGTGACAGTCCCGTTCTAGATGGTAGGAAATATGACCCCGTGCCCCAGGTGGAGATCCAGAGCTCCCGGCGGGGGCCTGCACCCCCCAGTCAGCCAGGAGCTGGAAGTGGGTTATTTTAGGATGAGCCCACTGGGAGCTCAGAAAGGATCTTCACTGCCCTCCTGGGACTGGAGGATGATTAGGTTAAACCATATGAAATTGCCAATATTCAACTGTTTGCAACCTGCAAGAATAGCAACCTCGTATGATTCCACATCCTATTAACCTCTTGTGAATTCATTTGTCTGTATCACTTTATTCATGGACTGGTGCCCATAATCCAATGATTCGCTGGCTCACTCTTTCATTCCACACACATTTACTATCGTCTAACATATAGGCTGGTGTGTGTGGAGTTAAGGGACAACCAGTGTCCCTCTCTCCTGGCCACCTGAGTTCTGGACCAGTGGAAAGAGATGCAGTCAGGCAGGGAGGCACTGAAATGTTGGCTTTCCTCCTGATAAGATTGGTTCTGGAGGATGCGACCCGTCTCCGGGTGATAATGGGCTTTCTGATATTGAACCCCCGGATGGGGCAGATGACCCCAGTCAGTCACAAGGATGGCTAAAAAACTGTCACCCTGGCCTTTATGCTAGGGCTGCCCATGAGCAGGTTCTCCGCTAAGACAGCTCCCAAAATGGGGGTGCAGGGGGGAGGCTGAGCAGTAAGCCAGCTTCTTCCTCCAAACTCACCAGTCGGTTCATCACCCTCCAGCCCACGGACGACGTGAGAAATGTCAATTCAAGGCAAGGGTATGACTTGCCATCCTTCCCCAGGGAAACTATGCCAACAAATAGTAACAGCAGGAAAAAAAAAAAGACACACACACACACACACACACACACACACACACACAACTCCACTTACTAAAGACCTGCATGCATGCAGGAGACTTTATTAAAGATTTTGATGTCATGCAAATGGGCTTATATCCCAATTATTTGTTATAATTATAACAAATTATAATTTGTTGTTAAAAATCTTTTTCTTAATAGACTACCACTTAGTTCCACTGTCCCGTTTCCCCTCCCCCACCCTACCCCTGCCTTCTGTCCCCTCCCTCTCTTCTCTGTTTTTTACCTCCCAGGAGCACACCCCCCCCCTTCTCCCATTTTATTACGTAGAAAATTAGAGGTTCTTATCAACCTCTACCCCACAGTTTCTGTTGAGATATTTCTTTGCATATTTCTTCTGTCTCCAGAGGACGTACCTCTCTTTCTGCAATACAGAAGAAGCTAACTTAAGAGAACATAAATAATTCTTCCTGAAAACTCTAGATTGCCTTATTACCCCCATTCTTCCTGCCACAGAATAAAAACCTAAAAAAATAATTCTCAATTACGCCTACATTTGATAGGTGTGGAATTTCCCCCAAAATGTCTTTTCCTAACATAATTATTCTAAGCATTAACACCAGTGAAGTTTAACGTTGAAAGACACAACACTACAACCTCTCCTCTCCAAAGTTAATGCTCACACATTAAGCTTTGCAATACAGGCATAAGTTAGTCTCAGTCCGAATTATCGATTGCCATTCTCCCTCCTCTTCTTAAATTAAGAGAAAATGAGGACAAGCTAAGAAATAAGAGAACTTGCCAATGACTCTTTCTCCTTAAATAAAGGGATCCTTTCTAGTAATCAACTTTCAAGAATTATGGCTTCTTTTCCAATGATTAATCATACATATGACAGATGTGGGAAGAAATGTAAATTTAAGGAAAAGTACATTTTGATAGGATTCTAAAAATCTATTTCGAGCGTGCAATCAATAGTACAATTCTCCTAGATGGTCATCTGTAATCCTAAATATCAGGATAATAAGATGTGGAATTCAGGAAATGCTTTAGAAATCATCCTGGTGCTCCCTCCTTGTTAATACCTAGTTCAAATGGCTCACCCAAGGCCACTCAGGGAGTGAGAGGCAGAGCAGGGAGAGCCCCCTGGTCTCCTCTGCTCCCCACCCTCTGCCTTCCCTTCTCCATCCCTGTTGTCAGGTTCTACTTTGAAAATCACCAGAACATCCAAGCAGGGATTGGGGTTTTCCTCTTCCCTCATGGTCTATGATAATGAAATTCTAATCAGTATAATAAAAAGACACTTAGGAATAAAACCCTACAAAGTATCTGGAGCAGATGAACTTGGAAACTTGACTACATTCCTCCCAACTATCCAAGAAGCTTGGCCCTGTCTCTGGAGATAGCCATCCCTACCCTGCTGATGTGAGAAGCAGCTCTGTGCTAAGACTTCCTGCCTCCTCCCAGCAGGACCACCAGCCCACCCCTCTCAAAGCATTACCCTCTTCACACGAGCTCTAGGCAGGCACAGTTTACACTTCTTTAGTCAAGGGTACACACTAGCCTCAAAGCAGCGCCTGGGTGGGACCCTTGTGCTGGAGATAATGTGCTTACTTCATTCCTTATTGGACCATGAAGAATAAAAGCACGACACAGCATGCATGACACAAGCTCCCCTTGTTGTTTTAATCAATGTCCAATTTTAATGCCCTTAAAATAAATTTTAACTTACTCTTTTTTAGAAAAAAAGATTTTTTAAAATTTATTTGAGAGAGTTGGGGGAGAGGCAGAAGGAGAAAGACAAGCAGACTCTGTGCTGAGTGTGGAGCCTGACGTTGGACTCGATCCCACGATCCCAAGATCATGACCTGAACTGAAATCAAGAGTGGCAGGCTCAACCAACAGAGCCACCCAGGTGCCCCAAATTTTGACTTATTCTATGAGCTCATTGGTATATTTGCTCTCAGAGATACAACATGTAGGGAGCAGAAGTGAGACCCAATGACTACATTCCGTGTATATCCCATCACTAGTCTACGTTACCCAAATGCCATCAGATGCATCCCATTCAACTTTGGAATCAGGGTCAAGAGTTCTTCTTTTCATATTAGAAGAAGGGAAATAAAAGCAGAGTGAGGAGGGGGCGTTTTGCCTGAGGTGACTCCCACAGAGTGGGAGCTTGAAAGCCTGTGTTGGAAACCCGGATTTCTGTTCCCAATCCAGTCCCCTTGAATGAAGGGACTTCTCATCCCCACCTGGTGTCCCCAGACATTGGCTCTGCTGTTACCATGACTTGGGGAGGAGGGGGAAGGGGATGAAGGAGGATGTCACAGACAGTTGTCAGAAAGATAAAGAGTTATACTTGGGGAACAAACACCTTGACTTTGCTGAGGCATAAACTTCACAGCGGGAAACCATTATTGCAGTGACAAAGCTTTGTTCAGTTGACATTATCTCTTAATTATCTGCATAAGAATGCATTTGTCAAGTTTCATGAGATGGGATTGATAACAATAAACTTGCATTTCTGCACAATATTTTAATTCCACAGGCAGAAGCAGCACAACACACAAGGAAAGAACTGGAGGCGGCTGTCTGGGCTGCTGCTGGCTCTGCGAACATTGCAAACCCATCACAACAAAGCCTTGTGACCTGCCCTGCCAAACCAGGCTGCCAGGCTCTGTTGGAGTTCTGGGGCCACAAGGCTAAGGCCAGCTTCCTGAAACGTCTTGGCCCAAATGGTCCACATTTTGGTAAGACACCATTCATGACTGTATCCACAGAACCGGTCTAGCTCCCAGGGGTACCAGTGGTACCACGTGATTCCTGGCGGTAATCATGGAATATTTCACTCTTCACCCCCTCCTGGTATAGTTAGCCGGGCAGCAAAATCCCAGCTCCTTCCACCCCAGCCTCCCCCGCCTCCAAAATGGCTCCTCCCTAAATAGCCACAGGGATTTTTCTCTTCCTGTCACTGAGGTGCCTTCCCTGAGGTATATTTGGTAGGGCAAGATCCAGCTGTGGTGAGAAACAGGGAAGACCTTCTGGTCGGATGACCTGAACTGACAGTATTTTAATTCTTTAAGTCACTGACAATAATTTGTCAGGTAAATATAGCTCCTTCTATAACTCCCTGAGATATATTTGATTCTTTCACTGTCAGGGAGTTTAAAAGACACTCCCTCAAGGGAGGGGCTGGACCCACGTCATGTTGCAGGATCTCCACCCAAAGGACCGTGAGACTCAGTGGCACACTGTACTCCAGTAATCTGCTTGGATATTCCAGAGTTTCCAGGTTGGGTGTGCGGGTCAGTGTCCCAACATGATCCTCATTACAGGGAGCCAAGGACAGAACCTTCAAGCATGCTAGCATTGAAAGGAGGTGGCGGGTAGGAATCTACAAAAGACACTGGGAAAGAAAATCAAGCAGCACGTGCATGTCTGCCCACATCTGCCCCTCCGTGCCGGGGTCAGAGAGAACATCTGGGGGACCTGGAGGCTGACTGTGACACACTGGCAGGGTGTTGCCACCTCCCTGCATCCACACCCTTGAGTGGTTCCCTACCACACTGACTCAAGGCTTACCCATGGGACTGGCATTGGCCAAAGGGACAATAACTAACACGAGACCTGCTGAGACTTGAAACGTGCTTGCACTTGAAGCCCTGTGACTGCCACTGGGAAAGATGCCCCGGCTCGCCTGCTGGCTGATGAGAGGCACACAGCCCCTTCCCGCAACTGACAGCCTGCTGACCCCCAGACACGTCAATGAGCCCATCCTCGATCCTTCAACCATAGCCAACCTACCTGCACTGACGGCACCTGCTTGAGTGAGCTCAGCGGGGATTGGCCTAACAGCCCCGACCAAAAGAACCACATGGAGTGGTTTGTTTTGCATCCACAGATAATCACCAATACACTGACAAGACGAATTTGGATTAGAGATCCCAAGTGTGATCCCTGGTGAATGTTATGTATCAGCTTGACTGGGCCACGGGGTGCCCAGATGTTTGGTCAGACATTGTTCTGGGTGGGTCTGGATGAGATTAATATTCAGATCGGTAGACAGAGTAAAGCAGATTGCCCTCCCCCATGTGGGTGGGCCTCATCCAATCAATTGAAGACCTGAATAGAACAAAAAGGCTGAGTAAGAGGGGACTTTTCTTGCCCGACTGCTGAGCTGGGACACTGGCCTTTTCCTGCCCCTCAGACTCAAGCTTTCCTGGGTTTTGGTCCCCCAGACTTGGACTGGAATTTATACCACTGGCTTTCCTGGGTCTCCAGTTTGCTGACTGCAGATGTCAGGACTTCTCAGCTTCCATAATCATGTGATCCAATACCTCATAATCTCTCAATGGATAGATGGATAGACAGAAGAGAAATATAAATATTATATTTATTATTATGTTATAATATTTATTTGTGTGTGTGTATAGACATATATATTATCATCTTACTGGTTCTGTTTCTCTAGAGAATCCTGACGGATGCCCCCCATTTCCTGATAACTGGTGCTCTCTGCTCGGGGCCGCTCCTGCGGCTCTCCCTGGCGTACACACACTTCTTCCCATTCCCCAGAGATGGCTGAAGACAGTCTGCAGGTGGGACTTGAGCCTTCCAGACTCCTTTGTTCTAATTGCAATCAGCAGTGACTTCCCACTCGCCGGTGCCCCCCATTAGCTCTGCTCCTTGTCCTCTGCGGTGGGAGTGCAGCCGTCACCCTGGAAAGGCAGTCCCTCAGCTGCGGAGGGAAGAAGGACGCAGGAAGGAAGGTTAGGGCTGATTTATGTGACACAGGGGCCATTCTTTCTCCTCTCGTTCTTCCCCCACAGAACTGAATCCAAAATAAATGAACAGACTTACCCATTCCTGAGTTTTAATGGAACTAATTATCTGATTGCAGAGTCCCAACTTCTGTGACTGCTTCCATTCTAGCTAGCGTTAGATTGCATTACTATTTTCATTTGTTTTCATTATTATTAGCTTTTAGCAATGAAATGGAGTTAAAATTATTACAGTTTGTAACATGCTTTTTGTACTAATAATTCAAGTACTTTTGAGTAGGAGCTGAGAGCATTAATTTGTCAATCATTCCTGCTTTGTATCTAGTCCTACTTTAAATAGACTAAACAAAAGAAATGAACACTATATATTTCCCCAAGGGATAGAACTTGTAAACATTCAGATATGTTAGGCTTTCATGAAATTATAAACTGTAATTCCAAGGTATATTGCACAAATAATAGGGTATTTCAAAATCAGTGCAGCTGACACACAAAAGCTTCAACTCTGGTTCACATAATAACACAGGGCAGCCATCTGTGCTGAGTCTACTAACCTAGTCAGGAACCAAGGTGAAGGTGAATAAATGCAAACATTTTTGGAGGTTGAGCAGAAGGTCCTCAAGAAGCTCTGAGTCAGGGACCTACGCCTTATGGAAAACGAGAGCCTTTTCCAGCTTCTACGCCCACTCAATTGGAAGTAGCATTTCAACAACAACAAAATGGGGATAGCCTGCACTACCACTAAGAAATGCCACATTAATTCTTCCAGGAATGTTTACAACAAAGAGAAAAGGAAGGAAAATCCAGAGCTAGAAATAAATGCGGTGTTGTAACCGTGTAAATGAGAAACAACCTCTCTATTAAACGTGATGGAAAAGATCAGTGTGTGTTCATGGCATGCCTAGATAACAGGATGGCTTTTAAATAAAGAAATGACTGTCTTATTACCTTAAAATACATGTAGCACTCAAATGGATCAGGGCAATATGAGTTCTCTGGACCTAATTTAAGGAATGAATAGGAATGATCTGTAATTATCAAATCAACTGTTTCCTGCAACTATGTCCTTGGGTAGTCTTGAAAACAGCTTAGTCTCTTAACTAGGTTGAGTACTCGATGAAAACCTTGTGTATGTTTCTTGCCTAAAACTTACCCCCCCCCCAAAGCAAAGGAAATCTATAACTCTGCTCCATCGTCCATGGTCACAGGTTCTGGATTGGAAGGATCCCCACAGATCAGGGGGCATTGGGTGGGCTTGTTCTGGTCCCAGGACTGTCTGGGAAGAGAGGCGACACAAGCAGGACAGTGGAAAGGCCCATTTCTGCAGGTTTGACTCCTAATTGTTTTGTTTTTTTAAGTAATCTCTGTGCCCAACATGGGGCTCGAACTCAGGACCCCGAGATCAAAAGTCACACACTCCACCCACTGAGGCTGCCAGGTACCCCACTTCTAATTGTTTTTAGCCCAATTTTTTATTCCGCCTGAGAAAAGCCAGAATGTCAAGCTTGGCCCCTAAAATTAAACACTTCCAAGAAAACACAGGAGTTGGTATGTTACGGGGTTTCACTTCCACTGCTTAAGACTGTGATTTGGATAATCTCATAGTTCTGACAAGAATATATTTTGTCATTAGTAAGAGGCTGCGCAGCACCTGTTCACTAAACCAGGGCGGTTTTTCAAGTCTGGATTTTCTTTGGCGGAAGAGTCCTTGGAAATTGACCAATTGGTTAATCCTGTTGACTCTCCAGGCCCCCCACCCCACGCGCCCTCCCCCTCACCTCACAGGCTGCTCAAAAAATAGCTTTTGACTGTGGCCTTTAACAATATGATAATTTATTTAAAACAGATACAGTCCTGAAAGTGACCCACTTAAAATTATTAAAGAGATACTGTGTTTATTTTTGCTGTCCATAAAACAGAAAATGGTTTATGAATATGCAAACCGATCTGATGTAATTAGCATGATTGGCTCCTACTGCACTCCGTTTTATGTGGTTAGAAGAGTAGATGCAGAAACTAATGAGGTCATGTTAATGTGCCTGTGAAGAGCGCTTCAGCTGTCAGAACAACGAAGGCGAATGTCTGGTAGAATCTTTTCTTTTCCACAAAAAACAAAAAAACACTGAAAGTGGGCACGCGTGGGGTGGGCTTCTGCCCGTGGGCTGGGGCACCACCAGGCCCCGGGAGCCACTTTGCCTCATGCATACGAGGAGTCGGGATGAGAAATAAAATTCCATGTCCATTCAGAGCGATGATTAATGTGGTATTTAATTATCTAGAAAGTCTTCAACAAGTGCTAATAACTGAAACTCCTCCGGCAGGTGACACAGGCCACACGGTCCCATTAGACATGCTAACACCCTATCCCCTGGCCCTTCTTAATTAAAATAAGAGGCAAAAATGTTAATTGTGCACCGACTACCTCTTGGGATTAATCTGGTCTGATCGTCGGGCCCTGCTAACCCAGGAAAGCAGGTTTCTCATTCAGGCATGAGGCTTGAACAAAAGGCTCCTCCTGGAACATTGCCACCCACCTGGTAAATTCAGGGTCCCCGCTGGGGGAGGGGAAGGGCAAAGGAGGCAGGCACCCAATGGGCAGGGAGGTTTTTTAATCAGAATGCTGCAAGGCATGTCTCAGGACGCTTCTTAGATATCGAACAGTACTCACAGACTGCCACTGAGTTTTCCTTCTACATCTCTTCTAAAGCATAAACATAGGAACTTGAAAACCTTATTTTCAATTTCTGCCAGCTTCTCTCTACCTCTGAAAATACACCTCGCTTCTTTGTACCCCCTGCCTCCAACACACACACACACACACACACACACACACACACACACACACACACTTTGCGACAGAAACAGAGAACATCTTGAAAGCTCCATTGTTAAAGGGGGGGGGGGGGAGGGCCAGTGGAAAGTGAAAAATGAGGTTTTAGTGTTAATCAAAGACTCAGCCGAGTTCCCTGGAAAGGGATCTCCCTGGAAAGGTATTGCATTGGTTCATACTAAAGACATTTAGACTAAAAGAAAAGGAAATCGGAGTTCTTTGGTGGCAACCATGACTTCTGCCTTTGGAAAAGCAGCTGGTCCCTTTCTGATGTTCTCTCCAGGACAGGGTCTCAAAGCATGCCTACTGTGTGCCGGGCACATGTCTATCTTTTTCATGAGACTGTGTGCTCTTTGAGAGAAAGGACAAGAATGTATGTCTCTAGCACTTAGCTAGTGCTAGGTACATAGAAGGTACTCCATAAATGTCTGTTGAATGTATACATAAGTGGATGGATAAAGGAATAAGTAAATTTTTAAGAAATGTGTGGGTCCTTTCCTTTGGGATTTTCACAGCTTTGTGGAGTATACCTAGGAGATCGTTTCTTTCCTTGGCACACAGAGAGCACTACCCATAGACAGGCTGAAGTGCCCATGCAGGAGAGCAGAGGTGTGACTGCAGAAGAGGCAAAAGGTCCATCCAAACCAAAATCTCTCGCCCACAGAACTGTCCGATGTCTCAGTTTTCATCCTGATTTCATGGCACCATGTACCTCTCTCTCTCTCATAAATCTGGATCATAGTTGTAATTTTGCATCTAGTGAGGTGATTCTTGGGTTAACAGCTAGGGGTCACCTCCCCACCAGACTGGAAGACTCATGAGGGCAGGTTTCGTTGTCTTTTGTTCCTGAATCACCCAGGCACATCCACACCCAGCCCAGTGCCTGCCACAGAGTACGTGCTCCATAAAGAGCCGGACCTCAGTCTTTCCATCTGTACCATGGGGGCCTTTCTACCCCCGCCCTTCTGTGATGCTGCGACAGGCCCACTCTTAGAGTCACTCCCGGGAGGGTAGCTGTTAAGTCTCCAGAAGGCCCAGGTTAGAATTCAAATCTCTTACCCAAGCGAGAGGACGCCATACACAAGGACAAATGGCGCGGCAGAATGGCCAACGACAATGAAGTGGGGCCTTGACAAAAGGCAAAGAGGTGGGTGTGGTGGTGGAGGCGGCAAATACACGGGTGAGTCAGGGAGGAACTTGGGGAGGGACCAGGCCAAGGTGTGCAAGTCAGGGCCCAGAAAGCCAGAGAACAATACCGTGGCCCAACAAGGAGAGGAAAGCAGCACGGGAAGCAGGGCACTGCCTGAGTTTGCTACAGAGCTGCCAGCACGGTGTACCACAAACCTGGGGCGTAACACAACGGAAATATATTGTCTCTCAGTTCTGGAGGCCAGGAGTCTGAAATCAAGGTGTTGATGGGACTGTGCGTGAGAAGAGGAGCCTTCCTTGCCTCCACCAGTTTCTGGAGGACCAGTGGTTCCTGGGTTTTGGCAGCGTCGTTCCGACCTCTGCCTCTGTCCTCACACGGCCGGCCGGTTTTCCTCTGTGTCTTCACACAATCTTCCCTCTGTTATCTCTGTTCCTTGTCCCCTTTTTATAAGGACACCAGTCCTATTGAGGTAGGGCCCACCCTACTCCACTATGACCTCAGCTTAACTCAATTAACTCTGCAAAACCTTTTTTCCAAATAAGGTCCCATCACAAGTAGCAGTACCAGGGCTTAGTATGTGAACATATCTCTTTGCGGGGGGGACAGGCACCCTTCCACCTTTACCGGGCATCAAATGCACAGTCTTAGTGCAGCAAACCTTTGACCACCACTCTGTGCCGAGCTCTGCACATCTCTATGGAGGAAAAAAGTGCATCAGACTTCAATGCCAAGTACAGGAAGGAGACGTCCTCGGGGGCACATGATGCTGTGAGGGTTCAAAGAAGGCAAGACTATGGTCAATCGGAGGAACCTGGAAAAACTTTACAGAGATAGTTGGGTTGAAGTTAATTGTTGAAGGATGGGTCAGCACTCCATAGGTGGGTATGGGGGAGGCAGACATGGTGGAGGAAAAGGGAAGAACATAGGCAAACCACAGAGTACAGAATGTGGGCTCTGCCCTCTGACAATTTAAGGTGTCTAAGCAGGAAGTAAAGTGATTTGATTTTGGTTTTGGCAAAAATTCCAGCCAACTCAATAGTGCATCCACGGTCCTGACCGATGATCCAATTGCTGCCTGGCCACTAGTCCGGCATGAACTGCCCCACCCACCATCCTAGAGGCACCAACCATGCCAGGTCAGTGCTCTGGGATACTCTCTGCCTAGAATCCCCTTCCTACCTTATTGTCAGGCAAACGCCTACTTGCCTTCTACAGCTCAGCTCCAATGTCACCAGTTTGGTTTGTTGTGACTTGCTTTATGCTTCCAAAGCAGCGTGAGCTCACCGCTGTTACAACACTAAAGACAGCTTGTTGTCACTATCTGTCACCATCTGTCTTCCTTACCAGACCACGGGCTTCTGGGGCTCAGGGTCTGTGTCTCATGCATTTCTGTATCACCAGTAACCAACTCAGTGCCTGGTATGCAGTTGGCATTTAATAAATGTCACTGACCACAGAGCTGAGGAAGGACAGGAGAAGAAACCAGAGCCAGGAAGACCCATTAGGGGGCTGTTGCAATAATGTTGGCAAGATATGGTAGGTCTCGAAGGACAGCTAAGGTAGTGTCGGGAAAGGAAGTGGAAAGACAGACTCCCCCAAGCCAGAAAGGCAGACTGGCCTCCTATACTTTGCATATCTCTTTCTAAAACCGCAAGGACCTGGCATGACCTGAGCTTGTGGGCCCTGATTCTGGGCAGGAAGCACAAAAGCTACAGTCCTTAGCCTAGGGCTCAGTTGGGGAAAAGTTGGGGTCTGGCCTAGCCTTGACCAAGGCCCCAGGGTAACTCTCTGTGGCTAGCCAAAGGCATCCCCTTAAAGTCTCCTCTGGAGCCCAAAAAGGGCCCTGCTATGGCCTTTTAGTGGGCCAAGAGCGACCCCCAGTGCCCAGGAACTAGCCCAGTCAGCACCCCACCCCCTGGACCCTCCACCCCCACAGGTTCGATGTAAAGTCAGAACTGTGCTCAAGCCTCTGGATGTGGCCCTGTGAAGACCCAGAGAGCAAGCCTTCCACAGTCAGTGAGACCCCAGCTAGACTGGTACCTCCTGCCACCTCCCTCCCTCAGCACCTCTGACACCTTGTAGGCTGACCCAGCCTCTGCCATCACATGGTGAATTAGAGCCTCCCATGGAGGTAAAACCACCGTTTTACCTTCCAAAAACCAAGCCAGCTCTGCCACAAGCCAGACATGGTGGACCCGGGTGTGGAAGGCGGGCTTCACAGAGGCTGCTGTAGGAGCTGCTCTGGCACAGTGGCCACAGAGCTCCAGGGAGTGGTCCATAGCAAGCTTACCGGCCAGGAGCGGGGGACCCTGGGCGCACACCAGCACCACAGACAGGGCTACTGCAACAACCCCAGGGAGACCAGGAGGGAGGGAGGTTATTGAGGACCCCAGCATCTCAGTCTGAATTCACCATATGAACACAGAACTCCTCCCACTGGGAAAACCCAGCTGGGGAAGGCAGTCATGGAGTGGAGTCGAACGGTTAGCCCTGCAACTCCATTATATTCCCTCTCTCCCTCTCTCTCATCCCTACCCTCCCTCCCTCTGACTCAACTGACATCCTCAGATTCCATGGCCATTAGCTTCAATTAGACTCCTGATTTTCTCTGTTTGTGAGGGTATTTTGGTATTGATTGAAGGCGAGTCTTCAGACAAGAAGCCAGGAGATTGGAATGGGCCTTTCCATTCCGACAACGCCACTGAGTTTGCCCTTTGTTCTCACCATTTTAAGATGGGAGGGGAAAGACAACTTGAAAAAAAGCCAAGGGATGGAGAGGTCTTCAAAAGGCAAGGGGTACAAAACTACCCACCGACACAGGACATATTTCAGACATTCAGCAGACATTAACTAAGAGAGGCCACAAGGAAGAGCCAGGTGAGAACCCCGGTTCTCTGAGCCCTAATCCAGGACTCTTTCTCCGGCACTGGCCACAGAGCATTGGTCTTTAAGTCACCAAGTACGACAGCTTTCCAAGCCCAGCTCATCCAACCAGGCTCTGCAATCCCCAACAAAGTCAGTGCCCTTCAAGAAGGCCAGAAAAATGTAATGGATGGTGCCAATGCCTTCACGTTGAGCAAAGGAAGAGCAGGGGACAGATTAAAATGACCCCTACTCAGCATGGTCAGAAGGTTCAGAAGGGGCGGGCGCTAAATCCATAGTCACCGGGGAGATGTAAATGAGAAACATTGTTTTCTTCCTTCTGGGCAGGGAAAGACCCAGTCCTTTCCTACTGTGTGTCTGTCCTGAGGCCCTTCCTTCACTCTACCCCACAGCATTCCTGACACTTCCAGTCACTGGATATGTGGGGCTTTTCCCCCCACAACAAGCAAGTCTCTGACACTGGCCAGGTGTCCCACAGTTCAACTCAGTTCTGACACTGTCTACCTGGACATAGTGTTAGACCCCACAGGGTAAGGGCTCAGCCCCTCCACCCTGTCCCCTGACCTCCCACATACATACTCCAGACATGAGCCTGGCTTATCACATGTGCTCCTGACTAAGCAGATATAGATCGAAGGTTCCAATGGCCCCCTCCTTGGGTTGAATCAATTTGCTAGAGCAGCTCGTAGAACTCAGGGAAGCACTTACTTACATATACCAGTTTATTAAAGGGTATTATGGGGTGCCTGGGTGGTTCAGTTGGTTAAGCATCTGACCCTTGATTTTGGCGCAGGTCATGATCTCAGATTCGTGAGATCCAGCCACATATCAGGCTCCACGCTCAGTGCAGAGACTGCTTGAGATTCTCTCTCTCCCTTTCCCTCTGCCCCTCTCCCACTGCTCAAGCACACTTTCTATATAAATAAATAAAGAAATAAAAAAAATTTTTTTTTAAAGGGTATGATAAAGGACACAGATGAACAGCCCGATGAAGAGATACATAGGGTGAGGTCTGGGAGGGTCCTGAGTGCAGGTGCTTCTGTCCCTGTTGAGCAGGGGTGTGTACCTCCTAGTATTGGTGTGCTTGCCAGCCTGGAAGCTCTCTGAACCCCATACTTTTGGGATTTTATGGCATGATCAATTATTAACTCCATTTCCAGCCCCTCTTTCCTCTCTGGAGGGTGGGGAGGTGAAAATTCCAAGCTTCAAATCGAGGCTCAGTCTTTCTGGTGACCAGCCCCATCCAGGAGCCATTCAGGAGCCCACCCAGAGCCACCTCGGTAGAACAAAAGACTCTCCTAGTGCTCTTAGCACTTAGGAAACTACAAGGATTTGGGGAGCTCTGTGCCAGGAACCAGGGGCAGAGACCAATATATATATATATTTCTCTATTATCTCACAGGGGCCTTAGTAAAAGGTGACAGCCCTCTTAGGTACTTGAATTAGGGGTTCCCTTTGACACTTGGAGGAATCAATTTAGAAACAACATAGAGACTGTTAACAGGGTACCTGGGTGGCTCAGTCAGTTAAGCCACTGGCTCTTGATTTCAGCTTGGGTCAGGATCTCAGGGTCATGGGATCAAGCCCTGAGTTGAGCTCTGTGCTGAGAGTGGAGCCTGTTTAAGATTCTCTCCTTCTCAATGACAGATGTTGGCGGGGATGCGGAGAAAGGGGAACCCTCCTACACTGTTGGTGGGAATGCAAGCTGGTGCAACCACTCTGGAAAACAGTATGGAGGTTCCTCAAAAAGTTGAAAATAGAGCTACCATACAATCCAGCAATTGCACTACTGGGTATTTACCCCAAAGATACCAATGTAGGGATCTGAAGGGGTATGTGTACCCCGATGTTTTTAGCAGCAATGTCCACAATAGCCAAACTGTGGAAAGAGCCAAGATGTCCATCGACAGATGAATGGATAAAGAAGATGTGGTATATATATATATATATATATATATATATATATAATGGAATATTATGCAGCCATCAAAAGGAATGAGATCTTGCCATTTGTAATGACGTGGATGGAACTGGAGGGTGTTATGCTGAGTGAAATAAGTCAATCAGAGAAAGACCGGTATCATATGACCTCTGAGGGTTGCTGGAGTGGGAGTGGGGTGGGAGGGATGGGGTGGCTGGGTGATAGATATTGAGGAGGGTATGTGCTATGGTGAGTGCTGTGAATTGTACAAGACTGATTAATCACAGATCTGTACTTCTGAAACAAATCATGCAATATATGTTAAGGAAAAAAAAGAAGAAGAAGATAGCAGGAGGGGAAGAATGAAGGGGAGTAAGTCGGAGGGGGAGACGAACCATTAGAGACGATGGACTCTGAAAAACAAACTGAGGGTTCTAGAGGGGAGGGGGGTGGGGGGATGGGTTAGCCTGGTGATGGGTATTAAAGAGGGCACATTCTGCATGGAGCACTGGGTGTTATAGGCAAACAATGAATCATGGAACACTACATCAAAAACTAATGATGTAATGTATGGTGATTAACATAACAATAAAAAATTATTTTAAAAAACTAATGATGTAATGCATGGTGATTAACAAAACAATAAAAATTATTTTAAAAAACTAATGATGTAATGTATGGTGATTAACATAACAATAAAAAATTATTTAAAAAACTAATGATGTAATGTATGGTGATTAACATAACAATAAAAATTTAAAGAAAAGAAAACATTCTCTCCTTCTCCCTCTACCCCTCCCCCTCCTCTCCCCTCACATGTGTGCACTCTATCTCTCTCTTTTTATAAAACAACCAAACAAACAAATAAATAATAAATTGTTACCTTATGCACTGGATGGTCAACAATTTGCAATTTATTACTCTAAGTGGCCATACTAAAAATGTAGTTGTCAAGAAGAAACAAACTGAAGACATCAAATAAGGGCCATACCCTTCAATGCTAAAATTTGTCCAAATGATTTAGATGAAGTTGTGGGTAGGAACTTGCAAAATGATCTAGAATATTCTGAGAACATCCTTAACCTTTGAGGTTGACAACTGGTCAGATAGCTATGCCCTTTGATATAACATTCTTTAACGTCCTAATCAATGATATAACTTGGAGCCTA
The DNA here is from genome assembly GCF_003265705.2 of Callorhinus ursinus. NCBI lineage: Eukaryota > Metazoa > Chordata > Mammalia > Carnivora > Otariidae > Callorhinus > Callorhinus ursinus. Next base: position 7,206,343 of record NW_027397080.1, on the reverse strand, counting down.
ACGATCCAGGAAGTCATCTCTGGCATTCTAAACTCCATTCGCTTCACAAATACTTATTGAATACCTATTCTGTGCCAGGCACTGGGCTGGGTGCCAGGGATACAGCGGTGACTCAATCAGATCCAGGTCCTGCCCTCAACCTGCAGAAAGGTGAAGGATACAAATAACAAAATTATCATACAACGTGATAGGTGGGGAGATCCAGGATGCTTTGGGAGTCCCAACGGAGGTTCCTGGCCAAGCTTAGGGGAACCTGGAAGTCTTTTGGGAATGGCTGACTTCTAATCTGGGACCTAGAGGATGAATAGAGCTAACCAAGTAAAATCGTCAAAGGATAGAGATGGGGTGACCGGTGGAGGGGGCAGTAGGGAGATTGAATTCCAAGCAGAAGAAACAGCATATGCAAAGGACAGGAATCCATTGACAGAATGAGACACACAAAAAACAAAAGTAGCCTGGAACAGCTGTGAGGTCAACAGCAAAATGTGGAGAGGCGGGGCTTAAGAGAGATGAGGCTGGAGAGGCAGGTAGGGGTCAGACGGTGAAAATTCTTACAGTGTTCCAGTATGTGAAATTTAGCGTGAAGGCAGAACCCTAACCAAATCACAAAGCGCCTTTTGGAGGGTAGAGTTCAGGTTGGAATCTGTCCCCAAACGCCCTCTGAAGGCCTACAGAGGGAAAATATGCAATGTACACAAACTATCCAAGCCAAATGGACTCAAATGCAAAAACGTTCATATTCTTTTGAGGGCCAGTGCCCAGACAGGCACAGATGTATGTCCCTGCATCGGGCTGTGTTTCTAAGAACAAAGTAGTAAAGTGCTTGAGGGTATATGAGCTGTGGGGTCAAAGACACCCCAGGTTTCAAAGGCTGGCTCTGCAAATTAACAGCTTCCTGACTTTGGGAGTATTACCTCATGTCCTTGGGCCTCAGTTTCCTCATCTGCAAAACCAGGATAACCACCCCCACACACCTCCAGGACTGCTGCAAGGATAAATGAAATAACAAATGTAACACTTTTAACACAGTGCCTGGCACATATGTGCTCAATATAGGGTCTTTTATTTTTAAAATGTATGTTGTCCCGGACTGTGGGTGCTAAATCTGGTCATGAGCCCATGAGATTCGGTAAACAGGCAGAGAGTCCAAAATGGTAGCTATAGAGTCCTGTCCAATCCCGCCTCATATGCGGGCCCTTATTTCCAGTCCTAAACTGTAGATTGGAGTGACCTGCATTGAAATTCTCTGTGCTCAACGCCCGGTACCTGACTTCCCCGGAAGGAGAGCCTTCCTGGGAGAAGTCACCTGGGACCCCGATGCAGCGCAGGACAGCAGGACAAGCCCATCCAAGCTTGATGGGCTCTAGGGGACCTCCAGCTGGGGCTCCAGAGAATGTTACTATAACCTCAACAGCGAGCTAATGAATCTTCCTGAGAGCTGGCGGGAAGGGGGAGGGCATGGTGTGTGTGTCAGTTCCTAGAGCTGTTGTAACAAATTACTACAGACTCAGTGGCTTAACACAACAGAAATGCCTTCTCTCCTAGTTCTGGAGTCGGCAAGTCTGAAATCAAGGTTAGGCAGGGCCACGCCCTCTCGGAAGGCTGGAGGGGAGAATCCTTCCTTGCCTGTTGGAGCTTCTGTGGCTCCAGGCATCCCTTGGCTCGTGGCAGCCTTGTCTGCCTCTATCTTCCCTGGGCCTACTCTTCCCCTCTTCCGGTGTCTCCCTTTCCTCTCTCTTGTATGAGGACGCTTATGCTTGGGTTTAGGGCCCACCTGGATAATATCCGGCGATCTAATCTCAAGATTTTTGACTTCATGACAGCTGGAAAGAGGCGACATAAAGTCATGTTCACGGGTTCCAGAGAATAGTACGTGGACCTATCTTGCGAAGAGCTGCCATTCAACCCACTACAGTGGGCCTGAAGGGTGGGTCCCAACTCCCATAGGCTTCTGTTCACTGGTGGCTGTTTACCCCCAGAGGGACGCGAGGGTGTCCCGGCAGAGACAGAGCTACAGAGCCTTGTTGCTTCCATCACTCCGCTTCCCAGAGCCTCCCCTTGTCCAGCCCCCATGGTGCTCATCCTCCTGCCCCTCCTCTTTGCAAGAAGTGCCTTGCCGTGGGGTGTGGAGATGTCCATTGCCCCCAGGGTCCCTGGCTGTTCCTCCTGAAATAGCAGAGGCTACCTGGCTCTGGACAAACGGACAAACGTGCATCATTTCAAGAAGCCATCCGAAGACAGATACCTTTCTTTCCCCAAAGCCATTCTCTCCTAGAAGGGCAGACAAGGGTCTCCTTATTTGTGGGGATGAGAAAGATACAAACGAGGAAATATTAATTCAAGCAAAAGGTTCATTCTTTCTTTTTTATGTACAAATTATGCAACATAATTGTTTTACAGTGATTAATATTATTTCAGGGGCCTACCAAACAGCATTTACAATGCAAATCTCCAGGCTGCAGAAAGGTAATCAGGAGGAGAGTGGAGGCTGCTCAGCCGCTGTGAGGCTGGGATGGAACGAGTGAGAAAGGGTCACACGGCCTTCGAACACAGTGTCCAAAGCCAGACGTGTGTGTGGTGGCTTCTCCCTCTCCCCTCCCAGCAAGGGCTTCAGAAACACTTTCCAGATCTGCTGAGCATGCCTTCTGAGCAATATGGCAATGTCTCTACTTCTACTCTCCCTTCCTGAGGTTTCCCTTTAAAAAGTCACATGCTTTCACTCCTAACCAAGAGAAAGGCACATGACTAGGTGGTGGGAAGATGGGATATTGGAAAATAACAACATGGGGAAATGTGTCAAAAATACCCATCTGTTCTAATCCATCCCATCATTAATAACCTCGCCTCCCCCCATCGAGGCAGAAAAAGCAGGAGGCCTCCCACTGTGCTGTACCCTCCCCCCCATCAGCCAATGCCATCACAGTCACCCGCTTGCTCGTGTGATCTCATGCTTTGATGTCCTTTGATTCCTTAAACGTGTGATTAGCACACACTTTGCACCACACGGCCAGTTTGAGTCGCCGTTCACCAGTGAGAGCCCCCCCCAAGCCTGGACACCTAAGTGCCCTTCTGAGCTGGTTGCTCCATCTCGCTCCACTTCCCTGCACAGAGGAGCTCCTGGTGCAGGGTGAAAAGCCACCTACCACAGCCTCTGCTCAAAGCGCACAAAACACATCCCAGGGAAACCTCCGCTGTCACTCTGGGATACGATTTCTCCCGATAGCGTTGCTTCCAACGTCCTACGTTAGAAATGGATAAATTCAATAAGTGTGAAATTTTCTAGAGAGGAAAAAAAAAACATTATAGTATGGCATATACATTGCTGAATCGTTAATTTGTTAGAGCAACAATATCACGGCAATGTTGCAACTGGTTTCCTTAGTAACGTGTTCAAGTATATGGGAAAACATTTTGGGGTAATAAAATGTTCCCATTTGAATTTGGAATAAACTTTCACATGAGGTAAGGCAGTGATATTCTAAAAATAACAGCTTAAGCAATCAATTAACTTATTCAGTTATTCCATGCAACTTTAAAGTATGCAAATATCATGCTTACTGGAAATGTGACAGGTTACCAGAATTATGTCTGACTGTGCTGGTCAGTTAAATTTTGAAGAATTATTTGGACATTTTTTTCCTGTTTAACACTCAGCAATGTATAGAAACAGCTCACCTGGGTATTCTGAAATGAAGAGAGCTTATTCTTAAGGGTCCAATAATAAAAAATAGATTACCTCCCTGGTGCTGGAATTCAGCAGCCCGGATTTCCAAATCATATTTTCTAGGGCAATGGTTTTCCAACTTTACCATGCATCAGAATCCCCTGGAGGGCTTGTTAAAACAGATTGCTGGGCCCTGCCAGAGTATCTGATTGAGTAGCATTGAGATGGGACCTGAGAATCTGCGTTTCTCACAAGTTCCCAAGAAGTGCTGATGCCTCATGGTTCCTTGAGAACCGTGTTCTAGGGGAAACCTAAAACTGATCCCCTCTGGTCCTGAACAACGAAATATATACCCAAATGACAGAAAGGTGATTTTCATATCACTCTGAGACCATCTGAATCCTAAAAGCAACGTCACAGCCCGAGCCTCTCTTTTCTTATACATCACTTATAAAAATCTTAAGGAGAAAGGTCCATTCTTCTGAAAACAGAGAAACGTAGATGGACCCAGAGGCTTCATATTTTGAAGAGGATAGTCAGGAGCTGGGCCCCTCCTGGGAGTGGCCAACATCACACGGTGCAGAGCAGGGACCCTGTTTGTAATCACCTCCATTCCCGGGGCTTAGCAGCCAGCCAGACATGGAGCAGAAGCTCCGCAATGGTGGGCCAGATGTGCGTCCATTCCTGAGTTAAGGCTACAGTCAGCAAGGACCTTGGTTTTGTTATGGATTTTACTAAATGTATTCGCAAAGTCATTGGTGACGGGAAAATGCTTAAATCACAGTCCTCGCCCTTTTGCTCCTGATATGATAATCCAGGTCTCCAGGTGGACAGTCAGCTTATAAAATGGAAAGTGCCCTGGGCTGGAGTCAGGACATCTCGCTTCTGGTCCTGAATTTGTCCCGACTTGCCACTGACCTTGGGCTTTCCTCCACCTCCACGAGGGTCAGATCAGTATTCTCTGAAAATGCCTTCCAGTTCTGGTAATGCGGGAGTCAACCTTGATCCTACACTTGTTCTTTGTTTTGGTTTGGGTTTTCTTCTCTGTACCACATCAATTTCAGTGTGGGGTAAAGGAGATGCCCAAATACTGTTTTGTATCTTGTGGAGGATCGCTTCCCACAGCTAATTTCTCAATTTCAGTTTCCTTCCTCCAGAAGCTCGCTGTGTCCACATTTCAATTAATTGCCTATTGGCACACACCCGACTCCAAATATTTGTGCAGTTCCCGAGAAAGCCTCATTCAGCTAAGTACCTGATCGCATCAACCTGCTCTCTGGTTCCAACATCTCAGAATATCCAAGTGAGGAAATATGCAAATGCCAAAGTCACCCAGAGAGAATTCATCAGGGGAGGCAGTCATTGGAGGCAGGGAGAGAAGCTCAAATGAAAGATATTATCGCTTGCTGGAGATGAAGGAAATTGGGGTGGGGGAAGGGAGGAAGTGGAGAATCTGAAGACTGGAAGTGCTCACACCTCACGGCACAGGATGCTGTTTCTCCAGAGAAGGGCTGAGCAGATCAGCTGAGTTACAAATATGCCATGGAGGCACTTGCTGGGAGGCAGGCTTGTCCTCGAAGCCACAGAAACGGGAGTATTATTAGAGAGACTACCCCAAGTCTCTGTGCCAAATAAATTCAGCCCTCCTACTTGCTGACAAACTCCTACCATTAGAATCACTCTTCAGTGTGTTTTATAACCCTGCAAAATGGCTGGGATATAGCACTCACTAACAAAAGTGGTATGCAAAATATCAACACAGGATCTCCAGTGCACAGATAAAAGAGACAGGACAATAGGCCAATGCTGGCTTGCTGAGGTGCTGAAGATAATCAACAAGTCGGTCCCCTACTTATATAGGCTTTCACTTTCCAAGTTTTCTACCATTGGTAATTACTGCTCTCCTGCTTTTAAGGTTAAGAAAAAAAGAAAACATTTTAAAAGTTGTTAACAAAAAGGAGGCTTTGAAGGTAAGTCGCTGACTTCAAAACCTGGTAGCATGCAAATCTACTGCCTAAAAAAGACTGTCCTTTATTAGTTCTGCATAGTTTGGTTTGTCATCTTGGTGACTCTTCGTCCTCGAAAGCTGATCGGGGGCCAAGAATCGTGTTTCATTCATCTTGCACCCAGTGGGCTTGGTACTGATCTAGGCACTGGATGGGCATCGAGTGTGGACTGAATTGTACCAAAAAGAGAGGAGCCCACAGATCTCAGAAGAAATGGAACCCAGGATGAGCTTTGAAAGAACAAGGGTGATTTGGAAAGGCTGGAGCAGAGTAAGCCCCAGGGGATGAGGTACTAGGGGGGTCCCAGTGGAGAAGAAAAGAGCAGGAGGGTTTTAAGCACAGGCCTGGGGAGGGGAGCAGAGTCAAAAGAGGGTTGGGGGGGACCACCAGGGCCTTAGCCCCCTCCCTGCACAATTTCACCACCAGCCAGCCCCGTCTTACGGCATAATAGCTCAATGGCTTTCGCCCTTCTTCTGTTGAGATCTGGTTTGGAAGTCACTCCATTCATAGAGACGCCAAAAGCCAACTGGAAGTTAGGAAGTGAAGGAAAACATGCAAAGCTTGTTCAAAGTGAGCTGGGTCTGCCCCACCTGGACCTATGACATGGCGCTGAGTGCTTTAAGAAATCTCCAGGGAAATGCCAGTCGCTTCAACGTGTGAGTAGGATCCCACAGCAAGACTCGGGTGTGTGAGGAAGAAATAGGAGGCATGGCCAGGAAATCGAAGGAACAGAATGGCAGAAGGACTTTGACAAAACATAGTGACACCCTGTAGTCGGGTTAATTGTCACCACACACGTACCCCAGGGAAAGGACTTATGTCAAGTAAATGGAAAAAAAAATATTTCCTTGATTTTTTTCATTTGGGACAAGCTGCTTATGCATAAAATTATACCTGCTCATTTAATAAATATTTACTGAGTGCCTACCATGTGTTAGGAGCTGGAAATTGGTCATGAATAAAGCAGGACTCCCTGCCCTTGTGGAATACATGAGCTAGAAGGAGCATTTACTCTCCAGCTCAGCAGTTGCGGTTTACCGTTGAAGAGATCACAGCCCACTACAGGGAGGCGATATCACCAAGAACTAGTGCACCTTCCATTTCTTTTACCAGGAGGTTTTACACCTCGTGACTTCTCGGGGTTTTCTCTCCCTACCTGCAAAGCTCTTTTTTTGTTTTTTTAAAGATAATTTATTTATTTATTTATTTATTTGACAGAGAGAGACACAGCAAGAGAGGGAACATAAAAGCAGGGGGAGTGGGAGAGGGAAAAGCAGGCTTCCCGCCGAGCAGGGAGCCTGATGTAGGGCTCGATCCCAGGACCCTGGGATCACGACCTGAGCTGAAGGCAGACGCTCAACGACTGCCTACCTGCGAAGCTCTTGCCCTTCTCCACTGACGAAAATTCTCTTTTCCCTCGAGGGCTTGTTGAAATGTCATCTAGGCTCTACAACGCTCTCTCTATGCCTTCCTTTGGGTTCCTGTTGCCCTGCCCACCTCTACTACAACATTTGTCACAGCCTGCTTTGAACTTTAGTGAGTATACATCTGTCCCCGCCACTCGATTCTGAGCCCCCCGAAAGCAGAGATGACCTCCCATTCATCACCATATTCTCAGCACCAGCACTGCTGGAGGGAGTAACATTTATGGAGGAGTCACCCAAACCTGGAAACTGTGGCAAATACTTTATACACACTGTCACATGTAATCCCCACCAATCTCTCTGAGGAGGATATTACTTTGATTTAAAGACGAGGAAACAGAGGCTCAGAGAGGTCAAATAACTTGCTCAAAGTCACACAGCTGAGGGAAGAAGCCGAAATTCAGCCCGTCCTACCTAGCTCTGAAGTCCATGCTCTCCTCATGATAGACTGCCGGCTCTGTAAGCTCCATGAGGTCAAAGACTATGCCTGTCCTCTCTGTAGCACCCGGCACAGGGTTTAACACTGTGGTGTCCTGCTGGTCACACAGAACAACCCTGAGTCAGTGTGGGAGAGGACTACACAAAAGCATGACTACTAGGAGGCAGCGGGGGGGTTGGATGGTGACTGGGGTCGTCATGGAGGCTGCCTACCAACAGAAGGCATCATGTGGAGATACTCTCGGGTACCACTTAAACAGTTCGGCTGTTATAACAATCTTAGCATGTTCAAGGGCAGACATCAGAGTGAACACACAGTACCCTTAAAACAAAAAACAAAACAAACATAAAGTGAGCCCTAATACGACAACGATATAATTTCCTGGAGATGCAGTATAAAGCAGAACCATAGAGGGCAAGCAATAAAGCCAGGTAGGGGCTGGGAAAATGACAATGTGCCCAAGATCCAGGGAAGAGCAAGGTTGGGGATCCTGGGACTATTGCAGTAGCAGAGTGTGCAGAGGCACCCTTAGGGGAAGCCTGGCACACAGCACAGGGCTGCGTGCGGCTCCTAAGAAGAGTCTCACTGGTTCGAACAACAATTTCACTTCCTAATTCCTGAGCCAAATCTCCTAGGGGACTGTTTTTCCTTCTAGCTCACCTCCAGCTCCCATTCCCCACTTCTTCCCAGCCCCCGCCCCCTGGCTTTGCCTCCAGTGCAAACACCGGATCAAGGTTTTTCCGAAGCTCCAGCGTAAACCAGAGAAGGCTCAGTGGGTCCACATTTTCATGTCTTTCATCTAAGGCCAGTCAAGAATTGACCACATGGAGAACATTTCTGGGAGATCAGTAAAAACGCTGAGATTCTTTCCCACTGGGCCCCTTCGGTATTTTTTTGGAAATCTACCTCCCCAAGTACCTGCTTTCTTTCATTGTGAGCTGAGAGCTACACGACATGTGGGATTCCTCCGTGCACTGCCTTCGGAGACTCTCAGACCTCAATCCAATGCTTGTGTCACACCCAAGGTTGGAAGTTCCTTACAGGGCACAGGAGGGCATGCTTCTCCTCCAGCGCCTGCAGGGCCCAGCCTGGTGCTTAGAAAGGGACCCGTGAAGGTTTGTGGAAGCTCAACGTTCAAGCACAGTGCCCCCACCTACACCCCCAAGATTTCCAACTTTCCTTTTAATTTATTTTTAAATAGGTTTCAGAATTCTTTTTTTTTCCCCAAGATTTTATTTATTTGAGAGAGAGAGGGAGAGAGCACAAGCAAGGGGAGAAGCAGAGGCACAGGGAGAAGCAGGCTTCCCACTGAGCAGGGAGCCCGATACGGGATTCGATCCCAGGACCCCGGGATCATGACCTGAGCCGAAGGCAGACGCTTAACCGACTGAGCCACCCAGGCGCCCCTCCTTTTAAATTTTTTAAAAAACTGTCTTATGAGATCTGTGTTTTTAGTGGGACCTACCTCAAATCCTTTTTGTAGGCAGGCAGGGAATAAATGAATAAATAAACAAATGAAAAACGGACTCCCTCCTGCCTTGGGGTTACTTGTGTAGGGCTTTGTCAGCTCCGCTCCAGAAAATCCACCCTAACAGAGACTGAGCTAAGGAACAACAGTTTGGGAGCTCAGCAGGTTCCTGGTTTTTTTTTTTTTTTTTTTTTTTAAACCTAGATAAGCCTGGGTGCCTCCAGTAAATTCCCCTTTGATTGGTATGTTTCATCAGTTGAACTCTAATTGGTGCAAACAGGTAATTTGGAGATTACAAGATTTATTCTTCTATAACAGTGATTACTGATTGCTAATGATAGTGCTGATTTTTAGGTGTTTAAAACCTTGACAGTTACAATACTCGTGTGATTTACTGCAGCGTCTTAGAGACAGCCTCCTCTGGATCCCTGAGGACAGAGGCTGTGTCCTCCATGAGCTCTGCCCAGGGCCCCATGGGCGTGTGTGTGTGTGTGTGTGTGTGTGTGTGTGTGTGTGTGTGTGTG
>NW_027397080.1:6957666-7196808 GCF_003265705.2 Callorhinus ursinus | reverse complement strand
GTGTGTGTGTGTGTGTGTGTGTGTGTGTGTGTGTGTGTGTGTGTGAATAAAGGCTTATTAATATTAATAATAATGATGATGACCGCAGACTATAAAGCATTCATCCAGAACACTGAATCACTCAATCCACTTGTAATTTCATGGATTTTAAAGTGTATGCCTTCTCTTCCCAATGCCTAATTCAATGAGGTATTAGGATTATTAGCTCTAGGAATAATTGGCCTTAAAGGCACATCATAAAAGGACGAAGTCATAAACTCTCCTCCCTGACATTTGGAGAGATGCTGGTTTGGAAGCACTCAGAGGAGCCAAACTACCAAGTAGCTGCCTCCCTCGCCACCCCAGGGAAAGGAGCTCAACGAGGCTGCCCTGGCCTAGAGCCAGCTCCGGAGCCTGGAACCGCCTTTGGGCGCACTCCCTTGTTATCCCATGTTAACAGGCCAGGCGCTAACATGTCAAAACACCAGTGTGGGAAGTGAATGGAAAGTGGCAGTGCCCAGACAGGAAAGCGGCCTCCACCCAGGGGGCCCCCGCGCATGCAGGGTGTGGGCGCCCAGTCCTACCAGGACTCAGCTTGGCACTCAACCACACCTGCCAATACATAAGGAGGGCCGAAGTGAGAAACTGGGGCCAACTAATTCAGAAATGTGTCCCAATTACCACCGGCCTGGGGCCCTGTACCCAGAACATAAGAGCAACTCCTCAACCTCGGGGTCTATGAGTTTTTTCTTTTTGTTAGGACTGTAAGCAAGTAACAGAATCTGCCGCCTCCCCTTTCCGGCCTCTAAGCCTCCACAGGAGCTATTAACTCCGTGTGTGGCTCTGCACCTGCCAGCCCTTCTCACAGCTCAGGGTCACAACCCCCACTGCTCCCTCCTTCCCCCCTCCAGGCCGGGGAATGCGCCCTTCTCTCAGTTCCCTTACCTTCTGCCGGCACCCTGAAATGCTGGGTGCGCTCTCCCTGAGCAGGGCCAGTTACCTGGGCATGGATGACGTTGGGGTCCTCCTTCCACCACTCAGCATAATTCCTGACATGTAACTTGTGTTTCAGAAAGCTGTCTTGACACAACCGAAACCTTTCCTCTGGGTGTGTAGAGTCATACACCTTTTGAGTGGAGATGGACCACTGGGGAAATCCGTCTTCCCCTTTCCCTTCAGGGATGAAGAATCAAAGGCTCAAGAGGGTGGGCAGCGTCGCCCAAAGACTTTTGCTCAATGGCAGTGTAAGACAGAAGATTTTTTTAGCTAGAAGTTTCTAAGAAAGAGTATCCCAGTCACCTAGAAGTAAAAAAAAAAAAAAAAAAAAAATTCTTCTAGACCTTTTGCTCTCAGAAAAGAGCAGATCATATGATTAAACCCAGCGTTTGTGGCCACCCAGGCATCTTGGCTGTTTGTGATGTGACCACAGGCACTGCCCTTTTGTGTCTCAGATTCGAGGCCCCAGCAAGAATCACCACACCAATCCTTGCCTAGCCTTTTACAATACTCAAATATGCTGTACGGTCCTTCTAACAATTTTTAATGGAGTTATTACTTCCATTTCACCTAAGAGGAAACGTCGGTGAAAGGATTTGCCCAAGGTCACACAGTGCGTAGGAGAGCTGGGCCTTGAACCCAGATTTTGGTTTCAAGCCCAATATCTATGTCCTGTGTCCCAAACCTGCCCCTCTCAGCTTTGCTCCATGGAAGCAAAGACCTAGTACCTCTCTTTGGCCAGTAGCTTCTGGAGAAGGCTGTATCTTTCACCTTCTTCATGGAGCCCTAAGATCCTTCCTATCCTGCTTTGAAAGTCTCGAAGAGGCGGCATCAGTGAGGCTTTCCGGGGTGTCAGCTGGAAAGCGGGGGCTATGCTTTGGCCTGGATGACATCAAATACCCTGCCCCTTCGACTGAATTCTAATCTGCTACAGTATGTTTTTTTCCAGAAAAACTGGAAAAATTTTGATGCAAACTGTTTGACTCTAGCTTTCATTACAAGGGGCGTGATGATTTTGAAGCAGAAAGAAGTAAATCCAGCCGACGGCTAGAAAAGCTGTCAGGGCAAAATTGCATGGGTGATATCCTGAAGACTCTTGTAACAAATCCGCCACATGGTCACCCTCTGGGGGTTTTCTGACTAGGATCGAGCAGGCATTTGACAATGTGCTAATAACCCCCCTCCCCAAAGCAGGGGAAGCAGCGGGGACCAGACCACATCGTTGGCCCTTCCTTATATCTGGAGAGCACCCCTGGTCCTCACTGCTCCGTGTTGACTTCAGGAACTTCATTTGATCATTGCCTAAGTCTCTCTTACTTTCTGTCCCTGAAGAACTTTGAAATCAGCCGAGTTTTTCCCAGAGGCTTTGAAAACAAAAGCAGCCATGACTGCAGATTATCTTTCTTTGTAAAGTTTCTTAGGTGCTTGCTCCCTTTTCCTGTCAAAATCCACAGCTACCTTTCCTCTCTCCTGCCCTCCCCCTCACAGAGGCTTTGATGCAATCAGCAGCACCTCAACATGATTTTGAGCAATCCCCACTCACACGCACACCCGGAGTCTTGCTTAAACATGACATGAGTCATCATTTCACATTCGTTATTGGCAGTCTTCAAGGATCCCAAGAGAAGCTTGGTCTGATAGTCCCTGAGGTGAGGAGTCTAGTTTGCTGATTATGAGTGAGAACCCTGTAGAACTTTCCAGATGAGCAGCAGGGCATCGGCCCAGGTTGCTCATTCCCCAACTTTGCTGCTGTGTGGCCTTGGGTATTCAAGAGCTCAGCTGCCAGAAGCATGTGCCAACCTCTGCCATCCTGGTGGCATGGAAGATCGAAGAGGGCTTTGGGCCAGATGACCTCATGAATCTGCCCCCCCACCTCCTGCGGCTGCACCTTTCTGTGACATCATAATGATAGCAGTGGGTGGGCCCCTGGAGCTCATTCCAGTTTGAGGGAGACTCTTAGCTGCGTGCTCTCCCCACCGTCCTCCTTCTCCTCTTCCCTAGCACTCACAAGCCAGGGTTAAGTCAGTGACACCCACCCAGATGCAGTATTCCCAGAGAAGACAGGCCAGGGTTAAGTCAGTGACACCCACCCAGATGCAGTATTCCCAGAGAAGACAGGCCAGGGGCCCGGGGGCCCACGAGGGCACCTTAAGATGTGCAGCATGTCTTTCCTGCATCAGGAGGAACAGCCTTAGTGAGGACATGCCTTGGCAGGGAACAGGAGGGACTCACATTGCAGAGGCACTATCTCGCTCAGCATCAAACGGCACCGGCAGGCACAGGCCCCAAACTCCAGACTCTACTTATATACTGAGCCAACCCCTTGAGGCCATGACAAATCCTCCCAAAGCTCGGTGAGCTCACAAGCTAAAGCTGCCAACAGCACTATCCAGGGAACCCATCCTGTGGATGTCGGGGCCTAAGGTGGAAAGCTCGGGTCCTGTACACCCTCACCACAGAGATGATGGAAGAAGGATGGGGCACACTCCTGGGGCCAAACAGAACCTGTCCACTCTGCAAGCAGACCACGAACCATCCCGCAGGACTACAGTCTGCACAGGGGTGTAGAGAGGCACAGGAGGGCACCGAATGCCCTCAGCAACCTAGTTGCACTTGTCCAGTGATTCAATTCCAGCATGAAGGTTGTACACACATAAGCATCATGGAGGTGGCAAGGGGACAATCATAGCATGCGTTTCCTAGGGCTGCCATAATAGTTGGGCAGCTTAAAACAACAAATTTATTCCCTCACATTTCTGGACACTAGAAATCCAAACTCAAGGGAACAGGACCATGCTCCCTCTGAGGGTTCTAGGGAAGAATCCTTCCTTGCCTGTTCCCAGCTTCCATAGTTGCTGGCAATCCTTGGTGTTCCTTGGCTTACAAACGCATCGCTCTAATCTCTGCTTGCATTGTCACGTGGCCTTCATTCCTGTGTGTGTTCACACGGCTTTCTTATAAGGACAGCCGTTGATAGATCAGGGCCTACCCTGATCTAGTATGACCTCATCTTAACTTAAAACTCAATCTCTGAAGACCCGATTTCCAAATAAGGCCACATTCTGAGGTTCCAGATGGACATGAATTTTGGAGTGACACTGTTCAACCCACTACAGTTACCCCAGCTTGAGGAGCCCGTACCGACTGCTAGTCTGTGTTTCATGCACCAAACCCAGCAAATTGGAATAAGCTCCAGGGCCCTATCTATTCCGTCCTTACTACTCAATAAGAAAGGAAGAAGAGGTTGATAGAGCACACAGGTGGCAGTTACTGGGAGAAATAAAACTATTTCATCCAAAACAAACAAACTTGGAGTTGAACATGCAGACTGAAGGGGAGCCATGACGGGCAAGAAGAGCATCCGAGCCCGGAAGCCTGGCCAGCATGGAAGCATGCTGGGCGGGCCTGGCCAGTGTATGGGGCATTGGATCAAGGGCTGAACTAGAAAGGTTAGCAAGGGCTGGGTCACAGCAGAACTTGCCAGCCACACTAAAAAGCTACAGACCTATCTGAGAACCAACTGGGAGTCACTAAAGGGTGTTAAGCAGAAGAGGGAGTGAGATTTCCCACGTGTGGAGGTGACAGCTGTGGAGGAGCAGGTTTGGGAGAAAGATGAAGGCTTCCATATGCTGAACTGCAAGCGCATGTGGGACACATATCCAGGAGGCCGGGGGTATATGGCAGAGGGAGCTCAAGAGAGCAGTCCCACCTGGAGAAATAGAGGGGGAGCTCATCAGTATGTGGTGGTAACTAGAGTCCAGGGAAACAAAAAAGCCATCCAGAAAAACAAAAAACAAGAAGTAGAACGTGGTATGAGAAGAAAAGAGAAGAGGAGAGAACCTCGGAGAGGATCTTGATGAAGAGCCACCTGTAATCGGTGCTCAGAGAGGCGGGAGATCAGCAGGGTCATGATGTCTTAGGAGCAAGGAAGGAAGAGAGAAAAGGGAAAATCCCCACACATTCTCTCCACCCCCAGGACACTGAGGTTATACTCACTGTGTCAGATCATCACAAAGAATTATTGTAAAGAGAGCGGGAAACATTTCTTCATTTCAACCGAATTCGGGGATAGGGATTTTCTCCGCAAATACATCTCGTGCTTAACAGAGGCCCTGGAATGTAAGTGCTTTATAAATATTTGTTGAATGAGTGAGTTAATTAATGAATGTTTAAGAACTATTTGGGGAAAGCTTTAAGAGCTGCACAGAAGTATTGAGAGGATCAGGGTAAACTTGAGGACCATCTGGAATGTCCCCCAGGAGAAGAAACACACCAAACTGTGTGTTGGCTCCCAGAAGACCCACACAGGGCAAGATTAAGGGAAGAACAATAGAAGCAAAGGGAAGCCAGCCCAAGTGGCCTCCATGGCCCGGGTACACAGGCAGACAACACTATGTGGAATGGAGCCAAACAGCCAAGGGAAAATGGAAATTATGGGATGTGCTTAAGGAAACCTAAAGTAATAAAAATAGAAATCTGGATTTAGGTTCTCACTGTATTATTGAAACTATACTTGAGAAGTGGGGCAGACAGCCCTGGGGGGAATAATGCCAAATCAGCAGCATAGCTGCCTTGCCCTTAGAAACCAGGCTCCCTTTTACTCGTTTTCTTGAAGTAAAATCTAAGCTCTAGCAATGGTTTCTGTCTTCTGAACAACAAAATGAAGTGGCAGATCTAGGACCATGGAAGGCAAAGCTCTCTAAAGGGAGCCTTGTCCAGAGTCTACCTACTTGGGCAGACCATGGGATGCTCAACAGGAAGGGTACCCCCCCCCCGAGCAGAAGCGTATTTGCTCCTTGAAAAGGAAGTTACCCATTTACCTTTTATATTATGGTAAATAGAGAATAACAGCAATTCCCAGTCTACAGTTAGCTGGATAGCACCCTATGCATAACTCAAAAGGTAGGGGTAGCGTGAAGGCACGCTCCTGCTTGGGGGGAACAAGGAATCTCAATTTCTGCAAATAACATGCTGACCAAGAACACAGCTAGGTTGTAGGTTGTCCCTACAGCCCAATGAAAAGGCTAGAATGCAGGACAGGTAGGAGCTAATACATATACATTTTTCTTCTGTGATGTGGACTATAGTGAATGTTGCAGATCGTGCTTTTGGTCACACATCTTCAGAGACTTCTGGGCATCGTGTGCTGAAAGTTGTCCTTTCCAGCACGACTTCCAAATGGTCTCAGCATGAATTGGAGTGTTCTGATCACATACTTCCTGGCTTCTTTTCAGTGTTTTATCACTCTGCTTGGTTTTAGAAAATGTTTTTCCACCCACTGGAGGGATACAACCAAACTCTGACACAGATGAGAACTCAGAAAGGAGAGTGAGCTCAAAGCTCCTGAAGAATGAAAGGGCACAGAAGTGCATCATGAGGGAAACAGAAGGAAAATGGGGTGGAGGAGAGAGACGGTCTGGAAGGATACTGAGGTTTTAAATGTGGCTACCTCTAAGATAAGGAATGTTCTAATGTTCCCCTTTTGGTTTCGGTTTATCAGCCTTTTCCACTTTTTCTTCAAGGAACTGTTATACTTTTAAATAGTAAAAAATAAAAGGTATTTTACGACAAAAAATCAAATTAACAAGATCTGTATATCTTAATGTAAGGTTTCTAAACATCTTTTTTTAAAAAAAGGTTTTTTTTAAAAGATTTTTTATTTATGTATTTGAGAGCGCACGCACGACCTAGGGGGAGGAGCCGAGGAAGAGGGAGAATCAGACTCCTTGCTGACCAGGGAGCCCGATGTGGGGCTCAATCCCAAGACCCTAAGATCGTGACTTGAGCCGAAGGCAGACGCTTAACGGACTAAGCCACTCAAGTGCCCCTAGAAAAAAAGTTTTTAATGTGGTAAAATATACAGATGTTTTACCAGTTTAACCACTGTTAAGGGTACAATTCAGTGGCATTAAGTACATTCACAATGTTGTACAGGGATCACCACCATTCATTTCCAGAAATTTTTCATCATCCCCAACAGAAACTCTGTACCCATTAGATATAAATTCCCATTTCTCCCTCCTGCCACCTCCTGGAAACCTCTATTCTACCGTCTCTATGAGTTTGCCTATTCTAAGTACATCATATAGGTGGGATCATATAAGACTTACCAATTTGTGTCCGACTGATTTCACTTGGCATAATGTTTTCAAGGTTCATTCATGTTGTAGCATGTGTCAGAATACCATTCCTTTTGAAAGCTGACTAGTGTTCTATTATATGTCTATACCACATGTACCCTCTATTGATGGTTATCTTCAGACGTCATTTGGTCTGTCTTCACCTTTTGACTATTGTAAATAGTGTCGCTGTGGAACATCGGTGTGCAAGTAACTGTTTAAGTCCTTGCTTTCAATTATTTTGGGTATATACCTAAAAGTGGAATCACTAGGTCACATGGTAATTCTCTATTTAACTTTTTGAGGAACCCCCGTACTGTTTTCCACAACAGCTGCACTATTTTATATTTCCACTGGTTTCCAATTTCTCGACATCCTCATCAACATTGGTTATTTCTCCTTTTTTGTATTATAGCCATCCCAATTTGTGTGAAGTGGAATCTCATTATGGTTTTGATTTGCATTTCCCTGATTAAGATGTTGAGCATCTTTTCTTGTGCTTGTTGGCCATTTGTATGTCTTGTTTGAAGAAATGTCTATTCAAGTCCTTTGCCCATGTTCAAATTGGATTTTTTATTGTTGTTGAGTTGTAGGAGTTCTTTATATATTCTGCATATTAATCACATCTGTGATTTGCAAATGTTTTCTCCCCTTCTCATAGGTTGCCTTTTCGTTCTCTTAAAAGCATTCTTCAACAGACGAAAACTTTTCAATTTTGATGAAGTCCAGTTTGTCTGGTTTTTGCCTTGTTGCTGTGCTTTTAATCCTGTATCCAAGAAATCATTGCCAAATCTAATTTTTATGAAAGTTTTCCTCCGTGATTTCTTCAAAAAGTTCTATAGTTTTAGGTCTTATACTTAGGTTCTCTAGCCCATTTTGATCTAATGTTGTATATGGCATAAGGTAAGGATATAATTTCCTTCTTTTGCATGTGGATATCCAGTTTTCCCTGTACCGTTTGGTGAACAGATTGTCCTTTCCCCACTGGATGGTCTTGGAACCCTTGTCAAAAGTCTTACATGCTTTTTGTACTATGAAAAACAATAGATTTTAATGTACTCTCTGGATAAAGGTGAAAATAAAGTAGCAATACCTGATACTGGTATAAATGGGGGTGGATACTATAATCCTATGTTCATACAGTGCTTTCTGAATGAGCATCATTAACATCACTATGGTGTTATACCACCACGAACATCATATCATAGAATGGTTTCTATCCACTGTTTCTTGTGATTCCCACCTTACCCCTGTGAGGTAAGCAGGACAGTAATAAATAGTCTCATTACAGAGATAAGCAAAGTCAGGTTCAGAACGTATCAAGGAAGAGGCAGAACAATGTGTTTTTTCCACCATCCCATAAAAGGGACACTATCGGAAACAATGCAACTTTTACACTGAGATCTGGTCCCAGTGTTCCTTTTACTGAGAAACTTGTCTGTCTTCACTCATCCTTAGATAGAGATGGTTTACTGCTCTCTACCTTGAATGCAGAGGGAAACACGGGGAGGGAAAGAGGCCCACATAGAGCAAAACCAGAAATCAGGGCAAGGATCAAGAGCAGATTCAGAACTACCACAGCCTCATCAGGACATTTCTTCAATAATTTTAAAGCCTGAAACATGAAATAGCACATTGATGCACGGCACCTCCTGGCCAGATAGACCGACAAAAGCACAATGGATGTGGACAGCTGCAGGAACAGAGAGCTGGCTCTATCACTCCAGGCTTCAGGGGAGAGAAACAGCTGAGCTGGAATCAATGGAAAGATGGCTGTTTTCATTTAGGAGACAGTTACATGTTCCCTGGAATGAAAGTTACTAGGTACCTACCATGGACAAGATATATCAGGAGATGTGCAGATAGAAAGGCAGTAATCTTTGGGAAGTTTCAAACGGAGCAAAATGGGAAGTAAGAAAGAACTACATTAAAGCAGCCATATGAAGTGCCTTAAGAGTTTTGCATGAACCTTCCGTAAGGCTGTCCCCATCCACAATGGCAAGATCCTGAAGTTGGTCCATAACAATGTCCCCTGGGTTACTCTCCATCAAGAGCCTGCCTGGTGGGTTTCGTCTATCTGTACCGAGCCCTCAGTATGCAAAACCTCTTCTATATCTTCAAGCACTAAAGGGAAACACAGCCGTCTTGATATAATAATGGGATGGATGGTAAGGCTATAAGTT
Source organism: Callorhinus ursinus (assembly GCF_003265705.2). Taxonomy (NCBI): domain Eukaryota; kingdom Metazoa; phylum Chordata; class Mammalia; order Carnivora; family Otariidae; genus Callorhinus; species Callorhinus ursinus. Next base: position 7,187,531 of record NW_027397080.1, on the reverse strand, counting down.
TATTTGGATTTATGATCTGGCTCTCTCCCTTCCCTCCATCTGTGCCAAACCATCCGGGGACGCTCCTGATTAATCATCTGTGGAAAAAGTACATTACTGCAAGGTGCATGTTCTCACTCAAGTGCTTTCAACAAGACCCTGGGCAGTTAGTGCAGAGGCTTTCAGGAAAGGAGCTGCTCAAAGGGCATCGAATATTTGGCCTTTCCTGTACCTCACTGCTGTCTAAAACCGGAATGGAAAGAAATACCTTCAGGGTCAGGGAGAATTGGAAAACCATGCAGCCTTGGCCGTCTAAGCCCCTGCATGAGGCTGGGCAGCTGTCAGTAAAGCCACCTGAACAGGTGATGCTGGGGTCAGGATATCATCCAGTCTGTCCCAAGAGACATTAGCCAGCCACGGGAGGCTGCAAGATGTAGCGGGAGAGGCAGGCTTTGGATAAAGACTGGTTCAGATTCTAGTTCTGCCATTGAGTATATGAGCCTGAGCATGGCCTCAGAGTTTCAGATTCCTTTACTGAAAAAGGAGAGAGCCCCTGTGTCATGGAGACCAGTGTGGTAGTGAGCTTCTAAAATGGCTCCCAACGAGCACACCTCTAGGCACTCATGCCCTCGGGTAACTTCCTTCTCTTGAGCATAAGCTGTACCAAGTGACTTGCCTCTAGTGAAGAGAATATGGCAGAAGTGATGGGATGCTGCTTTTGAGATTAGATCACAAGACACTGTGACTTCCATCTTGCTTGCCTTCCCTCTTTGCCTCTTCCCCCTTGCTGTGAGCTGCCCTGTGGAGCCATCCATGTGACAAGGAACAGAGGGCAGCAGCCCACAGCCCGCCAAGAATCCTGCCAACAACCCTATAAATGAACTCAGAAACAGTCCCCTCTCCAAGTCAAGCCTTAATAGGACTGCAGTCTGGCCAACCCCTTACTGTGGCTCGGGAGAGACCTGAGCTGGAGGGCCCAGTGAAGCCACCTGCAGATTCCTGACTCCCAGAAACTAGGAGATAATAAGTTATTATTTCAGACCACTAAATCTGGGGTTAATTTGTTATCTGGCAATAGATAACTAATGCCACGGAACGGAGGATTTAATAAGGTACCACGTACAACAGCCAGTCCATAAGTGGTAGCTATTATCCTTAGCGTGAGATGGACTAATTGCCTCCCAATCCATTTGTAGAAAAGATGGTGGTATGAAGATTGGAGGACGGAGGGAGGGAAGGGGTGGCATTTTCCAGGAAATCATGAACTAAGCAGAAACTAAAAAGAGAAATATAGCCAAATGCCAACTATCTTGTGACATGTGATCATCTCCCTTCTCCATGGTCCCAAAATATTTCATTTGTGCCATGATTATAGCACCAGCACGGCTGGCCGTATGTCGAGCCGTCGCCCCTTCTCCCTTACCCCATCCGCAAAGATAGGGGCCAAGCCTCCCGCTGTTGAATCCATCACCACGTCAAACACTGCACTTTCCAAATAATGGTGAGAAGAGCCCATAATTGTTCTTCCTCCTATTTTTGAAAATTATTCTGGTAAGGTTTTCTTCCCATTCTTCTTATTGAAATTCTCCTTGTCTTTCAAAGTGTAGTTCACAGACGTCTTTCTCTGCACAGTCCCCCTGACTTCTAGCTCTTTCTTCAGCAATAGACCCTCTCTCCGTGATTCTCCTCACAAACAATGTGTTCCTCCAGTTAGTAGTTGTCTATCCTGGCTTTTTGCTAGAATCTGGGTGCTGTCACCATCTCTCCCTCTAGATGGCAGCCTCCAGACCCGCAGGGGCAGTCTGTCTTATTCGCCCTCTCAAGCTGAGCGCCCACTCCAGGTTTGCAGTGGGTTCTCTGGTTTCAGAACCAGTGACTGAAGGAATAAATTAGTCCAACCAGTCCTCTGCGATATGAATTACCAAATCTCTGAGAAGAAGACGAGGGGGGGAAAGTCAGAAGGGAGGTCATAAATTGTAACAGACTTTCTCAAAGCCACAGGGCGCCACACGTGCCCTCCAACCCAGCCAAGTTTACAGAGCTTGTGGGATCCCACAGGTTTCTTTTCTAAGCTGCGGACCCCTGCTGGCGTCATCCCCAGGACAAAGAAAATGGAGCTGTGAACACCACCCACCATGAAAGGAAGCGGGTACAGACCAGACATTGTTAGACACATAACTCAAGAGGGTAAAACAAACAAGGACTCCTGGAGTTCCTTGTCCATGGTGAGGGCCAATCCATGCTCCTCTGCCCCTTCCCTGCTCCAGCACACCATTGATCAGGACCCAGGTCTGACAGAAATTCACCTCCACACAACTCAGTTCCGGGCTAAACAGGACCAAAGCCTCTGGTGATTTCTAGCTCCCTTCATGGGCAAGGGAAGCCCAAGATGCCATAAACAGGAGGGGAATGGGGGTGCCAGCGACACTGTGACAACACTAGGCCATTAATGAAGATGAAGCAATTCCCACAACTCACACTGGATGAGAGAATGCCTGCCGTCTTGGCAACCCCTCCTCCCTGAAGGCAACCTCAACTCAAGGATGGCCAAGCCCCAGGCTGAGGGGGATCCAGGTCTCTCCACCCCTGGGGTCCTGGCTTCTGAGCACATGGCCTGGGCCTCCCTGGAGGCACCAAGTGAGCCATAAGCAGGTCCGAGTCTGGGCCTCACTGCTTCTGGGACCCTCATCCCAAGTGGCACTGGTCAGTATCCATTTGTGCTGGTAACTTGTCAGAATAACCCACCCAGGCTAGGGATTGGTTGGCTCCTGTCTGCCTGGTAGTGCTTAGTCAGCACCCACCTGTTGGGCAATAGTTGGTTAGTACCTGCACGCCTAGTGGTCATTGGTCAATCTTTGCCTGCTTGGCCTGTCAGGTGCTGTCCATGAGCAGCCCTGTGAATTAAGGAATCACAACTGTCAAGAAGGCCTGGGCCTGGAAGAATGGAAGAAAAATGGAATAAGAGAGGAAAGGAACATCCTTCCCATGCTTTACCGTTTACAGGACATTTTAGTATGGTTTCCTTCTTTTGATCTTCCCCATAAACACTGGGGGCTAGGTACAGTCGGCCCCCTTTTATAGAGGTATTCATTCATTTATTTCACAGACCTTTTGGGAGCACCCATTCTGGGCCCAACTCTTGGGAAGCTCTGTGGGTACAGAAAGGAATAAAATGAAGCTCTTGCTCTCAGAGAGCACAACTCCAAGAGAGGAGCGAGGATATCATCATGCTCATCCTAATAACAGCTAACATTACTGAGCTCTTCCGCATGCCAGGGACCATCCAAGCACCTCATTAGTAATGACTCATTTAATCCTCACATCAGTTTTGTGAGGTAGGCACAGTGATTATCCTTATTTTACAGCTAAGAAAACTGAGGTCCAGAAAGGTTAACCACATTCCCCATTCTCTTAGCTAGTAAATGGCAGAGGCAGGGTTTGAACACAAGAAGTCTGGTTGTCAAGTCTACACCCTTAGACGCTCTAGATAATCAAGCCCAGAATGACGTGTTAAGTAGCAACTGAGAAATGTCCACCTTGCTACTGTAGTGAAGAGGAATGAATCAGGCAGAAGATGGGAGAATCTAGGGCAGGAGGTCATTTAAATAGGGCTCTCCCCAAAGGCCCACATCACTTCTATTTTTAAGGCTATGGTATATTAAAATAAATATATAAAGTCAAAATTACAGAATTTTAGTATACTTGAAGTGTTTATACTTAACATCTGATTGTAATGCATATGTGATACAATGCAATGTAATTGTGCTTATCATTAGATAATTCCAAGATTATGAAAACACATTGACTCATTCTGCATTTCGGGTTAGCTGGTCCAAATTGACAAGTTTGGACTGTCATTGGGCACATATTTGTGCTGCATGACAAGTGTGATCCTCTTTCGGTTCTGTCAATGTATCTCTGTGACTGGATGGAAGTTTTCCCTTGGAGCTAAGGTCAAAAATTGAAATTTGTTGCCCCCTTGTGATTGAGGGTCTGGGAGCCAAATGGGGGTCTCCTGTGACTGGCCTTGACTTTCAACAATGTCTTAAAAGCCAGACAGGCAATGCAGTCAGTGGCTAAAGAGGACATTCCACAGCAATATTGTATGGGTTTGAGTCCCAGTTCTGTCACCTACTAGTGGTGTGAACTTGGGCAAATTACTTAAATGATCTTTGCCTCAGTTTTCCCATCTATTAAATAAGGGAACAATAATGCCTGGCTCCTAGATTTGCTGTATTAAATACGTTAACATAGGCAAACTGCTTAAAAACGCACCTGGCATGTATAGCAAGTCCTCAATAAGTGTTAAACATTATCTCGAAGAAAGAGCAGGGACTTTCGGTGTACAAAGAGTAAAAATAAATTCTAGTCGAAAGAATCAGTGTGTACAAAGGCATAGTGGTGTGAAATTCAAACAACGTTATGGGAACGAAAAATGACTCCATGTGAGGTAGGGAAAGCCCAGGCTCAGATGCGGAAAAGCCTTGTACACCACGGTAAGGAATTAGAGTGAATGTTCTAGAAGATGGGGCCATTGGTGAGCCTGACCAAAAGGTACCAAGGTCCAAAATTCTAAGTGACTCACTCAGGCAACACATGGAAAAGTTGGAACTCAAAGTTTGATCTTTTGCTGCTTTGAAATTCCATGTTCTCTTCTACCTACAATAATGAACTTGTGTATCCCTGCCCCCCAGACCCCCAGCCCACCCACAACCATTTCATCCATCTTCAGGTGTGGCCATGCTGGTTTTCCCCAGGAAGCCACTCCTCTTCAATTCTCAGTCCATATGGCTCAGGTATCATCACCACCTCCACCGTAGGGGGATACATCTGACTCAGGCTCCACCAATCACATCATCATACCCCCAGAAATCATCTGGATCTCATCATCATCATCCACATATTCTGAGCACTTAGCGTGTGCCAGACATGACTCTCAAAGATTCACATGCTTTATCTCATTTAATTAAGGGTTAACTTCTAACTAACCCTTGGTAGTAAGCACTACTAGTTTTTCCATTAAGAAACCAAAGGCATTCTAAATCCAAAGTCCATTTGCTGAATTACCCCATTATGCTGCCTCCTGCCCATTGGTCTGGAGGGAGACTGGCACCTCCCAAAAAGGCAGCTCAGGAGAACCACTGGAACAAGCTACTCTCTTATTTCCAGAGTTAATCCCATTCCTTAAAATAAATACAGAAACCAAACCCACATCATCTTTCTAAATTGAGCTGAGCTTCAAATATGTGCCCACTGTAGAAGCTGATGAACTCACACATTCGTTCCTCAACCATCTATCGCCCCTCCTGGGCCAGGTCCCAGGCATGGCCTTAAGAAGTACAAAGATGATCAGGACACGAGGTCAGCCTCAGGGCAAGGGCACCTTGTGGTGGGAAGTCAGACTCTGCAATGGCTTGCTCTGGAGCACCTGGCCCTCACCCTAGCCATCAGTTGCAGAACCTGGGGCCGTCAGATGCAGAATCTAAGCTCTGGCCTGGCTGCTCCCCACATCAGAGTGGGGCAGCAGGAAGAGTGTAGGTGGCAGCCACGTGGGCAGTGTCACCATGTCACATGCCATGCCATGTGACTCGGACCCTACTGGGGAGCTGCTCTGATACTTCCTAATTTGTACCAAAAGCATGATACATTGGGCTTATGAACTGCACTCATTTCTTAAAATAACATACAACCCCATAGTCTCTCTTGGAAATTAAGTTTTAATTTGGTGAATTTTTAAAGCCATGCTCTTTAGCAATTGCAAGAAATGTGAAGGGGAGAGAAAAAGCGAAAGTAGCGAATCAAGATCACCCATCACCCCACCACTCAGAGGCAACCACTGTTCACCTCCTTCCAATCCTTTCTATATACATTTTTAACACAGTTGAGATCATACTGTATAATCAATTTTGTATCTCGCTTTTCAGAAATGTGAATTTAAAAGTCAAGCACCCAAGAACCCTGGCTATCTCATCAACACTTCAGATGCCTCAGAAATGCATTGGAATTTTTAAAAATTGATTCTACAAATCTCCCCCTCCACTTCTCTTCTGACCCCGTGGGATTTGCTGCGGAATACACACGATATAGACACATCCCCTAATGTGTAATAGATTTGAATTGCACACAAGTTGGTGAATGAATGTCTAAATAATTAGGAGGTTAATTAATCTAAAATATAGGAGGATGAGAGAAAGTTGAAGCTACAGGTTCAACAGAGAGATCTGCAAGCCTGTTCTGCTAATGAAAACAGAGAGAGAGGTGGGAGATGGAGACCATGGAACATGGTAACACAGCCAACCGCTCCATTGGGCATCAGACTCCCCGGGGCCGGTCATCTTGACAGTGTAGTGCTGCAGCTCAAGGGGCCTCCGGGCATGTGAAAGCCAGACAATCCAGGTCCAAATTCAGGCTTTGCTGCTTGTTGACTTTGTGACCTTGGGCCGACTATTTAATCTCTCTGAATCTCGGTCTTCTCATCCGTAGACAGAAAGGATATAATAGAGCCTGCCTTATAGTATTGCTACAGTGATTAATTAAGCCCACACGTGTAAAACATTCCAAACACATCGCAAAATTGTAGGAAATGTTAGCTCCTACCACCTGGAAAGCAGTATGTCCTAGAGCAGTGGCTTTCTCAAATTATTTGACTATGGCCCACGATAGCAAATATATTTGGGATCAACATCCAGAATGTACAAACACGTATGTTATAGTTAAGTATAGGTGTGTGTGTGTATGTATTTCACTAAACACTAGTTATCTTTTTTTTTTAAGTAGGCTCCACACCCAACATGGAGCCCAATGTGGGGCTCGAACTCACAACCGTGAGATCAAGACCTGAGTCGAGATCAAGAGTCAGACACCTAACCGACTGAGTCACCCAGGTGCCCCTAAATGCTAACTACCTTTACTCGCGTGGTGCGGTCATATTTTCCATTCTACTGTATTTCATTTTTGAAAATTCTTGTTGCAACCCACTGAAGTGATTTCATGACTCTCTACTGGGTCTCAGTTGGCAATCTGAAAAACTCTAGCCTAATGGAAAGCACTTAGATTTTGGTGTAAAAAGAAAAAAAAAATCCCTGGGATCAGATCTCCCCTCTGCCACTTACTACCCGTGTAAGTTCAGGAAAGTTTTTGTTTGCTTTTAAAACAACCTGATCTTCAGTTTCCTCATCTACAAAATGAAGACGGTGGCCATCTTACCGACAGGTACGACATGGCACAGGACTTGGCACTTGGTGGGTACTCCAAAAGCTGTAGCTTTTGTAATTGATCTGCTTTGCTAGGCAGACAGGACTCCAGGAGAAGCTGGCCCCCATTACCAATGCCTTTGGGACCTCCAAATGCAATTACTGCAGGGCTTTGTCTCAGGGCTTGGAGTGGAAGCAGCTTCTGAGGTCTGTGATACCCTTGCTTAACAGCATGCTTCCAAGCCCTGCTATTTGGATTTGATTTTTTAAAGTACTTCCTTTATTTTAATTCAGACCCCAGGGACCTGGAAAGTACACCACTGCTTTTTCCCAATAAAAATCAGACCGGCAATAAGCATATTGCATTTGAAATGGTGAAGCTGGGCTCGCCTTCAAAGGACACCGCATTAGGACTTGGCTCACCCCCAGCCTGTGTTCCACAGTCGATTTCCCTGGAGGAAACGTGACCACAGCCTTGCGGGCTGGTGGGCTGAAAGAAACCTTGACTTCAACTAACTCTTTTACAACTGGGCTGATGAGACACGAAGAGGAGAGAGAAACTATCCGAGCAACACTGATGGCAAATCGGAACTCACACGTGACAGCTCATACGCTGGCCTGGAAACCTGGTTAAGTGGGGAGCATCCAGCCCTCTGGGTCGCCTGAGCCTGACCTAATGAGGGCTCTCCTTCACTCAACAGGCCCCAGTTATCAAAGGCATTTTTATCCCCGGGGAGAACACTTTCAAGGTTGCTATGCTTACAAAAACAATTCCAGTGGTAAAAAAAAAAATTGTGTTAAATATATAGCGTTTACTAGATGCACCCTTTGAATTGCTTTAGATATCTTCGCTCGTTTAATGTTCATAGCCCTGTGAGCAGAGCCTGTTCTCATTATCCCCATTTTAAGGATTATAAAACGGAGGCACACAGGGATTAATTAGTTTGCCCAAGTTCTTGTGGCGAGAAAGTGGTAGATCTGCGATTTGAACCCAGGCTGACTGGCTCGAGTCTGTGTCCTTAATGACCATTGCCCTTCAGTGATGACCTGAATGGCTAGCCCTTCCTCCAGGCTCACCACCATGAGCCAGGCACTGTTGTAAGCCCTTTATGCGTATTAGCTCATTGACTCCTCACAATAACCTTGTGAGATAGATGTTATTACACCCATTCTCCGTATAGTACTCTACCTGTGCCCAGAGCTGTTTTATCTGGAAACTTTGAGGATGTAGAACCTTGAAGCACCCTCCACCCTGAAACAGCATGGGGGTCAAAACACCTGAGAGAGAAGGGTTTTGTCAGTGGTGGCCTCCTGAGTAAGAGAGGTTGCAGCTGTTGACCCATTAATCAAACACACATTTTTCTAAAGACCTCCTCCATGCCAGGCACCTGACTAAATTCTGAGGCCTCAAAGATGCGCTCATTCTCTGCCCTTAAGTTGGTTTCAACATAGGAACAAAAGGTTGATAGCTGCCGTTTTATTTTTTATTATTTTTTATTTTTAAATTTTATTTAATTTAAATTTAATTAATTAACATAGTGTATTATTAGTTTCAGAGGTAAGAGTTCAGCAGTTCATCAGTTGCGTATTACACCCAGTGCTCATTACATCACGTGCCCTCCTTAATGCCCATCACCCAGTTACCCCATCCCCCCACCCGCCCCCCCTCCAGCAGCCCTCAGTTTGTTTCCTATAGTTAAGAGTCTCTTATGGTTTGTCTCCCTCTCTGATTTTATTTTATTTTTCCCTCCCTTCCCCATGATCCTCTGTTTTGTTTCTTAAATTCCACATATCAGTGAGATGATATGATAATTGTCTTTCTCTGATTGACTTATTTTGCCAGCATAATGCCCTTTAGTTCCATCCATGTCATTGCAAATGGTAAGATTTCATTTTTTGATGGCTGAGTAATACTCCATTGTATATATATACCACATCTTCTTTATCCATGCATCTGTCAATGGACATCCGGTCTCTTTCCATAGTTTGGCTATCGTGGACATTGCTGATAGCTGCCATTTTAAAGCTCTTGCGGTGGGTCAGGCACACTGCCCAGGCCTTCCATACGCAAGATCTTTGTCTCCTCCTAATAACACTTACTGGGGTTAGTATTATCACCCCTGAAGCCAAAGTTGGATAAAGCCAGGATTCAAACTTAAGTTTGCCTGATTCTGAAGCCTCTCAATGACTAAATCATACCCAATCTCCACCCAGGGGGTAGAATCAAGCTAAGTAGACATCACAATCATCACTCCCAACATCCAGGCCCACCCTCCATTGTGAAATAGCCTGGGATTTGACTCCTCTCTTGTCTCCAAGGTGATTGGTCTAAACCAATTTGGATTACCTTATCCCCTTCCATGGTGATTGGTTCCCATACCAGACTTAAGCCAATCGGCACATGGCATTCACAGGTATGCACTGATTGGTTCAGGCGATTTAATCAGAGAGAAGCTCTGGACTCGACTCTGGTCATTGCCGGCAAGGTCGTTCTTCCTTCCTCCGGAAATACAAGCAAGAAAGTGTGAGACACCTCTTCCCTTGGCATCCAGCTTGCAATGGGGAGGAAAGCCATCCTGAGAATGGAGCCAACACATGGAAGAGAACAGAGGTGAGGGAATAGCTGAGAAACAGAAGTGGAGCTCTGGAGCCTGCCTACACGTACTACTGTCAGTTTCTCATTTATGTGAGTAAAGGGATCCTCTTTGATGTGCAAGTCAGTTTACTTGCTTGCAAATGAGAACATCCTAATATACAAAGTGTTTGGGAGAGACCGAGATTTATGAAGCTCATAATTATAATTCTAAACTTCGTATGTATTTGCCAAGGAAACATGACAAAACTGCCCCAAAATTTATAATGAAAAAAATACTAGTTTTAGCTAATAAAATTCTTTAAAGGAATTTAAATTCTCAAAAACATAACATAAATACAACTAGAACATATACAACAAACCAGAAAACATATTTGAAACCCATTTGACAATTAAGAAGCATATATCCATACATTTGTATAAATTAATAAAAATATGTAGCACTTCTATTGAAAAGAAATGAGCTAAAGACATGACCAGGCATTTCTTAAACTAGAAGAAAGAGATATGGTAATAAACACAAATTTACACCAACAGTTTGATACCTTGATGTTTGTCTATCAGCAGGGCAAGGAGTAGAAGGAATGGTAGTACTCAAGATTGGAGAAGGTGGATAGAAACTCACACTCAAACAATCAAGAAAACTAAAAGACAACTTATGGAATAGGAGAAGATATTTGCAAATGACATATCTGATAAAGGGTTAGCATTTGAAATATATAAAGGACTTACAAAACTCAATACCCAAAAAACAAATAAGCCAATTAAAAAAGTACAGAAGACATGAACAGACATTTCTCCAAAGAAGACATACAGATGGCTACCAGACACATGAAAAGATGCTCATCATCACTGATCGTCAGGGAAATGCAAATCAAAACTACAGTGAGATACCACCTCACACCTGTCAGAATGGCTAAATTCAACAACACAGGAAACAACAGGTGTTGTAGAGGATGTGGAGAAAGGGGAATCCTCTTGCACTGTTGGTGGGAATGCAAACTGGTACAGCCACTCTGGAAGACAGTATGGAGGGTCCTCAAAAAGTTAAAAATAGAACTACCCTTTGATCCAGTAATCACACTACTGGGTATTTACCCAAAGAATACAAAAACACTATTCCAAAGGGATACATGCACCCCTATGTTTATAACAGCATTATTTACAATAGCCAAACTATTGAAACAGCCTAAGTGTCCATTAATAATGGATGAAGAAGATGTTTTTATATTTATATATGTATATACATCGGACTATTATTCAGTCATAAAAATGAATGAAATCTTGCCATTCGCAATGACATGGCTGGAGCTAGAGAGTACAATGCTAAACGAAGTAAGTCAGAGAAAGACAAATACCATGTGATTTCACTCATATGTGGAATTTAAGAAACAAAACAAATGAGCAAAAGGGAAAAAAGAGAGAGACAAACCAAGAAACAGACTCTTAACTATAGAGAACAAACTGATGGCTACCAGAGGGGAGTTGGGTGGGGGATGGGTGAAATAGATGATGGGGGTTAAGGAGTGCACTTGTGACGAGCACCCGGTGATTAAAATAAAAACTTTAAAAAAATAATAAATAAGAGTAAAATTGTGCCTAAAAAAGAAAGAAAGAAAGAAAGAAAGAAAGAAAGAAAGAAAGAAAGAAAAAAAGAAAGAAAAAAAGAAAGAAAGAAAGAAAGACTCTCATGCCCTGCTGGATTAAGTGTAAGTTGGTATCACCTCTCTGAGGGACAATTTAGCAATAAGTACCACAATTTTTTAAATATACATACCATTTGGTTCATCCACTTCGCTTCTTAAAATTTTATGTAAGCAAATGACCCAAAAAGCATGCAAAGTTATGTGTTCAGGGATATTCATTGTAATTTGGGTGGGGGGAGGTTAATGAAAACTGGAAACAATATGCAACAGTAGGTGATTGGTTAAATAAACTGTGGCAGTTTCATATAAATGGAGTCCCATGCGACTAGTTAGAAAGACAATATTGCTATATATATATAAAAAAGGATGATATACTCTTTAGTTATAAAAGCAGTTTACAAAAGAAAAAAATGTGTATTCTATGTGATACACATATATTAGAGATGGGAAACCATATGTTATCTGAGTCTAAAGCTGGAAGCATCTCAACACTGGAAGCTCTATAATCTTTAGAATAGAAAGTTTTATTCTAAAAAGGTTGTTTACAATTACCTTTTAAAATCCTCCTGCTGTAGTAATGAATGAGCGGGTTGCTGTGGTGCCCGGATGTGACAGGCTGGTTTGGACAGGGAGGAGCAGATCATCTCAGCCTTTTTTAGTGTAGTGAGGATCCTGTCTCGTGGGAGGAGGGTCCCTTAGCCATCCGTGGAAAAGGGAAATTAAAGGGATCCGAGTAAACAGAAATTTGAAAGTGTAACAAGAGCGAGGGGCTGCCCCTGATGGGGCTTTTCAAAAGAGCTACAGTTTTCTCAAAAAAGTTGTTACAGCAAATCCTGAAGACAGATTTTTGCTGCAGCTCCACCCAGGGATCAGGAAGGATTTCCCAGTAAATAAAAATGTAATGTGCATTTTTTAAAAGATTTTATTTATTTGAGAGAGAGAGAGCGAGAAGAGCATGAGCAGGGGGAGGGGTAGAGGGAGAGGGAGAAGCAGGCTCCCCGCTGAGCAGGGAGCCCAACCTGGGGCTCAATCCCAGGACCCCAGGATCACCACCTGAGCCGAAGGCAGATGCTTAACCAACTGAGCCACCCAGGTGCCCCTGTAATGTGAATTTTTATCGTTATACAAGGTTCTTAAAAATATTTTACTAATTATGATTTTTAGTATGAAAATTCATAAAGAAAATGCAGTGTTGCATTTACATCACTAAGTATATGGGTTTTATGTAACTTTTTCCCCCATTTTCAGGGAAAAAGAAACATTTATGGCAGATACAACATGATGACATTTGTAATCAATACTTCAATACAGTCACAGGACATAATTATATTAAATTCAGAGTTCTTTACATTTAGTTATTTCTTACCACATACTACATACTATATCTTCCATCCTAATATATTTTTCCACTACCATATTCCTTTGATGCTAAAAATCTAAATCCTAGAAATATTGTGAATGTAAAATAAGTCGGATTCTGGACCTTCTAGGTTTCTGATCAGTGAGTGTGTGTGTGTGTGTGTGTGTGTGTGTGTGTGTGTGTGAATATTAGCAGTGTTTGTCTGTGAGTGATTTAAATTATTTTCGATTATGGGTGGTTTAAATTATTTTTTTCTCTTTTGATTTGCCAGCATTTTCTAATATTATTTTTTATGCTGAGCATTCTAGTAGTATACATTTCATTTAACAAACTCAGGTATTTAAGAAATGCCATTTTCTTAATTTTCCTATAAGTGAGTTTAATTCCTAATCCCAGCCCTATTCCTCTTGGTGGCAGAAATACAGTCTTGTTGAAATCAGGTACTGGGGGCTTACAAAGTGTCAAGCCATCAGTAGGCTGGAGGCTTCTGGCTGGTCATTGTCACATTCTGTCCGCACTGGTCACTTCTTTTTTTTTTTTTTTTAAGATTTTATTTATTCATTTGAGACACAGAGATACAGAGAGAGAGAGCACGAGCAGGGAGAGAGCCAGAGGGAGAAGGAGAAGCAGGCTCCCTGCTGAGCCAGGAGCCCAATGTGGGGCTCGATCCCAGGACCCTGGGATCATGACCTGAGCCAAAGGCAGATGCTTAACCATCTGAGCCACCCAGACGCCCCTGCACTGGTCACTTCTACACACTCCTTGCCTGAACCACAAGCCCCCCAGGGCTGGCTGTCCCAGTGTCTTCCAGATGCCCTGCTGGACCAGGGCAAACTTTGGGAGGCCCCCTCAGGTCTCCCCTCTCCTGTCTCTCTGCACCAACACCTTGTCAACTGCTCCCCATCATGCAGGAAAATTCCACAAGACTTGCCTTCCCCAAGCTCTGCACAGGCAAGGCAAGAGCTCTCTATTCTTGAATCCCCCAAGATCAAGCCCCAAGCCTTAAATCCCTTGCCCTCTGCTCCCTCCTCACTGCTTTATACCAGCACATCTTATCTAGTGAGGGAGGGGTGTGAGCCAGGGGCAAAACCCAAACAAACAAAACTGATTCTGATCAGTCGCATATGCTCCTAAATAGCTTTTTGGGTTGTTTGTTTTTTTTTTAAAGAATAACTCCAAGAATTTGACTCATGTTCTCTGGCTATACATAATGTCACACGTCCTATTATACATACATTGAGTCACTTAATTTAAATATATAAACAAGTAAATCAACACAGAAAACAAGAGTTCATTCTCACTGAGCTTTTATCTTGCGCAATTATTGTATCATTATTATTGTAAAATAATAAATGTAAGTGGTGATTTAGTACTGTTTCTCCTACATACAAGTAATGATCTTGGTGCTTTACATCTGTTAACTCTGCTGATCCTCAAAACAACTCTTAAGTAGGTGTTAATAGTATTCCCACTTTGACTAGGGGAAAACTGAGTCAAAGAAGATTATGTAACCTGCCTGAGCCAGGATTCAATCCCAGGAGTCAGGTGCAGGGTCTGTGCATCTCCAGCCCCTGCCAAATTTAACCTGTTAATAATGTCACGTGCCAGTGAGAGGTGAAGCATCTCACCAAATGTCACTAGTTTAACCGGCTCGAACCAGGGACCAGAACCCAGGTCTTCTGATTCCAAATCTAATCTTTTTCCTCTGCATCCCCTTGCCTTTTGAGACTGACAAAGCTGATGATTTTGCCAACCACGGCCAGTGCAAACCTACCATTTGCTCCCAGACAGGATGGCTGGGAAAGCTTTGCTGTGATTTGTGAGTCTAATCCCTAGTGGGACTGTCATTGTTGAAGATTCTTAATAGGCCCCATTGTCAGGCCTGTCTCTCAGGTTCAAAAAGACCACTGTTCAAGTCCAAGACGGGGGAGGAGAGTCTCAGCAGCCAGAGCCAATGAGACCCTTCCCAGCGGGGATTTTCATGGACATCAGCTAAGAGTGAGTCAGCATCTTAGATGTGGGTTCCCAGATGCTCCTAGGCTGTAGTGATGCAAGTTTCCCAGTGTCCCCACAGAAGGGGTGTCAGAGTCCTGTTCCTGTCACCTGAGCCTCTGCTCACTCTCGGACTCTACACTTGAGAGGGGGCACAAGCCACTAGAGCCCTGGAGGAGGACGGTAAGTTTGATGGGAAGTGGTAGAAGTCATGTCCTCGGAAGAATAGGGAAAGTTCTGGGCTGAGGCTCTGAAGAACGGAAAAGTGATTGATCTGGGGACGTGACTGCCGTTTGCAAAATTCTGAAGGGCGTCATGGGAGAGAATGAGAAGATTAGCCTGTGAGATTTAAAGAGCAAACCTAGAGCCCAGAGGTGGAAGGGTGGGGGGGGTGGGGGTGGTAGGGGGACTCAAATAAGGCATTTAAATGCTCAGGCCTTGGAACCAGACCACCTCAACTTGAATCACCACTTAGCTGTTACTTAACCCCTCTGTGCGTCAGCTTATCTATAAAATAGGAATAATAAAAGCATCTATTTCAGAGTTCTTGAGAGGATTAAATGAGATAACCCATGTCAAGTGCTTAGCACTTGGCATATAAAAGGGCTCTATAAATGTTATCGATAATAAAGATTATCATCATAATGGTACTGTTACTGTTATTGCCAGGGCTAGTTAGCAAGGAGACTCGCTACCTTAGGCAGTAACAAGCGCCCCTACCCTGGACACATGTAAACAGAGGTTCGAAGATTCACCATGTGGTGAAGATGTTGTAAAGTAAACTCAAGCCTTGAGGCACAGGGAGAGCTAAAGAATGTCTAGAGGCCCTAGATTCTGCCGCTTTCTGCCAAGAGCCGGAGCGTCATCCTTCAGAGGAATACCTTGTCTTAGGTGGGCCTGCAGAAC
The DNA here is from genome assembly GCF_003265705.2 of Callorhinus ursinus. NCBI lineage: Eukaryota > Metazoa > Chordata > Mammalia > Carnivora > Otariidae > Callorhinus > Callorhinus ursinus. The sequence continues at coordinate 7,171,862 of NW_027397080.1, read as the reverse complement.
AAAATACCACAGACTGAGTGGCGTAAAAACAACACATATTTATTTCTCATGGTTCTGGAGGCTGGGAAGTCCGAGATCAAGGCACCAGCGGATTTGGAGTCTGGTGAGAGCCTGCCTCCTCGTTCACAGACAGACGGTCTTCTAGCTCTGTCCTCACATGGTGGGTGGGGCGAGAGGGCTCTATGGGGTCTCTTTTAGAGGGGCACTAATCCCATTCATGAGGGCTCCACCTCAGGACCTAATCACCTCCCAAGGCCCACCTCCAAATACCACCACATTGGGGGTTAGGTTTCAACATATGAATTAGGGGGGCTCACAAGCATCCGACCTATAGCACCCACTCCCATTTCTGGAGACTGGGGAACAGCCTCACATGCCTGATGATGCAGTTTCCAATGAGAGTCACCGAGCCAGCCAGCCAGAAACAGCCTGGCCTCGGTCTGGTGGAGACAAGCAAAGGCCATTCACTCACTGGCAGTGACCTCCAGAGGTGATGAGAACAAAGTGCTCAGTAAAGGCCATCGCTCCACCCGCACAAGGGGGGATGATGAATGCATAAATACCTCGGGAGTGCAATGAAGCAAATGCGGACACAAGTATCAGGCAAAATGGCCCAGCTGCTGATGGCCTCTCTGGGTCCTATGTCCACATGTATCTAAGGAAAGCTTGAGGGTTGGCACAAGTTTCATGTGGAGGGCGCTCATTACAGAATCCTGCAGGGGGTGGATTAGCAAGGAGGGGTGGGGTGGATGGAGGGAATGTGCACTCTGAGTGGGAGGGGATTCGGGAGGACAGTTTCTCCGGACCAGGTGTGGAGATGTGGGCCCAGCCAGGCCTCGTCCCTGAAGGTCTCGGTCCCAGAGAGACAGGCATCAGAAAAACGTTAGCATGGTCTGTGGAGAGGGTCTCAGTGAGACGGTGGGAGCCCAGGGCAGCCCTCTTAGGGCTCGGCACAAACAATGCTGCTGGCCTACGTGCACTGATATGGGACCTGCAGGGAGAGAATATCCCCCTCGCTTTATCAGCTTCTGGACGGTGTGAGGCTGGCCCAGGACAATTTTAGGGCCATCAACAGGAGCCTGCACCTGTGGTGATAAGCAACCTTGGAGCAGTAATATTTTCATTCCTTAATATATTAACTAGTTCATTAATTAAATGATAGGTACTGACTACCAATTGTGACTGATAATTTTATGTGTCAAATTGATTGGGGCCACAGGGTGCCCAGATACTTGGTCAGATATTATCCCAGGTATGTCTATGAAGGTGTTTTTGGATGAGATTAATATTTGACTTTGTGGAATGAGCAAAGCAAATTGCCCTTCCTTGGGAGGGCCTCATCCATTTACCTGAGTAGAACAAAGAGGCTGAGGGAGAGGGTATTTCACCTGCCCGCCTGCTTGAGCTGGACCTTGGTCTTCTGCCCTCAGACTGTAACTTACACTGCTGGGTATAAGCTGGAGACTCTCCCGGACCTCCAGCTTGCCCGTCCGCAGGTCTCGGGACTTTTCAGCTTCCTTAGTAACATAGGCAATTCCTTATAATAAATCATTCTTGAAATATATATGTATATCCAACTGTGGGTTCTGTTTCTCGGGAGAACCCTAATATGCCTATTATGTGTCAGGCACATTGCCCTGTGGTCAAAAAGCTTCAATCAGCAACCCCTTTAGCAGTGGACAGCAGAGAGGAAAGACACAGGTGGACTCCATATTCAAGTGACAAAAATTGTTCTTGAGCACGTGTAAGGCATATAGAACTAATTTGAGGGACTGGGCATAATCAAGAGGCAAGGGATCCTAAAATAAGAGGCCAAGGCCATAGCCAGTGAAGGACAAGATAATTATTCTTGATGGGATTGCATCTAAAACCCCAGAGTGCTATAGGCTGCAGATGCATGCACACGTGTGTGTGTGTAGCGGGGGGCGGGGGTTGGGAACCGAATCCAATCAAATGCCAGATCCTGGGCGCAAACCCAACCCTGTATACCACCTTTAAGAAAAGTGAAGGCTACAGGCTTAGATTGTCAGGGAAGGATGAGAAAAAACATGCTGGCATACAGTTTGTACATGCATGGCTTATGTGTGCACGGAATGTGCGTAGATGCATTCAAACAAATACGGACGCAGAGTTTTTAGGTTTCTTTAGGAATTGGGTCTTTGACCAGAGTTTTGTGCTTCAGGCCTGGTAGAGTCCTGGGATTCATGTGACCCATCAGACAGAGCCCATGGGAGGAGAATGCTGCTCCCAGGCCCCAGAGGCACCTCTACAGACAAGACTAGAACGGGGCCCCCCCGACCGATATTTCTTTCTGTTTGATAAGGAGTCCCCCCACCCCTAACCAGAATAGGCCTGAACTTGAGCCAAACGTGCCTGGGTAGGGAGATCATCAAGGCCTGTTGGTGAGTTGGGTCTTTATGGCCCCTTGCACACAGAGCCAGTGTGAGAGTTGCTGTCCTAGTCTCTTGCCAAGTCTCCAAGGCCCAGGTGTCAGGATTTCTCAAGCCAGCTCTCTTCTCTGTCCACTGCCCTCACCTAGCTTCCTGAGCCAACAGTGGACTTTATTTATGCTACAAACACTTACTATGGGACTATTGTAGACCAGAAACTGTATTAAGCATGAGGAATTCAGACGTAAACAAAACAGGCTTTTTCAAAGAGTCCTGGAAATCAGCCAGCATTTTCCAATCTTAAGAAAGCAAGAAAACAGAAGGACTGGGGAATCCAATACTAACCTTCATCCACTCATATGTGACTGATCATTTTCTTAACTCAGATTTTTGGAATGATTATTAATCCCACCCTTTTCTGCCTTTCCATAATGAAGTTTGGAACCAACCAAGACATAAGACATAGGACACAGATGGAAATCAACATATCATCTTTAAAGATGATTTAAAGAACATGGCTTTAAACCTATGGCCACAGTGGGCTTCCCAGCCCTTCACTTCAGGTATCAATTTACCCATCAGTAAATGGGCTGACCACAATGTTCCTGCCACACAGAGCAGAGCCTACACTAGGAGACTACCCCATGATACTAGGTCCTGAATGTGTCCTCCCTGAACATGGATCCAAGAAAATACAGAGAAGGCGGAGCTGAGCATGTGCAGTTTTTTTCTCTGAAACTTGCCCATCAGATAAATCACTCTTCCTCTGGTGACTAGTCAGCAAAGGTACATAAAGACCAGAGTGTTACTTCTGCTGACATCTCAGCATGTAAGAACATGGGACAAGGGGGGTAGAGATTCTCTCAAAACCTGGTACATGCATCCAAGATTTAGCTTGTTAATAAGTCTAATGACTTAGTGAATGTCTTAGTCTGTTCAGGCGATTATAACAAGATACCATAGACAAAATGGCTGAAATAGCAGACATTTATTTCTTGCTGTTCTGGAGACTAGGAAGTCCAAGATCAAGGTCCTAACAGGTTCAGTTCCTAGTGAGAGCTCTTTTCCTGGCTTACAGACAGCTGCTTTCTCATTGTGTGCTTACATGATAGAGAGAGAGAGAAAGGGCTCTGATTTCTCTTCCTCCTCTTATAAGGGTACCAACCCCACCATGAGGGCTCTAGCGTCATGAATTTATCTAAATCTGATTACCTTCCAAAGGCCCCACCTCCTAATACCATCATATTAGGGGTTAGATCGGGCTTCAGCATATGAATTTTGCCCATAACAGTGAACTTGGGATAGCTAGGCTCCTAGTTCCCATGGAGACCACAAGGGAAAGACACTAGCTCTGATGTCTACATACCTAAGTTTAAATCCTGCCCCTGCCCCTTACTAATCAGGCAACCTTGAGCAAATGATCTTACCCTCCAGGCCTCAGGTCTGTCCTCTGAAGAATGAGGATAATGATGCTCAATCTAGTGTAGAGATTTATTGGATGGACCCAATTTGCGCTTGAGTATGGACAGATGGGAGGGGTTGTGTTTTCGTTGTCATTATTTCTAACATCACCTGGCCTCAGAGCTCTTCCTCCTAAGAAGAGGGAGTGCAGTTCATGAGCCTGCCTGCCTCGAAGTCTAACCTGGAAAGCATCTTGAAATCCAGCACCACCAAAATTCTTGGAGAAAGAAAGCAACTTCCAACCAGAAGATCTGTTGAATCCTCTCTGTTTTAGAAGATTTATGATGAGTCTGTTCAAGACCAAACCAGAGAACTAAACATTGCAGATTCTCCATCTTCCCGACAACTTTTAAGCCCTTGGGTGGCTCAGGGAAGGTTTTGCAACAGAATAAAATAAAGCACTTTTCTATCTATCTTCTGGTCTACCATCTACACTATAGTATATCACACACCACACACACACACACACACACACACACACACTTAAACACACACACCAGAGAATCCATCTCAACTCTAATGGCTTAGTTGTTTATCAAGTACAGAGAGAATTTATAAACAATTCCTCAGAAGTTAAAGGAGAGAGAGAGAAAAAAAATCTTGTATCCTGCTCAGAATGGATTTTAAAAAAAAACCTAAGAGTCAAGCTTTTTCTTCCCCTGAGATATGATTATGATTTCTCTCACCTCTTTTCTCTGTGGTTTCATGTGCACTAATACCCAACGTAGAACTCGTGGGTGCTGCTTGCTGACATCTTCTTCTCCTTCCAGGAGAGGATAATCTTGCCATTTCCTGGCTTCCTGGAACTGGATGCAGCCAAGTGGCCAGTCCTGGTCAATGAGTGGACAGCAGAGCTGACACGTGTTGCTTCTGGGCCAGAGCATTTAACTGTTTGGCAGCCACTGTGAGTCATCCAGAACTCTGCCCTGTGGTGATGATGGGCAATGTTCAAGATGGTGGCTGCTCCATCAAGCTGACAAGGTCTCTTAAGAGGAAACATGAAGCAGAGCCTCTCACTGACCCATAAGCAACGTGTAGTTGAGCAAGAAAGTAACCTTTATTGCCGTAAGACATTAGAATCTGGGAGTTGTTTGTTACTGCAGCTTATTCTAGCCTCTTTTCTCTGTTACACTCCTACCAAATGAAAAATATTCAAACCAGTTGTCCTGATGTTGTTTTTGCCCTAAAGAACCCAAATTGTCTATAGATGGCATCAATTCATGGGAGACTGAAAATATCCTAGCTCTGCAGTGTCCACTTTCATAGCCTAGCCCAAAGAGAAGACTGTGCTTCCCAGAGAACTGATTTAGCCTTTGCATTAAACATCAGGCTGCTTCCTCTACCGCATGGCAGGTTTTCATCTCCTCTGAATAATTTTTTAGCAACTTGAGAAACTGCAATCCAAACATATAGTATTTTTGGCTGGAAATTAAAACACGTCACTTTTAAAACATAAGCAGCATGCCCTGAATGTTTATGGTAAAAAGCTCACTCCTGGCCAGACTGCAAAGCTCACATTACCGAGAGGCAAACCCTGGAGCATGCTAGCAGTTTGCCTCCCAGTTCGTCCTTCCTACACAGTGCAATGACTGTGAATCATTTCTCCTCTGGCACATGGACTCCCAGGCTTTATGACTGCTTTCATATCAGAGAGCGACTGGCTAGAATTTCCCCTTGCTGTAAGGGGACAGCTGTGGCAAAGGAGAGACAGGTTGCTGTCCACAGCGCTGCCCCTGTGATGAGCCAAAGCTGCCAGTTCAAATGAAGTTTCCAAAGACACTGCACTGAAGGCTCAACTGTGGAGCCTCCTGTTAGGGGAGCCACCTTATTCCTTTATTCACGTGTTCATTTATTTCATTTATTTACACATTTATTTGTTAATGCCTGCAATGAGCCAGTTTCTGTGGGGGATGTGGTGAGGGACCCAGAGACAAAGATGACAGAACCCCTGCCTTGTAGGAGGTTGTAACCCAACAGTGGATGCACTTGGTAACACAGGTCATAAGAGAAACCAACATATTATGGGAATTTAGAAGAAGGTGATGCAGCAGGGATCCATGAGAGAAAAGGAGAAAAAAATGAACATCTCTGACTATTAGCTTCCTTAGGTCACTCCATTCCTACCACCCCTTAATGAGGTGGTAATCCATATATTAGGTGTGCATACTGAGCTTCAGAGATATAAAGGGATTTTTCCAAGAAGTGGTTAGTTGAAAGAGTTATGTTTCACATGCAGTTTCATCTGATTCCAAAATCAGTGTCTGTTGAGTAACTTAATCTCTCTAAGCCACAATTTATCCATCTATACAATGGAGATAAAATGAAAGTACCAATCTCATGGAGTTGTTTTGAGGATCACATGAGATCATCTACGAAGATAAAGTTCTTAGTCTGGCATTAGGTCTCAGTTCTTAGTTATTAGGCATGGTAAGTGCCCGATAACTATTCAAATATTATTATTGAGCACCTCCTGTATGGCAGTCACTTGCTCAGTACTTCACAAATATGTATTCTTACTTCCTTTTAAAGATAAGGAGAGTGAAGCTCAGATAAATGAAACAACTTGCCCAAGGACATTTAACTGATAAGTAATAATGCTTTGGGGCTAGGACCACAATCTCCTTGACTCGGACATGGAAAGAACATGGATGTTCTTTCCATCATGCCAGGATGTCTTCCAAAGCTAATTCAGAAGATCAGAAGCCCCCAGGGAATGGGTGTTGTTAATCACTGTATTATGTATTGTGCAGTGCTCAAGAGTGTAGGCTTTGCATTGCCCAGGCAGCTTCACGTTTTACCAGCCTTGGGCAAGCTGTTTAACCTCTCTGAGCTCCATTTCCCATTTGTAAAATAGAGATGATAAAAACAGGATGCACCCCCAAAGCTCTGTTGTGATTATTAAATAAGAAAATGCATATGGAGTGCTTAGCAAGATGTCTGGCACATAGAAAGAGCTCAATGATTGTGAATGTTGATGATGATGATGGTGCTGATGGTGATGATGGTATTCGTGCTGATGGTGGTGATGGTGATGATGGTGATGATGGTGGTGACGGTGGTGATGGTGATGATGGTGATGATGATGGTGATAACCCGACATCACTGACAGCCTGTGTGGCACACCCACAGAAGGTACCACGAAAAAGGGGAAATGGTATTTATGCCAAGACCATTGCCTTTTCCAGCACACGCTTCTGGTGAAACAACGTTTCAGATGCAACAAGTTAAATAACCGTGGAGAATGGTGATACCTACCAGAATTAGCGTGCTAAGAAAATGCATTTTCAAGGCATTGCTTCTTTATGTGACTTCTTAAAATGTTGGTTGGCAAAAAAGCCAGAACTCTCTTATCAAAATGAAATCTGTAGAATACAATTTTCAGCTCAAACAATGTGGTTTATACAAAGCGCCACCCTTTCAAGTCAGATGAGGAAATATAAAACTGTTCTATAATGGATATATTGTTTGCACACAAAAAAACATATGAATCCATGTTTCATGCCAGGCCTCATTTGGCATCTTCAGTAAAAGGGGAAAACTCTCTTTTCTCCAGAGGAAAACCCCAAAGGAGACTTCAGTATCATATTAGCTGCCCCCTTTGTTCCTTCCAAGGTGTCAGAAGACCATACCTACCTTACTCACTGGGATGCCAGGTCCCTGGCTCTCAGGAACCATGAGTCCTTTTCATTAAACTGAGATGACTGTGGATCAATCCCATCAGTAGCGAATTCAGTTCTACAGAAATGTGCTGAGAGCTCATTAAATGCTCAGTGCTGTTCCAAGCACCGTGAGGAAGCCCAGAAAGGTAGGTAAGACCCTGTCTTGACCTCAGTGCACTCAGTGTCTAGTAGCCTATGGAAAAAACAAGTCCATGAAGGCAAGACAAGTCCTTACTGTCACAGGACAGTCGTGCAGGCAACCAGCACTCCTTTACGGAGTGCCTGCCATGTGCCAAGCCCAGGGCTAAGCACGGAGAAGAGAAAAGTAAGAAGGTATACATCCTGTCCTCGGGAAGATCAGAACCCACGTGCTTTAGGAACTCCACGGCAGGAGACTGTCTGATCGGGAACCAGAGAAGAGTTTTTGGAAAGTTCTTAAAAGAATGGTAAAAATCAACACAAGGCAATGCTTTCTGTCTAGGGACCAGGACCCAGAATCACAGGGCAAAGTCTGCTCAGTGATTTGTGATCATAGACTGCTCGGTGACTCATTACCCACCACTGAGCTTATAGCCATGCAGGCCGCTCTTGGCCTTCAAAGCAGTGGGCATCCCGCCCTCCCTTCCTCTCAGCTCCTGGGCCTCCTGTGAGAATTCCCTCTTGTGTGATATCTGTTTGGAGAGAGGACACAACTCTCTTCAAGAAAGGAGAGGGGGCTCCATCACCTCTTTCCTTGTCCAGGCTCAGCCGCTGTGGAGAAGCCTTGCTGAAGAGGTAACATGTGAAGTGTTCCAGCCAGGTTAGGAACACGAGGGGGAGTCTTAGAGGGTGAAGAAACTGCGGGGTAAGATGCCTGAGGCAGGAATAAGTTTGGTGAGCTCAAGAAACCCAGAAAATAGGAGGAACAGCAGAAATCAGGGCAGAAAGGTAGGTTGGGCCAGAACCCATGAGGCCCTGAGGCCATTGCAAGGGGTTTGGAGTTTACCACTAAGCCACTAGAGGGTTGTAAACAGGAGGGGGGGGTGCAACTGTTTATTTTTTAAAGGATCCCTTTGACTGCTAGGTAAATGATGGACCCCGGAGAGGCAAGACAGGGAGCAGGGGAACCAGGGTGAGCCCAGGGAGGAGATGCAGACAGCTAGGACCACAGGAATATCAGTGACATTGGAGAGAAGGAGCTAGAAAGGGGATATAGTTTACAGGTGATGTCTGTTGGACTTGCTCATTGCTATGAGAATTGAGAGAAAGAATAATCCAGAATGACTCTTGGGTTTGCAGGTGGAGCAAGAGTATGGATAACGCTGTTTAATGACGAACAGTGGAGCGTGCTATTACTGGGGCATCTCTGGAGAAGGCCATGCTTTGGTAGAGAGAGGAAAAAAAAACAACAGAGTTTTATTTTGAGCATGTAAGTTTTGAGATGTCTATAAGACACCCAAGCAGAGACATGGAGCGGAGTACTGTTGCAGGATCCTGGAGCTGGGTGCGCAGGAAAGGACCACAGATCTACATTCTGAGGTCCCTAGCATAGAGACAATATTTAAAGCCAAGGGTTGGATTGTCTCCTCAGGAAACAGACAGAGGAAAAGAGGTCTAAGGGCTGAAGCTCAGGGTTTGACATTTAGAAGTCAAGCCCTCTGAAACAAGAAAGAATAAAAACCCCAATGTTCTTCTCCCTCCACACTTGCGTGCCCCACCGCCCTGCAGGATCAACCGCAGAGGGAAAACCAAACCTGTAAGGACCATTTTCAACTGAATTTGAATACTGTATGTGCATAATTAAAACCATTTGGCCCCAAAGATTAATAACTCCTTTTACATCTTCCTTTGACAGTCGCTCTGATTTGCCGGGCGGGACGAGTGAGGCGGGCGCTCTCTGAGTTGATTAACACCTCCACGTTGCTTTGAGCAAAGTGTGTGGCTGTGACAGAAAATGCCACATTGCAGATGCCTGGCTTGGGGACGGGACTCTGACTTCACGCCTCCCGAATGGAGGCAGAGACTCACTTCTGACGGAGGGAAAGTATTACAAAAATATATATGTAACACATATTCTATTCCTGATTTAGGTCTATAATCTTATGAGCCAGACTGTAATGAATAAAGTTATAATTAGCTGGAGATGAAGAACACGCAGCCGTGTTTTCTAGGGTGCACTTGGAGGCCCCGATCCAATCTGCACATTTACAAGCTGTGCTATTTGCATCGACTTCTACGGCCTCCACTCAGAGACAGAAGAGGCTGCATTATTGATGACAGTGTGCGCATCTTGCTTATCTCTCTACTACACCCTGTGGGGTGTGGAAGTACAGGAGGAGGGAACAGCCAGGAAATCCGGAAAACACTACCCCATCCTCACAGAATGGTGCCCAAAATAGTAGCATCCATGTCCAGTCTGGGCCAGAAAACCTCTGGCATTTTCCCCAACTAGATCTACAGGCTTGGACGAAATAAATGGAGGTAAATTCATGTGAACCGCTGTGACCTGTGCTGTGTGACCATAGGCAAGTCACCTCCCCTCTCTGGGCCCTGAGTTTCCATTTGTGAGATGAGAAGTTAGGCTTGAACATCTCTAAGGATCTGCTTCAACATCCCAAGGAGCTCTGATTCTATCAGGAGAAAACCAAATGGGAGAGAGCCACCAAGCAAGTTCCTGCAGGACCAGGCCTCACCCTATGCTGCCAAGGAACTTAGCCCCATACGCCTTCTCTGTGTTTTGATGTGCTGTGAAGTAGTGTACTGGTAAATGTTTAACAACGGGCTCTCCAGTGAAAAAGCTCTGATTTGTAGTGTTTGCCAATTTCTGTGGTGTGAATACTCCCACCATGGAGGAATTCAACCTACCAACGTGACGGCACTGAATACAGAGTTGAGAAAAGATGCACATAATCAACTTTCATAAGCTGGCACACTCCTACCGACGATAACACACCACTCATGGTATATGTGTTGGGAATAACTGGCAAGTCACCCCCTCACTCTTCTCCACTTCCCCTGGTCAAAAAGTTTTTTTAAGTAGGGGCCAACACCAATGTAGCAGGCAGCAAAGAAAGTGACTTTGAACTTCCTGATCGTGCCCCTGCCATACGGCTCTTGAAATGATTGTAGCCTCGAGGTTAAAGGGCACGGCTCTTGAGCCAGACCTCCAGGGTTCCAAATTCTTGGCCCTGCCGCTTATGAGCTGTGTGGCCTTGGTCAAGTGACTTGACATCTCCGTAAGAGATGCAAACAGGGGGTAGTGAACATACCATCTTCATAATTGTGTTAGCTCGGGGCACTGTAAAATGCCCTAGACTGGGTGGCTTAAAAAATAGAAATTTATTTTTTCAGTTCTGGAGGCTGGAATTCCAAAGTCAGCGTGCCGGCATAGCTGGGTTCAGGTGAGGGCTCTTTCCCTGGCTTAGCAGATGGCCACCGTCTCACTGCGTCTTCACATGGTAGAGAGGTAGCCGCGGTGTCTCTTCTTCTTACGAGGGCGCCATTTCTGCAATATCAGGGTTCCACCCTTTCGACCTCACCCTTATGACCTTCATCACCTTCTTAAAGCCCTTCTCCCCAAAACAGTCAGGTTAGGACTTCAATTTATAAATTTGGGGGAATGCCATTGGGTTGTTACAAGGATCGGGGGTGCACAGTGTGCCTGGTACCCAGTAAGTACTCAGTAGAAGCCAGCTGTCATTACATATATACAATATGTATTATATATTTAAGATGATCATTGATTTGTTTGAACCACACAGTCAAAGGTAAGATCAAAAGAAGGAAGAGGAAAGTAGTTTTGGCACCAGTTTTGCCAGCCTAGAACTTGATTTTCTCGCGAGAGCCTAGGACCCAGTCTGGACCAACAAATGTCCAATCTGAGGGTCAGTTAAATCTGGCTATTGATCTAGAAGCTCCACACTTGGATTTCGTGTTGTGCTCTGGGCAAATCAGAATTAAAGTCTGAAGGCTAACGTTCAGTGCGCCAATGGTTTCATCCCCTTTTGTGAACCCATGACTGGTAACTGGACCAGCAGAAGGGCCTGGAGTACTTCCTGCTTCTCCTACCTGCAAACCCAGGACGTCCCATTCCCCACACTGCGAGTCAGACTCTGGGTACCAATCCTTCCAGTTTCCAGATAAGCCCTACCCAGACAGCAGCTGAGTCTCCTGAACTTGATGTGGCTGCCTCCCCACACAGCCCCAGCAAACCTCGGTTCATTCATATGAACTTTGGGCAGGAATGAGGTGAGGAGAAGAGAAGGTTGGATGAGAGAAAAAGTAAGAAAGGAGGGAGGGGAACACCCATTTCTTGAGCATCTCCTTGAGCGTTTCCAGGCATGGAGCCACACGCCCAGAGTGTCCATCCACACTCTGACTGATTCTCCCAACAACCCTGAGAGACATTCTAGAGAATTCCTAGAAAGCCCAGCAGTTCCACTCCTCGGTATGTAGCCAAAGGGATTGACAATTGGCACTCAAATACTTGTGCACGGATGTTTATAGCAGCATTATTCACGAAAGCAAAAGATGGAAACCAGCTAAATGTCCATCAAGATATGAATGGACAAACAAAATGTGACATACACATACTGTGGAATATTACTCAGGCATAAAGAGGGAACGAAGTGTTGATTCATTCTCTCAGGTGGAAGAACCTTGAAAACGCTATGCTAGGAGAATGAAGCCAGACACAGTCATGTACTGCCTGCTTCCATTTATTTGGAATATCCAGAATAGTTAAGTCCACAGAGACCAAAAGCAGCTGGTGCTTGCCAGAATCTTGAGGGGAAGGGAGGAATAGGAGTGATTGCTTGACAGATATGGAGTTTCTTTTGGGGTGATGAAAATGTGTGGGGGGACCCCTGGGTGGCTCAGTTGGTTATGCGTCTGCCTTCGGCTTGGGTCATGATCCCGGGCTCCTGGGATCGAGTCTTGCATCCGGCTCCCTGCTCAGCAGGGAGCCTGATTCTCCCTCGGCCTGCCACTCCCCATGCCTGTGTTCTCTCTCTCTCTCTGACAAATAAATAAATAAAATCTTTTAAAAAAAATGTTTGGGAACTTAATGTGGATGGTGGCTGCCCAACACTGTGAATGCACTAAATGCCACTTATCCCCTTTAAAATGGTTACTTTTACGCTATATGAATTTCACCTCAATTTTTCAAAAACGCATTCCACATTCTGGGTATTTTTGAGTTGTATTAATTTGTTCTAGAAAAATGACTTGAGCTAGCGACAAGAAACTCAAATCTCCACTCAAAAGTGAAGGTAGGAGGTGACCCCCCTGTTTCTTATCCTAATCACCAAGGTCGGAGGCCCAGCCCTGGGAAAGGAGAACAAGGAACTTCTAATTATTAACTCGGCAGATGTGCCAGGACCCGTGGTAAGCCTTTTGCTTACTGCCTTCCATTTTCGCACTTTGCCAGACCTGGGACCCCTTGCTTTGTGTTGATGACAACTCTGGTTTGTTCTCCCAATGACCTTGAGAAATTTATGGGAAGGCTATTGTTCCCATTTTAGAGATGAGGAAACAGAGTCTTCAGCGTCAGGACCTGGTATGGAATTCAAGGGTGCCTGACTCCAGAGCCTCGGACTTTCATATCCGGTGTCCCTGAAAGGTGTTGGAAATCATGGCCAATGCTCACAGCCACAGCTGCCACCAGCATGGGCCGTGGGGGAGAGGAGAGAGGAAAGGGGGGGGGTCTCTTGAGGCTCAGCCATGTTTACCTCCCTCAGGTTCCCCTTTCCTGTCCTCTATTCAACAGCGTAGAAATATGACCCCTTTAGGTAGACATGTCATCCTCCACCACGCTTGGCATAGCAGCTTATTCATCTGAAGAGGGAATCTTGGAGTTGTCAGAACTCAGAATGGCTGCTGGTGCCTTTGCCCCCTGAGGTCCAGGTTCTGTGTCCATTCGAGGAATCCTTTTCATTGCATTCCCTGGGGTGCATGGTCTTCTAAGGGATCCCCTGATTTCTCAGAGTGGGACCGAGGGTGCTGGCTGCACTGCAGTGAGGATCCTAAGGGGGAGTTCCGGTCTCCGGTCTCCACTTTTCTGCTGGGGATCCACGTCATCCTCGACAAGCCTTCTCTCCTCTCCGGGCCTCGTTTTGTGGGTGTGAAAAGAAGACGGTGCACTCCCAACTTTGAAATGTCAATGATTCTCCCTCAACACCTTAACATTTGCTGAGGAACTTGGCAATGTTACACAGATAGAGGTGTCCTCAAAAGTTGTGCGTGAATCAGATCCTGGTTATGAAACCACACATGTGTAAAGCAGAGAGCAATGGGAGAATGTGAATAACCAGCCTCTAGTTCACCGTGAACTCGTAGATGTTTATAGAAGCCAGGAAGGGAGAGAGAGGAGAAAAGAATGGGAATGGTTAATACTTGGGCACTTCAGAGTCGGAAATCTTAAGCTTGAGTCGGCTCTTGCGTTCTCTGGCAGCCAGACCCTTGGACGAGTCACTTGACCTCTCTCAGCTCAGTGTTCTCATCTATAAAACAGGGAGAAGAGCACTACCCATAGATGAATGTGATGACTCAATGGAATTCCATATTTGAAGGGCATAGCACAGTGCTGGGTACTTAATAAGCACTCAATAAAACGTAAAGTATTCGGCAAAGAGGGAGAGAGAAAAGAGAGAGAGATGACATAAGGTTGTGCGAAGGTGGGGAGGGACACCCGCACCGAACGCCCACTCAGCATGGGCTGGACATTGTCAACAACATAACCACATAGAACATACACAGAATCACGGGGAAGTTTGTCATGGAAATCCAGAGATGGGGCCGCTTCCTCTTTCTTTCTCAAATTTGGAGACATGAAGAGGCAGGGATGGGGATCGTCTTTAGGCTCCCCTGATTCCTATTGCTGATGCGCACGCTGCTTTGAAGTACACCCCAAAACGATCAGTACTCACCCCCTGGAAGAGTGCATCCCCCACCGCACCTGAGACCCACACAGACGCACGCACAAGCATGTGGGCATGAAGGAGCGCGAGGCATTTTCCAACGCTCACTTGCACACCCTCCCGCATTTCACATGCATACCCAATGAGGTCTGAGCAGCTAAGGTCAATGCTTCTCCTTGTGGGAATCAAAAGCAGTTACCCTTTTATCACTTTGAATTGATTATGTTAGTATTATTCCCCACCCCCCGACTGCCCCCACACCCCAGATGAGTCCAGTTCCCCGGTTACCTGCTGTCAAAGCCCCCTGCTTCCTTGCATGGCACTTGGCACAGCTCATCATCACACATGGATGTGCACGGTTATTGGATTACTGTCTGCTTCCCCTCCTAGACCAGCTGCTTCAGAGCTTGGGGACCCATGGCTATGGGGGCTCAGCCTGCACCTAGCCCCACGCATAGAGTAAAAGTTTCATAAATGCGTGCCCAATGTTGAAATGAATGAATGAGCATGACAGTGAGCCTTTTCAAACGCAAGGTCGAGACACCTCAGACCCCTTCGTTGACCCTGTAGGCTATCCCAGCCCCAGCCCTGCTCTGCCTCCAGGGCCTCAGCCCTATGGCTCTCTCTCAAGTCCAGAACAGCTAGCAGCCTCCTTCCTCAGCGGTGACGTGCAGGTCCTCTCTCCTGGAGGGTGGGCAGGCCTCCCAGCTCCAAATTGGGGCCTTCATATCTATTACAATTAAGATCCAGCTACTCCAAAGGGGTCTTCAGGCCAGCGACCGCTTTTTCTTTTTTTTTATCTGCCCCCTTAGCACCATCTGTCTATTCCTTTACACCCTTGACTCAGGCCTCAGATCCCTTTGAAAAAATATTTACATTTCTGCCCTTCTGTAGGGGCCTTCGCCTGTCTCTCTAATAAATAGAACATGAGCCTCCACGGGTGCCCCGCCCTGGGGCAGCACTTGTCCGGGGGAGATCTCTGGGAGCCCTGCTGCTCGCTCCTCTCCTGGCAGGCTCCTGGGTCAGAACGCCCCTCCCACGCGGCCCTGACCCCCACTCCTCTGTGCCTTCCCTTGGCCACCATCTCCTGGAGACCTGCTGCCTAGCTTCCAGACAGGAGCGGGCCCAGGGGGTTGATTAGCATAGTATTGGAGGGAAGGAAGTCTGGAGCGATCATTTTTCCTATTGACACTAAATAACATTACCTTCCCCCCCGCCACACCGCCTCCAGAGGCCAAAAGCGGCCAGAGAAATGAGAACCACGGGTCTCTCTCTTCTCTGCCCCCTTCCCCAACTCCAGTTACCCCTCCTCTTCTTTCCTGTTCTTTGCGATCTGTTTTCCTAGTCTCTGTAGGTACCCTGCTTACCTCCCCTCTCCTCAGAAGCTCCTCTCCTATTCTCTCCTTCCCCCCCAGCTCCCCTGCCCCCCCCTCTTTCTCTCCCTCCCTCCCTCTGCCTCCCCCTCTTCCCTAAGGCTCCCTCTCTCTCTTTCTTTCTCTCCACCCCCTGCTCTCTCCACCTTACCTCCACCCTTTTTAAGCAACATGCAAACCTAGAAGTCCTCAAGGAAAATCTTCACCTCTCCTAAAACCGCCCGGCGCCTCCCTGACAGCTGGGGGCGCCTTAGCCAGACCAGCGCTTTGGTCTGCCTGGAAAGCCATTGGAATGACAAATCTTTGGACAAATTACTGATTTCTCATCTAATTTACATCCAATTAGTGTGAGTGAAATGAATCATGTGGTCAGCCCCTCAGGGGAAACATCCAGATAACAAATGCCCAGGGCTTCTTTCCGAGGGAACTGCTGGGCCCTTGGGGAAGCCCATGATTTACCCCTCGGGTCAGAGGCCCCCTCCCTTCCCCCAGGCAGGTTACCAAGCCCATAGATCAACCCCACCCCCTCCCTGCCGCCAGGACCGACCAAGGGAGCTCAGGCTGGTAAAAAAGAAAAAAAATGGGTGGGTGAGGACCAGACCTTCTATGGATCCCCCCCCCCACCAACCCACACCAGGTTAGAATGCAGCGCTGAGGTTTTGAAGCAATGCCAAGTCTCAGGCGTGAGACCCTCCTGCAAGGAGTCGCCACAACCCCTCACAAGGCAAGTGGCCCCAGGCTCTGGTGATCCTAACTGGCATTTGCTGCCACTCACCACGTGCCAGGCCCTGCATTCAGTGCTTTGTGGCATCGTGGCTCTGAACCCTCACAACAAAGTACCGCGGAGGCAGGCACCAGCTACAGGGATGTCTACTCTACAGGGAGGAAAACTGAGGTTCAGAGAGGCCGTGTTCAAGGTGATCAGTCAGGGAAGATGCAGGGCTGAGGTTTCTGAACACCGGCAGTATGATGCCAGAGTCCAGGCTCCTAACCGCTGTGCTCTTTCGGCTGCACCCATTTGGCAGAGGAGAAAACTGAGGCTCAGAGGAGTGATGTTTTGGCAGAGCGGGAATGCCAAGTGCAGGGGAACCCTGCTCTGTGCAGCTCTGTCCTGCTGCTCAGGGCAGGGATGGAGCGCCTCCGAGTCCGGGCAGGTGGAAACCACTTCTGGGAGTGAGTGTGGGTAGATCACCCCGAGGTTACCGGGGCTCCCCCCACCCCCCCCCCGCCCCGGAGAAGAATCCAGACCAAAGCACACCTTGCCGTGCCTGGGTCACCACTTGCTTCTTCACGCATGAAGTGCAGCAGACGGAATTCAGAAATGTTTTTCTAAAACAAGAAGGATGACTCTCCGAATCGTCTGAAGTGGGAAGACAGGGGCGCGCAGGCAGGCCGGGTGGGGGGCACGGGCTTCTTGTCGGAACAGTGCAGTAGCGGCATGTTTGGGATGAGTTTGGTCTTCCTGTGTAAACTTGTTTCCAGTCTGCTATTTAAAACCTGGCATATGGATGGGATCTCAGCTTCCAGTACTGGCAGTTCTTACCATTCACAGCGACTAAATAAAAAGGGAATTTTAAAAACCAAATGCAGTTTTACCCCATAACGAGGCAAAGAGAGAACTACTAAGAAGTTAACAACTCCCGAACTTGGGCCCAGCCAACCCTCTAAATGTGGAGGCTTCTCCGAAGTAGGGTGGGGTGAGGAGGGAAGGGCCCAGCTTCTTCCGAGTCCCCAGGGTAGGTCTGGCTTTCTGGGCTGGGGGCTTCACCGGAGGCTCAGGGTGAGGGTCAGGGCGTGAGCTTCGGAGTCGCCGGCCAGGCGCCGAAGCCCAGCTCCTCCACTCACCACTGGGTCACCTTGGGTAGATTATTCACCCTCTCTGAGCTGCAGTTTGCTCAGCGGTAGAACAGGCCCCAAATAGGACCTACCTCACAGGATCTTGTAAGGATAATGTGAGCTAATGCTCGTAAAGCGTGTAGCCTGATGCCCATCACATGCTACGTGTGCAAAAAAAAAAAAAAAAACAACCAAAAAACAAAAAAAACCCCTGCACTTATTATCTACGCATCTACCGGGGCAATGAGGATTTTTCCTCACTTTTCAGCTTCTGAGATCGGGGGTGTCCAACCCATCTCTTTCAAACGGTTGAAGATAAGCAGGGGTCCCAGCACTGTGGTGAGCAGAGTAGTGGCAAGGGAGGCCTGGGGGTGGGGGAGTGGGGGAGGAGAGAACAGCCTGGAGAGAAGGACAGGGACCCCAGGAGGCACAGGACTTGGGTCAGTACGGGCAGGAGCAGAGTAACAAGGATCCTGGGGGAGCAACCATGTTGATTCCTCTCTGGATCCCCAGTAACGGTAACAATTGCTAAGTGCTTGCTATGTGCCTGGCCCTGATCTCAACGCTTTACAGGTGTGGGGCTTTCTTCCCACAGAAGCCTCATGCAAGTGGTATTATTATTTTTGAATAGGAACCAGTCTCAGAGAAGTGAAGGCCCAAGGTCACATGGCTGGACAGTGAGTGATGGGGCTGGGACACCAACCCAGGGGGCGGGTGGGGGGGGCAGTTTCCAGAGCCCTGCTCCATTTCCCACCTCCACTAGTACAGGCCTTGGCACCAGGAGGTATCCTGGCGCAGAGAAGAAAGGCCTGTCCCCAGGAAGAGAGCAGAAATAGTCCCCTTAGCCCGAACAGACAGGTCAGCGGCGAGCCTCCTGCCAGCTCACAGGGGGCAGAGCCCCCCGCCCCAGACCCATTCAGGACCCCTGCCCAGCCCCTGACAATCAGGGTAAGCCACGTGAGCCGCCACTGAGACCCGGTTCCCCGCCCACCCCAGGGAGCAGGCCACCAGTCCCTCAGAGTGTGGCTGGCCCTGGAAGAGTGACGAAGAGTGCCTCAGCAGCGTCCCGCGCCCTCAGCGACCTGGTCTAGGAAAGGGGAAGGTCACAGCACCTACAGCACTCGACTGTTAATGAGGATTAAGTAAAGTGGTTAGAGCCGCACCTGACTCAGCTCGGTTGTCCTTACCGGGAAGGAAACAGGCTCGGAGCAGCGGCGCCCCTTGTCCGATGAGCAGAGCCTTTGAGGCTCACCCCAAACACGTGGAATTGGAGCCCTGCAAGGTCAGCAGGGCTGTGACAAGGGCCGTGGGTGTGCGGGGGCAGGGCGGGGGAAGTTTTGGGTGGGGGGAGTCTGGTGGTCTGAGAACCATGATCCCAGTGACGTCATGGGGCGTCTCTGACTCAGTTGTCCCAAAACACAGAGAACCCCCCCACCTCCAGTTCTGGAAGGCTGCTCCCAGACACATGTCATCCCATCTCCACATCTCCCCAGAGCATCCCTTGGGAGGAAGAACTTTGTCCTGACTCAGAGATTTGCCCCAGGCGCCGAGGACGTGCCTGCTCCGGGCTCCGGCTTCCGAGCCTGCCACTGTCAAGACTTATGGCCGCCCCGTCTCTCCCCCTCGCTGGGTCTGGCTACATCACTTATCTCCCCGACGCTGACCTGCCAGCAGCCGCAGGAGGCTCTCTCCGGTAGGATTTGATTAATGAGGTTCAGCAGCAACAAATCAGTCTTGTGGAGCAGCCCTCCCCTCTCCGGGACACACTCTCCCAACAGCCTTTGCATACAAACCACCCGCCCTCCTGCCCGCCGGCCCGGCTCTGCACCCCGGCCCCCGCGGGCCAGACCGGGCTGGACTACCAGCTCGCCCCCGCCAGTAGGCACCGCGCCCAAGTGCCGGCAAGAGGTGCTTGCTGTTTCCCCTTATCTTCAAGATAATAATATAGTTATTAGAGTGATGTAAATCATTATAGCAACTGTCTCTGGACTTGCTGTACGCATGACACTTTGCTCAACACTTGACGTGATTTTATTTAATTAATCCTCTCAACACCCCTATGGGGTGGGGATTTTACTACGGCCATTTTATGGATGAGGGAAGGGAGGTGAGACGGGCTGGCACCATGCCCACCAGTTAGCGGCTGAGCTGGGATTTGAACCTCGGCACTCTGGCCTTTAATTCTACTTTTTCACACGGTTGAAGTCCCAACACGCTTTGGAAATATGATGAAAGCTTTGGTCTTTCTTGAAAAAGTGCACAGCCCTATCCACACATTGCCGCAAAATTTCAGCATGTGCAGATGCACCCACCTTGGACCTCATCTGTCCTGAGGACCCCGCCAGCCCAGCTCACTCACTGTGAAACTCAGGCACAGCCCTCTCTCCCCAGGCCTCAGTCTGTCCTGGGAGGACGGGAAACAGGGGTCCTGGCTCCGAGGGCCCACCTCTCCTACTCTCTGCTTCAAGTGCAGACACGCGACACCCAATCTCATCTGCTCACTCCCGTTTGGAAAGTTCGAGGCACTGGAAGGCAGAACTGTGTTTCTCTGGGGGTTTCCAACCACTATCTGTGCATCACCCCACCGCGGCCCTTCTCCTTACCCCGACTGTTTTATTGGAACTGTTTGCTTTTCAAGTAGTTCCAGGAAGTCCATAGCCCAAGGCATCCCGTCCACTCCTCTGCAGCATAATCTACGCATCATTCAAGTGCATGTCCCTCCGGCCATCGGTGACCTCAGGTCGCCTTCCTGGGAACCTTTCTGTAGTGGGCATCCTGCTCAGCTGCTCCTCCAGGCCCTTGCAACTCCCCTTGCCCCGGGACCACCAGGCCTTGATCCCCACCCTTTCCTGCACACTGAAGGTGCTCTGGCACTCCCACTCGCGTTCCCCCTCTTTACCTTCCCCAAAGCCCTCACATCCCAGAAGCATTTGTCAGGGATTTGCCAATAGCCACTTTCTCATCCGCTGGGGCAAGAGTCATCTCTGCATATAGATGTTTTGTAATAGATGCTGCATTGATTATGTAAAGTTCTTTTGGGAATTGCCTGGCCATTTCTGGGTCCTCACTGACCAGTTGCACCTCCAACACACATCTCGGATCTCCTGGGTCAGGATGCCAAAACCACCTGAGCCAGAGGCTCAGGGAGGGAGCACACTCCCGGGTGGCTGCTCATGTGGCGAGGGCAGATGGTTCTTGCTGTCGAGATAGACTTGCACGGCCCACCCTACCCTACTTCGGACAGGCTGGCTGAGGAAGGGCCATTTCATCTGAATGTGGCTTGTTCCTCATTTGGAAGTAATACCGATGATTCTGGTGATGACTATCTTTTTGTACTCTGCAGGGTACAAAGCAAAGCACATTCTTCCATTAATCCAGACTATCCTCACCACAACCTTGTGTGAGAGGGGTTATTACCGTGCCCACTTTACAGATACAGAAACTAGGGCACTGAGAAGTCACTTGCCCAAGGCGGCGTGGTTCACATGGGGCAATTCCAGCCCTTGAGTCTGATTCATCAGACTGCGAGACTGTCCTTTTTCTCCTACGTCATTTTGCTTACAAGCTTGTGTGGGGAGAGGGCCATTTTTAAGATGCTCTCAGATGGTTCCGTTGGTCCCAGTGTCTTGAAGCGTGCAGGAAATGCACATGGTTATGTGTATTGGAGAGAAGCCTGAATAGCTATGTGTGGGATATTTGGGAGTGGGTGGGTCTCTGCCCGTGTGCAGGTGGAGCACATGTGTGAGGAAGTGGGCTGGAGTGCAGAGTGTAAGGGGAGTGCGGGAGGGTACCCTTGGGGGTGCGCTGTGTGTGGGAGTGTGCGTACATGTGGTATTAGCCTCTGGTCTGTTTCCTCCTCTGGAGGGTCACTCTGCACTTCATCTTCAGATCCTGGCGCCTAGGGGTTCAGCCTCATAGGACAGAAACCCAGATGAATCACCGTTTGCAGACTGTTTGGGGATGACTGTGTAACGAACACTTCAATGGACATGCCCCCTCCCCTCAAAAAAAATACTCCCCCTACAAGCCCAGGACGTGCCCCAAGTTTTTGGAGTTGGTCCTTCGATGGTGCCTTTGGAGTCACCCAGAAAAGAAGGTCCATCATGTTGCAGGGGGGGGGGGATGTAGGCAGAGAAGGGTTACCATGGAATTAAGCCAATAAATAGCCCCAGATGGCAAAGGTGGAGGGAGGGAGGAGCAGGTGTGCCAAAACCCTGTTGGACCCAGTGCCTCCTGTCACTGCCCGGGGCCATGGAAAATTTGCAGGGACACTGAGGCAGATCAGCGGGGCCACTGAGGATCCTTTGTCCCAGGCAGCGAAGCCCTGGGTGGCATTTGGCAATTGGCCTACCATTTGAATATAGTACCTCAGGTCTTCCTCCGGCCAACCTCCGGCTAACAGGCTGATGGCGTCCAGAGAGGCCTCCTCATGGGGTCATCCCTGAGGTCTTGCAGTGCCAGAGTCAGCTCAGAGAGCCCTGGACATTCCCTGGGGGCTCACCCCCATCATGGCTTCTTAGAGTAGACTCTGCCTTCACAGTATACTCGCTGGTTTCCACTGGGCCCAGACACCCTGAAAACGGCCCTAATCCACCCATAACATTGAGTCTATAACCGAGCTATGGGAGGGAGACCAAGTCCAGTCACGTTGGTAGGCTACCAACCAAGCAAGCCAAGGCTGACAGAATTCCCTTTCTGCCTGCCCCCAGGCCGGCATTCCCTGCAGCAACTCCAGAACTTTCCCTGGAGCTTCCTGCTCTGGCTTCTACCTGAACTTGGCATCCCCATGTGCCAATTAGAGTCACACCTCCCATTTAACCAGAAGCACATTTTCCAGCTTGTTCTTCCACCAGGCTGAGCTCCAAATGCCTCTTGTGGTTGTTTCCCGAAATCAAATCCAACCTCAAAGCATGAAGATTTGCCATTATTAAAGACGAGCAAAAGCATATGCCCCAGGCTCTGGAGAGAATTTCTAATGAGGATTCCAAAGATCACAGCCGACTCCCGAGCTCTTGGAATCTGAGGGGCCCTTCGCAGTCATGGAGCCTTTTAATTATGCTCCTTGCACATCTCGCCATCCCCACCTCCACGCCTTGGCCGCATGGCTTCCACGACAGTAGTCTGGGTGATATAGAGATGGAGTTTGAAGTCGGCATATAAAGGGAAAAACCAGGCATGGTCAAAATTACCCCTACAAATCCCTTAGGAGAGAGACCAGTATGTCATATCTCAGCAAGCCCAGCACAGCCCAGCTTCCTTCAGCATTGGAACAAATCACTTTTCTTTGGGTTAAGCAGCAGATGAGGTTATTGGCTTGATTTGAGGGATCACATTACATGAAAGATGCCCGTCTTTAAACACAAAAATCACCCTCAGGGTGATACTCACAGGAAGAGAGGTGCAGAGAACCTGAAAGCCCCTGGGGAAAGAGCCGGATCCATCTCCCATCTTGTGTTAGCTCTGGGGCATAGCTCCTTGAGTGAAGCGGGGGTCAGAACCCCTACTTTATTCTCCATACACACTTTGTTGTTTGTTATGCTGTGTGCATATACATGGCTGAATTCAAATACATGAAGTGCAATCTCCCTGGAAGACTCATCCCCTGAGTTACAATGTTTACATCCTTCAAAGCTACTTCGGCATCCTCAATGTCACTTCTTCCAGGGGGCACTCCCTGATTGCCTCAGCAGGAAGTGGTGTCCCAACCAGGCACTCCCACAGGAGCTTATTTGTACCCTTCTGATGGCTGATGCTACCCTGTGCCTCATATCATACTAATTATGCCTATATCTTATCCCCACAAATATGCCATAAAGTCCTGGAGGCATATTTGGGTCCTTGCCTGTTTCACCTCTGAGGGTCCAATGTCTCCCATACATCCCTTATCCATAAACATTGATTTAAAGAATAGATATATGAATGAATGAACTACAAAATGGCTCATCTTGGGAAATGAAAACATGTCAACTGATACAGAAGTGCTAGACTCAGGGACTCGGGGCAGACAGGAGTGAGGATTTCCATTTTGACCTGACTGCATAAACTAGATGCATTTGGGGCAAGTGTTTCCATGCCTTCTCTACTCCCTAGCTCCTCCAACCTCCCCTCCCGGACCCCTCCCCTTCTGATGCTCTGTGTAGCACAGGCACCCTGGCAACAAGAACAGAAGCATCACCCCACCCGGCAGGAAGGGCAAACATTAATATCCCCACTTTATGCATAAGGAAACTGAGGCTCAGAAAGAATGTGTCTGGCCCACAGTCACATGGCTGATGAACATCAGGGCCTGGATCGGTGTCAGCCAAAACCTGTTTTGTATTCTTTTTCTATTTAATCACATGTTACTTTTGAATAA
Source organism: Callorhinus ursinus (assembly GCF_003265705.2). Classification (NCBI taxonomy): domain Eukaryota; kingdom Metazoa; phylum Chordata; class Mammalia; order Carnivora; family Otariidae; genus Callorhinus; species Callorhinus ursinus. Next base: position 7,147,892 of record NW_027397080.1, on the reverse strand, counting down.
AGAAGTCATTCTGTTCGTGATGAATATGCAGTCACTGTGGGGAGCCACACCCCTCCCAGATCAAGGAGAGGCCAGTGGACAGTGTCCTGGTAACTCTCATGCCATGGAAGTACACGGTTGGAAAATAATTTGGGGGGCTCTCTGCTGCAGGCCTGGAACCCAAAACAAACCTGTGACGTGAATGGACCTGATGGATGTTGGGTCCCTACCTACCCTCTCTGCCCCTGTCTCTTGGGGTGCTGGGATGTCTATGTTTTCTTCCAGGACCCTGGTACCCAGCTCTGGAGCACACACCGCTGGCTGGGTCTCTTTCTTACTCCTTCCCACCCATTTCCCTATGACCAAGGACTGTCTCAGTCCCCCCAGAGGGATGGCACAGCACAAAGAATGAGGGTTTGGAGCTAGATCTGCACTCAGATCCTAGCCTGCCTCTTTAATACTTGGCTGACTGGTGCTTAACTGCTCTGAGCTTAGTTTCTTCATCTGTAAGATCAGGACCATGATACTGACATCAAAGATTTGCTGACATGAAGTTACCGATATGTGCAGCCGAGGTCTCAGACCACACTTAGCTGAAATTCAGACCAATCCGAAGGGCATGCTGCACACACTTAAAAGCAACGTTCACAGTCAGACCTCTTGGATTTCCCTCCCAGCTCCTGCACTTATTCACCAACTATGTGTCTCTGGGGAAGTTACTCACCATCTCTGTGCCCTAGAATCCTCACCAGTAAAATAGGCATAAAGATAGTACCTAACTCATGGGACTGCTTTGCAATAAAAGAAGATAATTCACATTAACAGCTTAGCACCGTGTCTGGTATTTAACAAGTACTCAATAAATGTTACCCATTAGTTATTAGCCATTATTAGTTAGGCCAATGGTTTGGTGGCCAAGTCGGGAAGGAGCTGATTTTCATGAGGTTTTGACTAAAGGAATGAGAAGGGAAAGAGGGTCCTTGGGCCCTTGGCACGCCTGGTTTCTAAGACCCGCTGAGAAGTGGGCAGGCAGCAGAGGGAATGGAAGAGGAAGGAGCCGTTTTCGGGTACCCGGGTTACCAGGGTGACACAGGCTAGTGCAGTGGCACCTCCTGTGAATCTAAGGTATCTCTTTACTGAGCAGCTCCTACATCCCCAGGCCTGCGCTTGGAGCTGAGGATTAAGTGGGGAACAGGAGACACAGTCCTGCCCTCCTGGAGTGCATGGTCCAGTGAGCTTTTGCACCTGCTCACTCAGAGCCCCTTCCCTGGGAGTGAAACTTGGAGGCCTTGGGGTGGCCCGGCAGCATAGGCATGGTGACACGTCCCCTAGACCAGCTGCAGACATTCATGGAGGAGTTTGGGGGGTGCAGAACATCAGAGAAGAGTCACTGAGCTCACACAAGACACCCCAGGAAGCTTCCAGAAATCACGGGGTGAGGCTGTGAATGGGCAGATGTTCTGTGGGAGGGAGCACGAGTGAATTCAGGGCTGTGATGGTTGAGGGGCCACATTATCACCTAGTGGCCCCTGGAACTTGGGGAAATGGAGGCGTGGAATGGGCCTACACCCTCAATAAGGGATGGTGTGTGCCCCCGGCATGGCCTTCACACAGACACAGACTCACTCGAATACAACCCCTGCCCCTCCCCACCATTCCTGCTGCACACCTGCTGAAAACACAGAGCCAGCATGCTGAGCTCCCCACAGGGGTACACAGCTCGGGGTACTCAGCAGGCCTGCGCCCCACATGCCCCTCCCACGCCGAGAATCCTCTCCCACCCACATCCCACCCCTGCTGTGCCCTCCTCTCTCCAGCACCCTGTAGGCTTTGGGGCTTGAGCCAAAGGCCCAGGCCCCAGGCCCAGCTCTGCGCTTAATTAACCACGTGACCTGAGAAGGTTACTGAAGCTCTTTCAGCCTCAGTTTCCCCTAGAAAGGGGAAAAATGAGAATTGAAAGAGTCCCTACCTCACGAGGTTGCCGTGAGGGCGAAATGAGCTCACCCATGTCAAGTCCTTAAAACTGTCCCTGGCACCTATCCAAGGTGAGGACCCGGCTTCCACCCCACCCCACCCCACAGACACGTGCACACCTACACCCCACAAGCAGTGCCTCTCTCTGCAGAACCTGCACCTGCTACAGGCACACACAGCTCTGGGCGCCACAGCAGCTAGCCCGGAAGGCCACCCCACCAGGTGGGGACACGGCCACACGCACAACCACCCGGAAGACCGCGAGCCTGCCTCTCCTCCCGGGAGCCCAGTGGAAGGGCCCTGCAGAGGCAGTTGTGCCAGAAGCAAGCACGAGGGGCAGGTCTGCAGAGGCCTCCCTCCCAGAGGTGCTCCCTCCCCCGCGCCTGCCCATCTCAACACGGCCCACTCAGGACTCCAGCCCCGCAGCAGCCTCTGCACCTTCCCCCTCCCTCCGCAGACTTTGTTATCTCAACTACTTTAAGAAGAGTTCTCTCTTCTCCCCCTCGACTCCTCTGATGCTAATCTCTCTCCATAAATCATACCCTCTAATCTTTTCATCACCTTTCTCTGATTAAAGCAGCCTGGGGGCTGAGAGCCAATCCTCAGGGACTGAAATGCTTTGATGTCCGAACTCAGGCCAGGGGAGGCAGCGAGGGCTAGGGGTGAGGCCTCACCCACCCCGCCTGGCCTGGTGCAGGCACCGTCTACACGGACGCACTCCTGAGCTGTCCTGGGCTGCCAGCCCGGCCCAGCACCTCGAGGATTTCACAGAGCTCTATCATGAATATTTCTCACTACATACTGGATGTCATTATTCTATTGAGAATCAATTAGCTCAAATGTTGTTATGACAGCTACAGAAAAATGATATTTTTAGCTTTGCTTTATGCTGCTCTGTGATTTCACAGAATTATTGAAAACCTTAAAACTGATCTAGTGGCGACACGGGCCTCAGTGGCAAGCTGGGGAGCGATTGATCTGGGAACGTGGAATCGAGGGGAGTGCAAGCCTTTTCTCAATGAAGTAGGGGCTCGTCAGAACTAACTCCCAGGATGGAAGGCAGACTGTGGGCACGGTACGTACCCTGCCCGGACCTCGATTTCTGCATCTCTAAAATGGCAGTAGCCGTCATCCTTACCTGTGGCACTGGGATGGGCATGCAGTGTGACTGTGCATTAGAAGCACTTAGCCGGTGAGGCAGGTGCTCAACACGGGACTGCTTCGTGACTGAGCAGGAGGGCCCTGGAGAGACGCTGCCTGCCTGGGTGCAAGTCCCGGCTCTGACACTTAGATAGATCACTTAATACTCTCTGTGCCTTGGTTTTATTATCCACAGAATGGGATTCATCATGTTGTTGTGAGGAGCAAATGAACACACACAAGTAGAGCACTAAAACTCCTGCCTGGCTCAAAAAGGCATCAGCTCTTTGTAATGTACGAGGCTGTCACTGTCATCGGCTCCCCACCTTCACTCACTTGACCCCTTAGCCTGACATTGTCCCCCTCCCATCCTTGCATGTTCAAGTCCTCTCAATGTTGAAAACTAGTTCTGCTGTCCCCTCGGTCACAATGCCTGGCAGACGGAGACTAGGTTGCTGGTTCCAATAATCGTTGGGTGACCATGGACGAGTCCGTTCACTTCTTTGCCTTAGTTTCCCTGTTGGTAGGAAAGGGGTAATGGTTTTCTTAGCCCTCAGATGAGGGGCTGGCCCTGTCTGTTTCTGAAGTGGGGTGGGCAAGTCTGCCTTCAAATACCAGTCCTCCTTGGATAAGTTCTAAAGGTCACCCTGCACCCTTCTTCCCCTACCAGGAGCAGATTTCAGATTTACAGTATAGAAGGAGCTGTTTTATGGTAAAAAAAAAAAAAAAAAAAAAAATTCATCTCTGGTCCAGAGGCCCCGGAATCGAGTGGAAGGAAGAAGCAGTTCCAGGATCCTCCCCTGCAGCTGTGTGCTCTGCCAAGATAGGAGCTGGTGTCAGAGGGAAGGTTGAACCCATCCGAACGCCTTTGCTTCCGGCCAAGTCACGCCCAGCTCACCTGTCCAGCAGGTTTTGTCCAGCTGGAATTTAATAGCACCTGATGGCTGACATCTTTTGGCAAGGCAAGGGCCAGAGGAGCAGGCTGGCAGAACCCCCCCAGGGATCCCCAGCGTGCTCTATATCCTGTGCTTGCCACCCCTGGCTCTCAGCCTGAATAAATCCTTGCTGCATGGCAAGGCTCAAAGAGAAGCAACCTTTATTTTCTGCAGCTTCCAAGTCCCTTCATTTGGGATTACCTTCTCCCTCTTCCCCATGTCCCTCCATTGCACTCTCTCTGGCCACAGCTATAGCCCTTGTCATAGGGCCTCCTTTGACCCCTGTTCTTTGTGTACAGGGCTGCCTCCCCTGCTGGGCTGTGAGCAGAGAACCAAGACTGAGTTCTAATTCACTGCACTATGCTCAGCTCTGTCTTCCTTGTCTCGTCACCACATTGTTTCTGGGGCACAACTGTCCTCCCCGGCAACCGTCCCACCCACTGCCACCCCCTCTCTGGACTCTGGAAGAGCACCCTGCCCAATCCTATGACCAGGTCACCTCATAGAGTTGTGTAGGTTGTGCACTGCACAAGTCCCTGGTGCCATGCTCATAAACCATGGTGTGAACGATGCCCCTGTGTGCCACAACAGCCCTGCTTGGGCACAGGGCCTTTTAAAGACTTTCATCGATTCTGGATCCTCTGATTTTTGAAGGTCCCACCCCACATAAAAATACTCATATTAAAACATACCCGTATACTTCAGTTAGTATAATTTCTTGCTGTAAAAATATTTTGAAAAAATGTTTATCATCTGAGTTTTGCAATTATTTGGCTATGAGCAGCTGATTTATGTTTGGCTATGGTTTCTCAGCAGTCATTCTTGAGGATTCTTGAGAAAAGGAAGAATTAAATCTGCAAGCTGGTTTCAAATGTAAAGCAGCTCTTATGAATTTAGGAATGAACAAAGTTGACCTGATATTTTATAGACATTACACACCTATTCTTTTTTATCTTGAAAAGGGTTTTGTTGGGTTTGTTTTGGTTTGGGTTTGGGGTGGGGTTTTTTTCTGCATTTTGGAGTCAATAATAGTTTCTTTCAGAATTCAGATATTTTCATGGGCCTCAAGCATGAGCACAGGCCCTTCTCGATTCTCCCCAGATGGCAGAGAACAGTCTATAACTTTTAAAGACACTTTACTGAAGGACTGATGATAAGTGGTTACATGGTCACGTGGCTACATGCTGCCATCGATTCCTGTGCAAACATAATTATTCATGGCTCCCCTTTTCCTCTCCAGGGTGTGGTGGTTTGGACTATCAGTTGTCACCTTGTCACAAGGGAAGAAAGTACCTTACAGAGAAGATTGGCATAGGCCCAGATGGGCCCCTGAGTCCCCTTCCGGTCTTCCTCCTGGTCTGCTCCCATGTGGCTCAGGGAAGTTCACCTTCTGTCCTCTCCCCCACCCCTCTAGCTCTAGGGATGTTCTGGGGATTGCCGCACCTCAGAATCCAGAACAAACTGCCCTTCGTACCACAGACAGAAAGTCTTTCCTCACCCCCACCCAATGTCCGCTTGCCAAAGTCCTCATTTCCTGTTGTACGAATGACATCTTTCTTAGAAGACTGACAATAGACATTTTCATTTCCTTTTGTGGAAACCCCACTCCCATCCATAAGGATATGCTCTGGCCCTACGACCCCAACAATACAATCGCAAGATAGTTCCACATTGATACACGTCCCAGAGTCTTCATCTACATATCTGTAAATCTTAAATCTTTCATAGAACAAGGCAGAATATCAATTAATCAGTCAATCAGTTTCTCTTTAGCACCTATCAGATTGTATTATGATTGCATGCATGGGTCCCCCTCCCTGGACTGTGAATCCTTGTGGAGAGAGATGTGGGTGCCTCATTCATCTCTGCATTGCCAATGCCAGTCCCAACCTGGCACACAGAAATGCTTCCTGAAGGATGAGGGAATTAATAAACATGGCAGCAGTGTTCTATTAGACTGTGAACTGTGCTTGTTCATTTCTGTTTCCATCATAGTATGCGATAGCCTACAGGAGAGGCTCACTGGAGGGCAGAAGCTATGCAACATTTGATTGGATGGATGGATGGATGGATGCATAGATGGATGCATGGATGGATGGATGGATGGATGGATGCATGGATGCATGGATAGATGGATGGATGGATGGATGGATGCATGGATAGATGGATGGATGGATGCATGGATGCATGGATGCATGGATGGATGCATGGATGCATGGATGCATGGATGGATGCATGGATGGGTGGATGGATGGATGCATGGATGGATGGATGCATGGATGCATGGATGCATGGATGGATGGATGGATGGGTGGATGGCTGGATGCATGGATGGATGGATGGATGGATCTTGTGAGAGACAGTTGGATAAATGGATGGTTGGATGGATGCTTAGGTGGGAGAATCCCTAGCCTGAGAGATTGGTGTCCAGGGAGACGATGGAGCTGCTTTGACTATAATAGTTTTCTGGTCCCAGCTCCGATCCGCATGAGGTTTGACTGCCTTAGGGTTCCCGTCCTTGGATTCCCAAGAGAATTTTCTGTATCCTTGTAATAAACTCCCTTCTATTTGCGGTAGTTTGGTGGATCTCTGTTTCTTCTAACTGAAAGAACCTGACTCAGATAGGAGCCCTCCTCCCAGGTGGGTGGGGGGATGTAGGGAATGAGCAAGAATTAATATTTACCTCTTGATTGTACCACCAAGTACAGCTGTTGGCACGTTGCGCCTTCTTGTGGTCTTCCCCAAGACAGTGCTAGAAGGCAGTACTAGCTCAGCTCGGTTTAATGAGCCTGTCCTGGGAGTTTCCTGTTTAGGTCTGTGCCAAGTGCTAGGTGGATTTCTATGAACTACTTGGCCCTTGCCCTTGAAGTGGCCCACCAACTCCTAGCATCACCCCCAACAGTTGCTGTGTCACCTGTCACCCCCGGTTCTGGGCCTCAAGTCTCTATAAAATGTGAAGTTGGGGGGTGCCTGGTGGCTCAGTCAGTTAAGCGTCCAACTCTTGATTTTGGCTCAGGTCATGATCTCAGGGTTGTGAGATCAAGCCCCTAGTCAGGCTCCACACTCAGTGGGGAGTCTACTTGAAATTCTCTCTCCCTCCGCCCATTGCTCATGTATGCAAGCTCTCTTCCTCTCTCTCTCTCTCTCTCTCAAATCAATAAATCTTTTTTAAAAATGTGAAGTTGGAAGATCATCAAGCCTTTCCTGCTTTAACATTTTGAGGTTATGTGACTTGCTCAAAGTCATAGATATAATCCCACTGTAAATGCTCCCCATCCTTTGGTTGGAATAAAAGGTTTTAGCTCACCAGTCCTGATACCAAACCCTGCCCCCTTGACCAGCTTCTGCAAAAGCACAAAAAGCATGCCGTGATTTTGCTAATTTTCTGAAGATATGTGGGTTCACACACTTCCTTAATTCACATTTTTCCTGCCATCCAGAATTCCTTCCCCATTTTCACATTTAAATTGAGCCCACTTTTCTATGCCAGACTTCTCCTCCAGGATACCCTCCCTGCTCCCTCTTTTGGAAAGGTCCCCTCCCTCTGGCACCCCTCCCTCAAGGGCTCAAAACTTCCTGTCTTGTGTTTCAGGTCCGATTGCTCTTAGGCGATCTGATTTCCTCTGCAGGATGGTGAGTTCCCAGGGGGCAGACAGGGACAGCTCTTCTCATCTCCTTCTTCCAGCAAGGGGCTTGCTCACAGCTCTGCACACAGTAGGCACCACTGAATGTTTCATGGTATGGACAGATAGGCAGTGATTTTTATGATGTGGTAGAATAGTTTATGACAAACCAAAGTTCACAAATTATTGTTAGAATTTTTAAAAAGAAGGTCACAAAACAGGAAGTATTACACAACGTTTTTCTAACATGGATTTGAAGGAGTGTGGGGAGATGTGAATGCGCCCAAGCCATTCATTCATGGTGGCAGGATTTGGGGTGACTTTTAGTTTCCTCTTTTACCATATCTGTATTTCTAAATGTTCTAGAATAAGCATGTATTACTTTCAGAATGGGAAAACGGAGAAAAGCTATTTAAAAATAAATAAGTAAATGTTTGTTTAGTGAATGAAAGAACTGGGCTCTATTGCGTTACCAGGCTAATTTGAGCTGGATCTGGAAGCTGAAGTCAGCGCCTGCCAGCCAAGTGCCCCTCACCACCCGGCTATTGCCACTGGAACGCCAGGGGAGCTTCTAACTGTAGTATTGCCCCTAAGGAGTCTGCAGTGACCATTCGTGGTTCAGTAGGAATCACAGTGGTCCTGCTTTTGCTGACAGCAATCATCACACCCCCTCCATGTATATACAGCACTTTACAGTTTACAAGGCATTTTTCTATACATTCCCTTATGTTCTCCTTACAATCCTGCAAGGCAAGTATGAACGCCTCCTGCTAATAGATGAGCAAAGTGGGGCCTGGAGAGAAAAACTGGGGTGGTCAAGGTCAAGGTCACAGAGCTAGCAAGGGTTAAAGCCATTCTACTCAAGCCAGAGGCTCCTCCCCCAATGCACCAATCTCCCAGAGCCCGGATCAGACAGGGCATCTGGGTTAACCAGAACCGTGGGTGGGTCCATCCCCAGAAAGGCAGGTTCTGGGGACAGGCGTTTCCTGTTTGGAGTCTGCAAGTGCTCCGGAGTGCTCCAAGGAAGGTCCCCCACGAGGGATCCCTGCCTGAGAGAGCGTGTCTGCCACGAAGGCTGGAGCAAACCACCGCGGGGCGGGCTGCAGCCGGGCAGGGCGCAGCGGCGCGGGCGGGAGACAGGGCTCAGCTCTGCCGAGACACAGGCAGTACCTGGACTCAGCCATCCAGCCTCTGAGGGGAATCAGGGAGTCTATCCTCCCGCGCTGTACTCCAGAGGGGAGAAGTGCAGCAGGGGGGCCCCAAATCCAGGCTGCTCCTGACCAGGAACAATTTCCCATTCCCCCCCCCCAAAAAAATAAAAAAGAAAAAGAAACCCTCTGACCTGATGCGGAAAGATCCTCAGTTAGAAATTCCCCATTTGCTGCTGCCACCACCTCACCAAAGGCCAATTCTTCCGCTCTTCCACAGACCTCATGTAGATCCACTGGGAGGCATCAAAAATTAATTACATATCCTTTATAAAATATAATTATGATAAGAAAAAAAACCAAAATACTAGGGAAGATATTAAATACTGAGTTTGTATATAAGTTCCAAATTAAATCCTTTCAACTGTTTTAATGAGAAACTTGAGTTTGCTTCTGGAAACATATTTCTTTTAATATCAGGTTTTACACTGGAAATGAGTACACACAATTTATCAAATGACTCCACACAAATAATCAAAATTTTTAATGAGGATCTTTTCAAATTCTTGACAAGTACCATCAATGAGAAAGTTTGTTCTCATTTGTTAGTGATAAAATATTTAAAAATCATTTCTTAAACAAGTATTCATTCAACACAACAATTGCAATTATATTTACAGACTCGAATAGGTCTTTATTGACAAAAGTAATGTTGGAATTTCTTGTGCTAAAGCAAATGGGTGTAGGATCTAATCAATTTTTTTCACACAAAGTATTGCAAAATGATGCAGCTCTAATCGGCAGACCAGGCATGCCCCGTTAGAGCAGTCAGGCTGCAGAGAGCCTGGATGCCTCTAAAAGGGCAAAGCAGGCAAGGAAGGACAGAAATATCCAAACACATGTGAAATGGAGATCCAGGGTCACTGCTGGAGCTTCACCAACCCCCTGCCTCCCAGCCTCCTTGACCTCACGCTGGGACATCTCCAGCATCTGCAACACAAATCCCAGACACCCCTGGGGCCCCTTGTTCACCATGGACAGTGGCATACTCTGAAATTGATTGAGGTAGCAGATGTCCAGGTGGAGGAAATTCCTTGACCACACCCAGCCCGTTTCCACAGAGCAGGGGGTGCCAGATGCCACTAACCTTGCTCGGCCACTTGCGGGAACCTCAGGGTGCCCCCCCACCAAACCCCTCCAAGGAACCCTCAGCCAAGGCTTCTCCCTGCCAGAGACATCCAGCTCATGAGTTTCAGATGGCCCAGGCCTATGCGACTACTGGGGGGCGGGGGTGGGGGGGTGAGGTGGGGTGGGGTGGGGGTGGGGAATTGTATTTCCTGCCAGACCAGGTGAATGGTTCTGGCTTAGAAGTCCCAACTGCAAAGAGAGGCTGGAAAGGTCTGGAATTTCCCAGGAGGAATTTTCAGCCAGCTTTTGGAACAGTGGTGGAGAGGTGAGGCTGGGAGAAAGAAGCCCAGGGGAACAGAGAGAACAGAAAGGCAAACTGGACTAGCGCCCTGAGTTAACACCCTAGGAAGGTTGAGCATACACTGGCGGTTCGCCAAGCCAGTGCAAAATGTGGGCTTGGCCCAGGTGGGATCCGACAGTCCTTCCCCTCGACCTTCCTGGGTCTCCAGGGACCCTCTGAAAGGACCTGATAAGTACACTGGGGCGAAGGATCAGGCCCACACCACCATGGAGGCACTCCTCGTGGGAATGTGAGCCAAGACCTGTATCCTTATTGTTGAAAGAAGAGGAAGAGGGAGAGACAAGGGCGGAATATGGAGAATGGGGGGCTAAGAGAGGTCGGAGTGGAGGGGAGAGAGTGGGATGGAGGGAAAGAAACATGTAAAGTCAGCAGTGGGAAGAGAGAGACAAGACAGGGTGCTGGACTTGGGAGAGGTGGACGGAGAGCGGCAGAAATGGGAAGAGATGGAGGCACGGAAGAGATGGCGGGGACTGGAGGGAAGACAGATGCAGAGAACCGAGAGGGAGAGAGGATAGGATGGAGAGAGCCAGAGAGGAGGAGAGAGGCCGCCCGGAGCATGGAGAAAACGGAAGCGGTTGAGACAAAGAGAGTTGGGGTCAGCCTGAGTTCCTCAAACACGGGATGCGAGCGCCCGATGGCGAAATCGCACTCGGCAGAAACGCTAACTCCCTGGGCGAGTGCAAATGTAAAGAGGCCCTGAGAGCACTTTGTGCAAATATCAGGCCGGGAAGTGCTGCGCCCGCGGAGCTGCGGGGCACCTCGGCGCCCCCGCGCCCCCGGGCCCGCGCGCTAATTCACTTTGCCCTCACCTCCCGGGCGGGTCGGGCAGGCTCGGGCAGGGAGCGCGCACCGGGCACAGGAGGCCGCAGGGCCCTGGGGTCGCGGCCCTGCCTAATGGAGCAAAAGACAGATCAGCAGAAGCGAGGCAGGTGGGGCTGGAGGGGGAGCGCGGGCCCCCGGGATGAAGTCAGAGGAGGAGCAGCGGACACAGAGGAAAGTGCTGGGCCAGGCCTGGGCCTTCCCCCTGCCGCTGGGAGACTTTGAGCGAGACCTCCTGAGCCTCAGTTTCCTCCGCTATAAAAATAGGAAAATAAAGCCTTCCCTGTTTACCTCAAAGGGTCTTCTGTGAGCCCGGAATGTGAAGGGGTTTGGAAAGCCATAAAGTTCATATGTGCTAATTAATGATGATGAGGATGATGAGGATGATGAGATAGTTAACCCTTCTGCAACTATGGGTCTAGCCCTGTTCCTAAGGCTTCACACACATTTGCTCATATAATCCTCTCACCAACTTCACTTATGCCCATTTTAAAGATTATAAAATTGAGACACAGAGATTAAGTCCCTCATCTAAGATCACACAGATTGTAGCTGGCTGGTGAACCCTGACAATATGGCTCCAGAGTCCATGCTACATTATAGTATAAGGGCATGTTTTATTATTGCCCACATTTTACAGATGAGAGAAAGAAGTTTCAAAGAGTTGGGGCTTTGTCCTATGTCCCATAGGCAGTAGCAAAACCAATACTTGGGCTTTCAGGCCCAGAGGAGACAGTGGAAAGAACGTGGACTCTGGAGCAGGTAGATTCAGGTTCACTGGCTTGTTCTGCCACTGTGTGATGTGGTGAGAGTGACTTAGTTCTCTGCGACAGGACACACTGACCAACCCCACAAGGGTAGTGTAGAGATTAAATGAGAAAAAGTATATGAGGAATCAGACACATAGTTGGTGCTCGATAAATTCATTTGGTCAATATTTATTGAGCCCTGTGCTGGGTCCTGAGGATGCAGTGATGACCAAGAGAAGACGCCTGCCCTAGGGGGGGCTTGCCTGTCAATAGGGGAGACAGATCACAAGTACACAGCTCATTACAGATTATGACTAGAAAGGCTAGGACGAAAATGAAGAGAGTTATACAAGGAAACTGGCTCAGAGAAGAGGTCTGGGAAGACCTCTCTGAGGAAGTAATATTGAAAATGACAGGTGAGATGGCGCTAACCAGGGGAGGCGCTGGAAATCATGTCCCAAGAGGGAGGAGAGCCAGTGCAAAGGCACTGAGGCAGAAAGGCACTTTGGCTCCTTCTAGGATTCAGTAGAAGAAGCGCAGAGCATGGGGAGGACAAGGGCGAAAGAGGGGTTCAGACAGGCAGGCAGGGGCCTGGCCCCACAGGACCACCTAAGCCATGGATTTTATCTTAAGCTCAATGGGACATCATGGAAAGCTCTTAAGTAGGAGTGACACGCTCTAATTTACACTCTCAAAAATCACCGTGGCTACCAGGTAGAGACAGGAGAGAAGAGCGAGTGACAGCAGGAAGTTGTCAGGAGGTGAGTGTCTTCCCAGGCTTGAACCAAGAGGTGTCAAAGGAGGTGGAAAGACAGGAATGGATGCCTAACTATTTTATTGTAACATAAATACTAACCGCAGCTCACCTTGCCATCGCTCATCAGGGCTACCTGGTCTTGGACTCAAGTTTCCAGGTCTAGTAGAATTGGGCTTTTACCAGTTCTCTTAGGCACATGGGGCCGTGGTCCCCTGCGGATCTTTAGCTGACCTCCCTGCCCAGTTGCTTCCTAAGCTGAGTTGGGGGTCAGGCTGGCCCACCGCCCTGTCAAAGGCCATAGATCAACGGTCAGATCTTGGGACTGTGGGCACTGACCCCGGGACTGAAGACCAGTTAGCTCTCATTCCTCCTCCTCCTGTCCTCTGTGTTGGGTCCATGAGGGTAGAAGAAACGATTGGTGAGGTCCCTGCTTTCAAGGTGGAGTTTTCCGGTTTTCCGGGAAGCAGGTCACTCTGGAGGAGAGCTCAAGAGAACAAACTGGGCATTATCTTGTTGTGTTTCTTTAAGCATTTGTTGTTGAAATGGAAGTTACGATCCAAGCTAATTTGAATAACAGAATCATAGGAAAAACACCCTCTAACCACAAAAATGAATATTCAACATTCCCACCTTATCTTCTTTGCTTTGTAGGGCTGTTTCTCAGCTGCATATTAAGCGGCCCCTTCATGTGAAGCTGGCAGAATGGTGGTTTTGCAAGACAGAACGCTGCTGGGCTAAGGTGCTACATTCAGAACAGAAGTCATTCTTGGCCCCCAGAATTTCAAAGATCTTACAGGGACAGGTCTGGGGGGAACGGGGAGGACTGGGGAAAGTTTGGATCAAGACCACGGAAGGTGTGGAGTAAGAACTGAGTGCTCCTGCCCTGCTCCATATATTTCAAACTGGTAGCCTCAGAACAGGAACGGGAGAGAGGAGACAGAGGGAGAGAGTCGCCCCTTCCATACAGGAAAAGCCTGGTGTGAAGGGCACTGACAGGCATGACAGGCTGCCATAAAAGCCAAAATCATCATAGGCAGAATTAATAGAGGTATTGGGCCCTAGAACAAGAGGGGAAATATCCTGATGAATTCCATAGAGACTCCAACTGATATCTGAGGAGGAACATCTCAAGGGAGTAAGATTAAGACCTGAAGAGGAGCTGGCTTCAGATCTCCAAGGGGTTGGCCAAGAGAGGCAAGGGCACATGGGTTCTGTGGGGTTTCAAGAGCCAAAATGGGGCCGATGGTTAGAAATTCATAGTAAGGAAGAAATACTGAAAGGCAAGCGTGTCTTAATATGGGCAATATCACCTTAGGTGGATGTAAGCTCCCCACCCTTGGAGGCACGCAAGCAAGCAGAAGCAGGACTGACCATTGGGCAGGGATGCTGTAGAGCCTTGCTACCTCTCCAGCCACCTTTCCTATCATTTTCCTCCCCATTTACGGTGCTCCAGCCACATTGGCCTCCTTGCTGTTTCCCAGCCACACCAAGCACATCCCAACCTCAGGGCCTTTGCACTTGCTTCCCCTCCCTTCCCCAGATACTGGCATCTCTCTCTCCCTCACTTTATACTTTTTTAAAGATTTTATTTATTTATCTGAGAGAGACAGAGCACAAGCATGAGCAGGGGGAGGGACAGAGGGAGAGGGAGAAGCACGTTCCTCAATGAGCAGGAAACCTGATGTGGGGCTTGATCCCAAGACCCTGGGATCATGACCTGAGCAGAAGGCAGATGCTTAACCCACTGAGCCACCCAGGCACCCCTCTCTCCCTCACTTTTTTCTTAAAGATTTTATTTATTTTTTTGACAGAGAGAGAGAGAGAGAGAGCACAAGTAGGCAGAGAGGCAAGCAGAGGGAGAAGGAGAAGCAGGCTCCCTGCTGAGCAGGGAGCCCAATGCGGGGCTCAATCCCAGGACCCTGGGATAATGACCTGAGCCGAAGGCAGCCTCTTAACCGACTGAGGCACCCAGGTGCCCCTCTCCCTCACTTTAATCAGATGTCTTTCTGTCATCTCCAGAGAGGCACATTCCCTGACCACCCCCATTTCAAGTTATATCTATTTGTTGTCTGTATCTCCCACATAAGGTAAACTCCTTGTGAGCAGGATCTTGGTCTTATTTACTGCTACATCTCTAATGCCTAGAAGGGCCTGGCACATAGTAGGTGTTCATTAAATATTTTCCAAATAAAGAAATGAATTATCTCATTTTTTCTCCACAATCACCCTTGCTCAATTTAATTCCTATAAAAGCTTCTTGTGGAAGGATATAGAGGAGGAAGTTCTATCACCAATGGCATGTTCAATGGACAAGACAGGGCATAGACATGGGAGTGGAAGGACCTCCCCCTTGAGTGGGTACCTGCCCTGCTGGGCACTGAGCCCGGGGCTTCAGATACATTGTTTCATTTAACAATGCTGTGAGGTGGGATCATTTCCCCCAAACTTCAAAGCTCAAAGGACCATGTAACACTAGTATTCATTGATTGCAAGCAACAGAAACATTCTTGCTAATGGAGGCAACAGGGGAATTCCATGGAAGAAAGGAATAGTGTGAGGGATTGAGGGAAACTATGAAGAACCAAGCTTCAGAGAAGGGGGCAGCAGACGTGACTCCCCTCGGTCAGGGGAGGTGAGGAGGACTTGGCTGACAAGCTCACGAACAGTGCCCATGATGGGAGATGGGGCTGCCCGAGGGAAGTGGCCATGTTCTTACCCGACGAGCATGGGTGCTGGCCAGGCGAAAACAAGATCAGACCCTCACAGATCATGGGTCCAATCCCTTGGTTTTGCAGAAGCTCAGAAGGGCAGGTGTGGTCACCTAGGAACAGACACAGGCCTCCTGGCTCCGGATGTGGTATGAACGTCAAGTCTCATCAGAGTTTGGTATCCAGATCCTTCTTCAAACAAACCCTACAGGTTCAACTCTTATTCTCATCATGTTTGGAGGTCTTAGCATCATGGTGGGCTTTCTGAACAGTCTAGGATTCCAAGCCCTAAAAAACCCCCACACAAAGGCTTTCCTAAACTTCTTTCACTGCAACTCTGATGACCACTGGACCTCAAGTGAGCGCTAGCATCGCCAACTCCAGGAAATGACTGTCATAACTAATTTATTTTCACGTCTATTAGGAAGCCCTCCCGGGGTGGCATAATCCACAGATACAAGCCCACTTCACCTCTACTAGAAGGGTTTAAAAAATGAAATTAGACATGTTTTTGAGGCAAAATCTCTCACAGTTAACTCCCCGGTTCGGCACAAATTCTCTTAGCATTCGTGACCAAAGGAGACTCCTCCAAACCATTTCCTGTCATCCCCTCTGAGCTGTCAACTTTGATTACTCCTTGCCTGGTACTGGGCCTTGTCTTATACTAAAGGAATAATAAGTACCTCCTTCCCCCTTTCTGAATCTAGGACTCCAGCGCTTTTTATTTCCTGCTTTACAGAAAACTTTTCAGAAAAAGCACAAAGGCTGTAACAGCAACTTCAAAAAATCACCTGGGAAGGAGATGGAGACTATTTCTAGGCAGTGACCCAGAAACGGGCTTGTTTGTCCAACATTTGGTGAGGCCTACTATGTGCCCGGCCTCCCCGGGGCCTGCCCCAGGCCCTGCACTGGGCTGTTTGCACTCAGGTCCAGTACCCATCGGTCCTCCAGAACTGGGTGGGATTTCATTCTCTCCCCCTCCCTTTTGCCCCTCATTAAATGTTTGCATTCCTTGGGGGTTCTGTCCTTCCTCTGCTCTTCCCACTCTGCAGAGAAAATGCTCTGTGAGTGATCTCATCCACTCCCACACTTAAAACTTCCATCCCCACACTGATGCATGAAGCCAAAAGTGAAAAAAGGGGGGGGGGGAAGTAAAATTGTCGAGCTGGAAGTCCTTAGACACCTCAAAGCTTGGCAGGTTGAAGGTGTGGCAGAATAATGGATTTAAAATTTAATTTACATTTTGTTTTCTCCGATGTAGGAGAATCAGAGAACGATGCGTATTTTCGTCTCTGTAATTTTTTCCCCACCAATTTGAAGAAAATACCCAGGACTTCTTGCCTCAGGGACGTTGGCGGAGGCTAGGCTGAAAGCGAAAGTAGCCTGAAGCTTGGCACTTGCCTTTGAAAACAGAAACTCAGGGAGGTTCGTCTGGATCAGGGTGTTCACTCTCAGCCCCGTGGACACTTTGGGGTGGAATTCTTTGCTGTCAGGTTCTCCTGCGCATTGGAGGATCTTTAGCAACATCCCTGCCCTTAGACACCAGGTAGGAGCACTACCCACCCCTCAACCCCGCAAGTGGCAACAACCAAATGTTCCAGACATCGTCCCTGGGGGGCAAAATCACCCCTGGATGAGGATCACTGTTCTAGATTACCCACTCTCCCCCCCCCCCAAAAAAAAGATAGAGGAGGGAGCCTATGGAAATTGCCGAACTAGGGGACTGGACAGCTTTTCCTAGACCGGGAAGGGGGACGTTTCAAGGTTCCAGGAGCCACAGGGACCCCTTGTGTCCTTCCTGTTGCAGGACAGGTCACGACCAGTAAAAACCGCAGGTCTCTTTTCCCGGCATCCCATAGGGAGCATGGCCCCCAGGCCTTCCAAGGTGGCATCAGTGTGTAGAAGGAAGGGAGTCTTGTTGTCCCCAGAGACACTGGGTGTGTGGCCTCCTCAGTCCCACCCCACTCTGCCCAGAATGACTGTTTCGCTGCTTCCCCACGGTTCCCTGCCTGGGTTCACTGGCCAGGGACCTCGTCCTCCTTCTGTGCCCCCCGAGCTGCTCTTGGCTGCCCCCTTGTTGTCAGGAGGCCCCACTGCAGCCAGATACCCTCAGATCTTGCCTGTGGGAAGTTGGGTAATTCGCATTTGGGCAGTTTTTGACCAACTGCCTAAAGCATCCCCCGAATCCTCTAAATGTTGCTAGTCTTCCAAGACTGAATCTTCTGGAAAAGATTGACATCTTTGCTGGATCTCTGCTCCCTCCTCGTCAGAAAGTAGTACTCTCCTGAGTATAAGAGAATGATCGCTATTCAGTGAGTGATATTTCAACCCCACCTACTCGAGATGATCCAGCCCTTTTTGAAATCTCCTGCTCCACTGAGGTCCTTGTAAACGAGTGACATTATTCAAGTACATCAGCACTTTCTGACAGCCACTAACAGGTGGCTATGCCCCAGAGATTCCAGAGGCGTCCTTTACCAGGTAAATCTTACTGGACTTTATACTTTTCTACCAGGAGTGTCTAGTAATTCCAGTCCTTAAAAACAAAAAACAAACAAACAAAAAAGCCCTGAACACCCCTGGATTCCTGCCCGTCTACCTAAGGCATCCCAAACTCAGGGCATGCTGTCTCCATCACTCTTGGTTTGTTCAGTGTCCTCTAATGCACACCCATACTTCTCTCCCCACGCTTCTATGTACCTGGAAACAATGCTCTGAACTAACAGTTTCCTTAATCTGCTCCCTTACACCACTTTCTGTTTGTGGGGGGATCCTTCTAGAATGCTTTCTCAGAGGCTCCCGTAACTCTCTTCCAAGGGTTCCTTCTTTTATAGCCTACAGCCCACTCAGGAAGAAGAAATGCCTTCCTCCTGGTTTGAGGTGTCCCCATCAGCTTCTCTGACCATTCCTCGAGTACTGAGATCACCAAAGTTAAAATGGGTTCAACCCCTAGGACACTGTTGGCTAAAGCATGCCCCAGCCTCTCCCTAATGGTAAATATCAGCACAAAGGTCACATTGTCCACTGAGTGATGACCTACCCCTCATCTGCCCATTGCTAAATATGGTGCACAGGGGATGTGTGGGGAGGCTGTGTTACCAGCAAAGGCAGGCTAACACCAGAACAAGGGGAGACCTGGTCCCACTGGGGTGGTCCACTCTGTCCAGAGGTGCTGGGACATGCTTCATCACAGCTGTGTCACAGCATCTCAACACCTCCCACCTCCATGGGAAATCCCAACCTCCCACAGACACTCTGCACATGGGCCTCTGAGATCACATCCCAACCAAATGTATTAAAGAATGTGGCCAAGTAATAGCCATAGAATGATTGAAAATAACAGTGATCTCTATGTTTGACATACCTCTTTCTCCATTTGCCTGGACACCTTGGCCTGAGGTCCCACTGGCCTGGATGGAAAGGTCTGGAATTGCAGAATGGTAGCTTCCATGAGAAAGCCTGGGTCATAGGCAGGTTCAGACCTATGATTTCTTGGCCCTGAAGTGCCCTGGCTTCCATCACACAATTTGCCCTGATCCTGCCCATTGGTAGGCCCTGGGGAACTGCCTGGCTAGGGACCAGGGGTTCTACCCACCCCTCCTGCCAGTGAACAGAAGATGCAAGTAGTTGTGCCACTCTGAGTGTGGCCGATACCAGGCCCCCAGGGGTCCACTGAGCTGCACTGTCCGCCCAGGTCACTGGGAGTGGGGGCCCCGTCTTGAGTCTCTGCCTGGTAGACAGGTTCACCTCCACAGGTTCTTCTTTACTTACATAGATTCCCCCTGAGCCTGGTTCTGCAAGATCTGTTATGATTGGAGGGACCCTGGCCCAGGGACCTTGCTGGCCAGGGGCCACACCTCAAATCAGAGCCCTTAGAAGTCTCTGGTGGGCACATCCAACCTGTTTTTCCTCTGGCTTGTGGGTTATGACTCGTGCAGGGCAAACCCACAGGGGACTTAATTTCCTCAGCCTCGAACAGGCCTTGTTCAGCTTTTCTCCCCTGTTGCTACACCCTCCAGCCTCCCCAGCCCCCCACACAGAAGTTCTGGATGCCCAGGGCAGACACCATTCAAATGAGCTGGTTGATCATATAATCCTGTGGGTTTGGAAACAGTCAACTATCTATACTGATTAATTGGCGTCAACCTGGAGAACAGTTTAAAGGCTTCTCTTAATGTCTGTTTTTAATGTCCTAAATCAGGACACACTTTTTTGGAGGCAGTCTTGGTGCTGGATGCTGTGCACAGCACTTTCACCCAGACTCCATCCCTTGATGACCCAGATAAAGGCATCTGGGGCTGACAGAGTAGGAGGCCAGGTAGCCAGAGTCGCAACAAGAGCAGAACTCACAAAAAAAAAAAAAAAAAAAAGAAAGAAAGAACAGAACTCACTGGCTGGACAGACCAGACAGGATGGAATGTACTGGGCACCCATTATTTGGGTCCCAGACTTCCAGCAATGCAGTGAACAGAGCTGACACTAAAGGGCTTCCCACCGCCCACAGCTATGTGGAAATGCTAAGTAACATACAACATAGAGATGACAAGGGCATAGTCAAGCTCAAAAGAGAGAACTGAAAGTCCCAGGAGTCAGATAAAAGGGACCTCAAAGCCAAAGTAGTAAGCAGAAATAAATATTATGGTGGCCCACCAGGGGGCCTGGACCCAGGGACCTGGGGGCTGGGATTTTAATACTTGCAGGGCAGCACTGTGGCCTCCAGCCTGTGCAGGGTGAAAGCACAAAGCTCTCGTAAAGAGTCAAGAAGACCCTTTTCCATCAACCCCAGGAAGCATCAAGCAAATTGCTAGGGCCATGGATAGAAACAAATTTTAAGTCGTCTGCGAGAATTCAAAACCCCAAGTGGCCGTCATGTGTAGGTCTGAATTTATAGTCCCTAGATGGTGCAGGATCCCCAAGCTACCTGCCTCTCTCCCTCTCTCTTTCTCTCTCTGTCACACACACACACACACACACACACACACACACACACACTCACACTCACACATACACACACACACTGATCTAAAGGAGATTCCTCAACCACAACCCAGGAAACATCTGAATATCCATCAACAGGCAAACTTATATATTACAGTGTCTTCACACAATGGGAAAGTATTATGCAGCATGTAGAACAATGTATAACTATATCATCAGGGATACTTTTTTAAACATAATTTGAGCAAAAAGGAACAAATTGCAGGATTATGCTTGTTTATTTTTCCACATGAATCTTATAATCACCTTGTCTAGTTCCCCACTCCTCCTGTCTCCCCCAAAAAGAGCTATTGGAATTCTTATTAGGATCGTGTGAAGCTTAAATATTGGCTTAGGAAAAAATGAACTTAGGAGAAATGAAACAGTTATGAGATCAAATTTTCCCATCCAAGCATGTATATACAGACTTCAAATTTGTCCAAGATTCTTTCTGTAGCCTTCAGAAGTGGATTTTTCCAGGGTTTTTGGTTGTTTTTTCATATATGCCTTGGACATGTTTTAAATGTATTACTAGGTATTTTATCTTTTTGTTGATATTGTAAATAAGCTCATTTCTTCTGTTATATCCTCTAACTGGTTATTTATATATATATATATATAAGTTAATGATTTCTATATATTTATGTTATACACCGATACTTTATTAAATTTTCTTATTGTTGGCAGTCGTTCCAAAATACATATTTCTAGGTTTTCCAGATATACAATAATATCATCTGAGAATTATAATTTTATTTCCCCTTTTACAGTTTTCATACTTCTAATTTCTTCCTCTTACCTAATTTCATTGAATGCTGCCTCCAGTATAACATTAAATAAGAGTGCTGAACCTAGAAGTTCTTCTCTTATTCCTGACTTTAATTTAAAAACTTTTTGAATTGAAAAAAATTTTATTGAAGTGTAATTAACATAGTGTTTTACTAGTTTCAGGAATACAACATAGTGATTCTATACGTTCCTCAACAATTCTAGACATTACCCAATGCTCACCGTAAATGCAGTCACCATCTGTCACCATACACTGTCATTACAATAGTTTTGACTATATTCCTTATGCTGTGCTTTTCATCTCTGTGACTTATTACTTTATAACTGAAAGCTTGGACCTCTTAATCCCTTTCCTCTATTTTCACCCATCCCGCCACTCTTGTTCCTGACTTTAGTATGAAATCTTCCAACATTTTCCCATTACGAATGATGCTGGGTTTTGAGCTGATATATATTTTTTTCCATCTTAAGGAAATATCCAGCTATTCTTATTTGATTGAGTACTTTTTTTTAAATCAAGAACTGATCATTCCTTTTCATCACTTCAATATGATGAAGCATTTTGATTGATTTCTTTTTTTTTTTAAGATTTCATTTATTTATTTGACAGAGAGAGACACAGCGAGAGAGGGAGCACAAGCAGGGCGGGTGGGAGAGGGAGAAGCAGGCTTCCCGCCGAGCAGGGAGCCCCATGCAGGGCTCGATCTCAGGACCCTGGAATCATGACCTGAGCCGAAGACAGATGCTTAATGACTGAGCCACCCAGGCGCCCCTTTGATTGGTTTCTTAATGTTAAACCATCCTTGCATTCCTAGAGTCAATGCCACTTGGATATAACATACTTTTAAGTGCTAATTCTGCTTGCTAACACTTTATTTAGGATTTGAAAATTGTCATAAGTGAAATTAGCCTGGCATTTCCTTTGTGTTCAGTCTTCACTGGGATTTGGTACCAATGTATTGCTTAATTAATTTAAACAATTTGGCTTTTTCCTTTCTTTTAAATTTCTAGAACAGAATAGTTAATATTGGAATATTGGGATTATTTGTTTTTAAAGCAGATGACATTCTTCTGTGAAACCATTTGACCTAGTGCCTTTGGGGATATAGCTCTCTGACAACTTTCACCATATTTCCATGGATATTAATACATTTAGAATGTTTTATGTCTCTGGAATCACTTTGATAAATTATATTTTCTTAGAAAATTCCATAGCCATTCTGGTCTTCAAGTTTGTTTTCATAGAGCTGAGCAGATGGTCTTTATGATTAATTCTGTCTCTGTGGGTTAATTCCTCCTTATCGTTTCCTATTTTGTGTATATTTGCCTTCTAAATTTTTTTCTTTATTAGAGCTATATATTCATCTATCTTACTGTTGGGTTTTAAACCTTTTTTTTTTGGATTTTACTTATTCTACCACTATTCTAACTAATTAAATTATCCTTTAAAGTTACTCTATTAACTATTCCCCCTGCTTTCCTTGGGTCTGTTATTCTTTTTCTAACTTCCAGGTTTGGACGCTTGCTCTCGTTCTTGTTTATGGAACTTAAAGGTGGCGCACCTAAGGTACGCATTTTCCCTCTGGCACTGCTATCTTTTCCCACTGCTCCCCACCCCTATAAAACCGGGGCTTTTTGTTTTCTGATTTTGTTGTTTTCACCTTATTGAATTATGATCTGGAAATGATGTCTGTACTACTTTTATTTGAGGAAGAGATCTATTGAGGTTTAATGTGTAGCCTCATATATTGTCAATTTTTGCCAAGATCCCATGGGCACTTAAAGGAAAACTATAGCAGAGGAACTCTGTCTCTTGCTGTCATGTATATGTCATACCTTGTTAAGTATATTATTTAGGTCTTATTTATTTATACTTTTTTGCCCACTTAATCTGTCAAACAAAACATTCTCTTCTATTAGTGGGCTTCTCCTTGTGTTTCTCATAAGTTTTGTGGCTTTCCATGGCTGCGACTTTATGTGGCACATAGAGAGTTCATAACCATTACTTTTTCACTGCAATTAAGTATATAATATAATATTATTAGTATATGTAGAAACGGGATTATATTACTAGAACTGGAAAATTCTCTTCTTTGTCTCACTTAATGACTTCATCCCGAATTCCACTTTATCTGGTTTTAAGATAGCAACCCCATCACCTGCACCTTCCCACCTGCGTTAGTTTTCTAGGGCTGCAATAACAAAGTACCCCACACTGGGGGGCTTACAACAACAGAGATGTATAGTCTCGCTGTGCTGGGGGAGAGACATCTGAAGTGAAGATGTGGGCAGGGCCACACTCCCTCTGATGGCTCCAAGAAGGGAATTCTTCCTTGCTTCTTCTAGCTTCTGCTGTTTCTTTCCATTCTTGGTGTTCCTTGGCTTATAGAGGCACTGCTCCAATCACATGGCCCCCCTCTCCTGCGTGTCTTCACACCACCTCCCTGCGTATGTGTCTATGTATCCAAATTTCCCCTTTTTAGAAGGACACCAGACATGCTAGATTGCACCCACTTGAATAACCTTGTTTCAGAAGACATTTTGAGATCCCCAAGCGATGAGCCCCCTCATTTTCAAGATTTATCTGTTCAGTTTTTGTGTCCTTTTCCTTCATTGATATCCTGCTTGGTCTCAGCTGGCTTTGGCAGCCCTAATTTCACATAAATTAGAGTCTGGAGATTAGGCCTGCCTTCTAGTTTCACTAAAAATGAAGTTTACAGACTTTTTTCATCTTGTTGTTGCTTTGCAATGCTTTCCAGGAGGAGAGGGGGAAAGTGCTGTTTTATACAGACACATATCAGAAGTCTTTACCAATTTCTAAATAATAATAATCAATTCAAATTCCTCTTAAAAGATTCTTAGATCAGGGGTGGCTGGGTGGCTCAGTGGGTTAAGAGTCTCTTGATTTCGACTCAGGTCATGATCTCAGGGTTGTGGGATTGAGCCCCACATTGGGCTCTGCACTCAGTGTGGAGTCTGCTTGAGATTCTCTCTCTCCCCTGCCCCTCCCCGACTCATGTGTACAATAAATAAAGAAATAAATTTTAAAATCTTTAAAAAAAAGATTTCTTAGATCAAATCAATCTGTGGGGTCACATTTAGCCCATCGCATGGGCTTTCTTCATTAGGGTTTCTTCACTAGGGTGTAGTAGTCAAGCACAAAGCTTTGGAAAGAGCCCAGTTCAATGCCATGGATTGAATGATGCCCCCTATCAAAAAAATAAAAATAAAAAAATAAAAAAGATACATCTACCGGGAACCTGTGAATGTGATGTAAGTTGGATAAAGGGTCACTACCGATGTAACTAAGTTAAGGATCTAGAGATTAGATCATCCTGGATTATATGGGTGGCCCCAAACCCCATGACAGGTATCCTTAAAGGAGGAGAAGACACACAGAGGAGAAGAGCCATGTGAAGGCAGAGGCAGAGTTTGGAGTGATGGGTCTCTAAGCCAAGGAACATTGTCAGTCACCAGAAGCTGGAAGAGGCAAAGAACAATCTCTCCTACAAGGAACCAAAACCATGCCAATGCCCTAACCTCAGAGTTCTAGTTTCCAGAACCATGAGAGAATATATTTCTGTGGTTTTAAGCCACCCAACTTATGGTCGTTTGTTACACCAGCCACAGGAGACTAATAAATACAGTTTGAATCCTGCCTCCACCAGTTCCAAGGTGTGTGACCTTGAGCAAGTCTCTGGGAGACAATGGAAGGAAATGAGCTGGAAGAAAAGTGTGGCAGAATTCAAATCTTTGCAGAGTTGTTGAAGGGCACTGATAGGACCCACATGCTGTGTAGCCACAGAAGACAGGGCTAAGGTCGGGAAGTAGGTTTGCGCCTCAGGGAAGGGAAGGACTTTCTAAGAGTCAGGACAATCCAGACGTGGAAAGCACCCAGCTTGAGGGATCACAAGGGCCCTGTCACTGCAGGTATGCAAGGAGAAAACAGGACCCCCCATGACATGAATATTAGGAGCACAAGGCCAGAGTCAAAAAGACTTTGTTCCCGCTGCTTGCTGCTGGTGACATTTGGCAAATTACTTCGTTTCTGAGCCTTGGGAATCTCATCTATAATATAGGGATAACAACAGCAGCAAGGGTTGTTTGTGAGGAGAGCGTGAGAATTGCAATTGTGAGAGCACCTACTGTGGGCCAGGCACCATGCTAAGCACCTCTACTTGTGTTCACGCCTTTACAAGACGCTTAGTGTAGTGACTGGCACCTAAGTGCTCAATAAATGGCACCTGTCATGATTTTGTTGTGGCATTTTTAATGTCACGATAGAATGTTCTTGACCATGGATTAAGTTTGGGGAATCCACAACTCCCCCCTCAAGGTGGGCGCACAAGTTGATGTGTATGTGTGCTTTTCTGGAACGTGGATCCACAGCTGTCTTCTGAGTCTCAAAGGAAGAATGACCCAGAAAAGCACAGATACCTGCTCAGAGGGACCTGGCATCTGTGGCATCCTTCCCATCCTGGAATGGAATGAGATAGAGTAAAGGCTAGCTGCTTGCAAATGTGTGTCCAGGACAAACTGAGCCTGGGTGTTCTATCTGATGCAGGGACCCTGCTGCCTCCCGCCAGATTCTCCCCTCCGCTCGATCCCGCCTGTCAGCTTCTGGCAAATTTGGGTGGGGGGAGCAGCAAGAGACGAAAAAGGAAATTTACAATTTTGACGCGTGCGGGGCAATTTCTACAGACAATTCCCAGTGTCCGGAAACGCCCACCACCTCCGGCGCATCCACCTGAAGCCCGAGGAGCATCATTTTCCATTCTCGTCTCTGAGATAATAAGTTGGAGAGAAGCTTCATATTTCAAATCAAAACTATTTTCCAACTAGAGGAAAGTGGAAACTTTTCAGGCAAATTTCATATGCACTAACACAATTTCCTCCTGTTCCACTCCCTTTTTCACCTAATACATGATAAATATTCAAGATCTCCTTGAGGAAACATGAGCGGAGCTGGGGCGGAGATTGTCACGGCTCCTGGGTGGAGGCGGCCAGCGGGGCGGACACAGGTCCTTCTCCTTCAAGGTCCCTCTGGATCCCAGCCTCTGCCGGCTCCTCCCCCCCCCCCGCCACCCCGTCCTTGGGAGAGCCCTCACTCCTGTGAGAACTAGCAGAATTAGATGACTGAAAATTATTTATTATCTTAATAGCAGTCCCCAAATCCTTCTCAGGCAAAAACCATGTTCATTGGAAAAATGCCCCGAAGAGGTACTTAGTAGAGAAGGTGAGTCCCCCACAGACATTATTAGGATATTGAGTGATTTGGAGGCTTCCCTTTTCAGGGCTTAGAGGTCAGGGGACAGGGACAGGGGACACAAAAGAGGGAACTCTCACCAAGGGGGGGGGTCAGTAGGCTCCAAGAACATGGTAGAAGGTTCATGACAAATGAGAGGTGGCTGTGTTTGGGGGCATGGAATGACATAACTAGCTCTTCTCTACTGCGCATTGGCCACGTGCCCAGTACTGAGCTATTACTCCATCTCCACCATGACACTGAATCCTCACAGCATCACTGTGAGGGAGGAATAATTATTATTCCCATTTTACAGACAAGAAACCCAAGTTCAGGGAACTTAAACTGCCTGAGGTTATGCTACTAGCAAAGTAAAACGTGAGATACCCCTACACACCCACTGCGTGCACGATTAAAAAGACTCACCACACCAGTGTTGGCGAGGACGTGGGCAATGGCGCTCTCATACGCTGCTGGGGAAAGTGTAAAATGGTGCAACCACTTGGGAACACTGGCCGTTTCTAATAAACTTGAACATATACTTGCCCCATGACCCACAATTCCACTCCAAGGTTTATCCAAGAGAAATGCATGTAGTATGTCCACCAGTGAGCAAGAATCTTCAAAGCAGCTTTATTCGTTAGAGCCCCAAACTAGAAAACTCCAGAAGTCATCAACAGGTGACTGGACAAATACCCTGCGTGAAGACGACAAAGGAAAACTGCTCAGCAATAAAAAGGAGCAAAATAACTAACACACATAATATGGATGAATCTCAAAATGGATATGCTGAGGAAACAAAACCAGACAGGAGTGCATACTGCGTAATGACAGTGACAGAAAAGCAGAGTTGTGGTTGCCAGGGCTGGGGTGGGCAGCTGTTGATGGCAAAGGGGGACAAGGGTGATGGAAATGTTCTGTATCTTGACCTCAGTGGTAGTTACGTGGGTGCAGACATTTGTCAAAACCCATCCAATGAACTCTTAAAATGGGTGAATTTTATTGCATATAAATGACATCTCAGTAAAGTTGCCTAAAACACAATTCAAAGTTCTTGTTGTGTCTTTATGATCCGACCCCTTGCGCTTCCCCACCTTTCCCTCTCCCCTTCCCCTTCATTCTGGCCACACCAGCCTCACTGCTATCCTTTGCAACATCCGAACACATTCCCATCTCTAGGGCTGAGCTCTTGCTGTCCCCACCACCCGCAAAATGCTCCCAGCGTATGCCCACATCACTCACTCCCTCACCTCCTCCAGATCTCTGTTCAAAAGTCACCTACCCATGTGAACTCCTCTGGCCTCAGCACCCCACATAAAATAACACCCACCCTATGCTTCTATAGTCCTTTACCCTCCCTCTTTTCTGTAACATTTACCACATCCTGATATGTTATCATACTGGTTTACTGTCCGTCTCCCCTACTAGAGAGAGCCCCATGAGAACGGGGACTCGATCCTCACTGACCATGCTCTGAGGTCTAGAACAGTGCCTAGCATGGAGCAGACAACCACTCCTTATTGAATGAGTGAATTAGAACCTTCCTACCAAGGTTTCCCCACTGTTCTTCCCCTAAGAAAGGAGAAGTCCTTTAATATCAAAAAGATCTCTCTCAGAGATGTACCCACCTGACCACAAAACAGTTTTTTTTGAAAAACAATAATAATAGAATATTTTACTTCTCAGTTTCATCATCCACCCCTCAGGCTCAGTATTACCCACAAGAACATTCAGTGGATATTTATCCTACATTTATGTATCTAAAGAGCCTCCAAAACAAAGAACCATTTTCCCAAGGTGACTTCTGTCTTTAACATCAGAGACTGGTAGGAACTTCAATCTGCTAGCAACTTTTAAAAACTGCAGAATCTCCCTACAATATTTTTGTTCTGCCTCACTGACCACCCTTCTACATGTATATTTATTTATTTATATAATCAGGATTACAAAGCATGATGACATATATAGTTCAGTATCCTGCTTTTCTCACTTAACATTACAGAGTATTTTTCCATGTCATTAATAATTCTTGGAAAATATATTAATGGGTATGGAATGTAATATCATATAGATGGTCCATAGTTTATTTAGCCAGGCTCTTACTATGGAATATTTAGGTTGTTTCCTCTTTTTTTAATTTCAATTATAAATAATGAATGTCATTGTGTATGAATGCCTGAATTTCTGAATATTTTCTAAAGGCAGAGTCTTAGCCCCAAAGGATATGGGGGGGGGGGAGTTGTTTAAGGTTTTTATACCTAGTCCCTACTTGTTTTCCAGAAAAGAGATACCAATTTAATTTACCAACAATAGAATATGAGGGTCCTGTGTCACTTTATCCTTGCTGCCACTGGGCTTTACCATTTCTTAACTCTTTGCTCATTTGGTAGGTAAAAATGCCCTTTCATCTTAATTTATATTTCTTTAATTACTGGTAAACTGAGGCACCTGGGTGGCTCAGATGGTTAAGCATCTGCCTTTGGCTCAGGTCATGATCCCAGGGTCCTGGGATCGAGCCCTGCATCGGGATCCCTGCTCAGCAGGGAGCCTGCTTCTCCCTCTCACTCTGCTTCTCCCCCTGCTCATACGCTCGCTCTCTCTCTCTCTCTCTCTGTATCTCTATGTCACAAATGAATAAATAAAACCTTACAAAATAATAATTACTGGCAAAGTGGGACATCTTTTCACACGTTCATTGACCAATTATGTTTCATCTTCTGTAAATTGTTTATATATTTTCCCATTTCGTAATTGAAGTGTTAGAGTTATCATGAGAGATTATCAGAGCTTTCAGTATATAATAAGGATATTAACTCTTCTAATAACTTTTTATACTTGTGGAAAATCTTTGTTTCTCAGTTTGCCTGCGTTTCATCATGTTTCTGTTGCATCTTGAATATATAGATCTTTAACTCTCTTACTGTGGTTGGTGTTTTTGCTTTGTTTGGGAAGTCCTTCCCCATCCGGGGTGGGGTTAGAGTCCTGCTGAGTCTGAGGCACATTGTGTAAATTACCTCCATCCCCACTTTGTTATTTTTTATTATGTAAAATTTCAAACATATACAGGAGAAGAGAAAAATAAATATATTGATTCTGGGATTTGTTTCAAGATAATGGGGGGTGAGGGAGGGGAGATCATAGATCCAACAAGAGTGGCCATAAGTTGATGATCATTGTAGTTGGAGATTCTCTCTACTTTTGTAGAGATGATGTGACCTGGTTGACACCTTAGGGGGCCAAAGGGCAGTCATTTCTGGACCCATTTCCTGTGAGATGCACTGCCCTAGAAGACTTATGTCATCTCACTGAGCCCTACAAGCACCCTTGGAAGAAGGAAATATTAGTCCCATATTACAGATGAGGACATTGAGATTCAAATGGATGGATTATCCAAGGTCGCATAACTGGGAAGTACCCAATAGGATCTGACCCCAGGTCATCCTGACCCAAATGCCATGTTCCTTCCACTGGGCCATTCATGCCAGTGGAGGCAAGGAATTAAAT
This sequence comes from Callorhinus ursinus, assembly GCF_003265705.2. NCBI lineage: Eukaryota > Metazoa > Chordata > Mammalia > Carnivora > Otariidae > Callorhinus > Callorhinus ursinus. The sequence goes on along the minus strand of NW_027397080.1, from coordinate 7,118,056 downwards.
GGAAGAGAAGATGTGCTTCTCTCATAGAGCTTGACTAACCCCCAGGCTCCTCCCCAGTCCCAGTCCCAGGGAAAGGGCTCAGATTAGAAATTAATCTGATTGGGGGCACCTGGGTGGCTCAGTTGGTTAGGCATCCAACTCTTGATATTGGCTCAGGTCATGATCTCAGGGTCCTGAGATCGAGCCCTGTGTCTGGCTCTGTGCTCAGCAGGGAGTCTGCTTGTCCCTCTCCCTCCCCCACTCTCTCTCTCTCTCAAAAATAAATAAATAAAACCTTTTTAAAAAATTAATCTGATTGTTTAAAATAAGAAATGTATACAGCATGGTAACTATAATTACTCATACTGTATTGCATATTTGAAAGTTGCTAAGAGAGTAGATCTTAAAAGTTCTTAATGCTAGAAAAAAGATTGTACCCATACGTGGTGATGGAAGTTAACTAGACTTACTGTGATGATCATTTTGCAGTATATACCAATGCTGAATCACTTTGTTGCACAACTGAAACTAATATAATGTTATATGTCAATTATACTCCAATAAAAAAAAAACGAAAGAAAGAATGGAATACTTCTCGTACAGCTAACTTTATGGACCAAGATTCAGGCCTGCTACTCATTCATTTCCTCTGTCATTATTTCAGCAAACAGTTTTAAGCGCCAATCAGGCCTTGGACTAGGACTGGAACTTACTGAAAAATAAAAGGGTGGACAAATAAAGAGTCCAACACCACCAATACCTTCAGGGTCACCCCACCCAACATGGTGCCCTGGACCTCACTCACAGACATTTAGCCAAGAGGTTTCTTACTAACACAGCACTTTGATTCATGTGCCCAGTATATTAGTCAGCTATTGCTAGGATAATGTCGCATAACAAACAGCCCACACATTTTAGTGGCTTACAACAGCAACCATTCCTTTCTCCCCCATGTCTGCAGATTGGTTTCTCTAGATATTACCCCACCTCCTACACCAGGGGGTCTCATCTTTTCATCTTCTCAAATACATTTAAAAATGCACCTGTAAACCAACATCTCATAGGTACATCCAGATTTTGATGAGACCAAAAGTATTTTCAAGACATGAAGCATTATGTGAGTTTAACCTTAACAGTACTTCAGTAGCTGTTATTTCTGAAAAGCTAAAGTAGAGATAGGACTGGGGACACAATTCCCATTTCCTTTGTTGCTGCTCCTCCGTCTCTTTCACTCAGAAACCGTGTTGACATTTGATAACGTAAGAGAACTAGCATGATGGTGAGGACCTTGAATCTCCTCTGATTTATCTTTTTTTTTTTTAAATAAATCACTCACAGCCATGGTACTTTATTATTCACCACAAATCACTAGTGGTACATTCTACCACTGAGAACTACTGAATTACACAGCAGTGGGTAAGAATGGTCAGTCATTTAGCTGTCTGGACAGCATATATTAGTTGCGCATCTACTATGCATTGCCAGACACTGGGAGGATCCTGCTCTCATAGAGCCACATTCCAGTTGGGGAGTGGGGGTGGAGACAGGCAATAAATAAATATATTCTTTAAAGAAAATTTCAATAGGTAATAAATGCAATACACTTAGGGGAAATAAAGCATGATAGTGGGATGGAGTGGGAAGAGGAACAGCAGGAAAGACCTCTTGGAGGAGGTTGATTGGAGTTGAGCCTTGAATGCTGAGGAGTCAGCTATGCTGTCTGGAAGAAGAACATTCCAGGCAGAGGGACCTACAGGGACAAAACCCGAAACAGGAGCAGTCTTAGAACTGAAAGAATTCTGCCTGGCTAGAACAGAATGAATGTGGGGAGGTGGTCAATGAGGAGGAGAGGTGGAAAGGGACAGCCCACAGAAGGCCTTGAAGGCCCAGAGAAGATGTTGGGAGTTTCCTCTAAGGACACTGGAAGGCCCTGGAGTGCTCCTCAGGGGAGACGGCCCCAAGGACCACCTGGTAGAGCCGGCTTATCTGGCTGACCGGATGTGGGCCTCTCCTTCCCATTTGCCATGGCCCCTCTCCCAAATCACACCTTTGGAGAAAAAGAAGAGGACCCTCCAAAGAAGAGGAGGAGAGCCTCCAGGAGAACCAGTAGCCATGCCTCCCTTCCCGAATTTCTGGGCTTACATGTACGATGAGAGCCACCATACTTTTCCTTCCAAGCAGCACTGGCCTTCAGCCCATACAACCCGCTATTTCCACATGGATGACTCAAAGAGTGAGAGCACCAGGTATTGGGGCACTAGCCTACATGTGTCGGCAGCCTCTAGGCCATCACCAGGCCCAGCGGAGTCTCTTGGACACTGTCCTTCTCCAGCAGGTGAATTCGCCTGGTGCATCACCACCACTTTCCAGCTCCCAAAGAGCTGCACCCCACCTGAGATCTAGGAGGCAGTCAGGGCAAGGCTGCCAATCTCATTCACCAGGGAGGAAACCGAGGCACAGAGAAATGAAGTTTGAGGCCAGAGTCACAGAGGCCTAAATGACGATGCCAGGAATCAAACCAGACACTTATCGCCACAAGCCCTGTGCTCTCTGACCTCTTCCTCAGCTCCTGGAGCAGAGGCAACCCCAGAAAGCTTACCACATGCCAGGCACTGTTCTGAGGCTTTCCACATATTAACTTAAAGACCCATAAGGTAGGGACTATTATTATCTCCATTTTTTAGGTGAAGAACTGGACACATATGGAAATTAATTTGTTCAAGGTCACACAGAGCTAGAAAGTAGCAGGCCCAAGATTCGAACCAGGCAGTCTTCACCACTATGCCATGCTGCATCTGGCACTTCTTTGTGGAAGGAAGGGAGAGAGAGGTGCAGGAACACAGTGCATTATGTGAATATTTGTGCAGACGGCTCTGTCGATGTGTACATGGGGTACACCAGTGTGCGGGTACACACTCGGGGGTGTGTGCAGACCTGCTTCTGCATGTGGTTTTTGCTGAGTGCCTCTGCACCTGCTTTGTGTGTACAGACATTCACATTCATGAGCGTCCCGCTGACGTTGTCGGTGCGTGTCTCCTGCCTACAGGCACTGGTGTATGCACTCACACGTACCCATGCCTATGGACGGGTTTGTTAGTGTAGCCGTGTGGGTGACCACGCAGGTGTGTGTGATCTTGAGCGTTTGCCCTTGCAGATGGAGGTGGTCTCGAAAGCCAGACAGCAGCTTATTTATACACTGGTGTCTGCAGCTGTGATGTGCGCCGAGGAGTGCACACACCGCTTGGGGTCTGTCCTGTGCTGCCCAACACCACTCAGGGTCCCACATCGGAAACACAGGAAGCCCTAGAGTTAGCCCAGCTTCTTCACAGAGTCAAAATTCAGCACCAGTATCACCGGAAACTCAGTAGAAAAGCAGTTTTGAAAGTGGAAAAATTGGTATGTGTTTGTTCCCTAAACCCTGACTTACTTCCCCCTTTGCTTTTGCGCTTTGGGAAGTTGCCTGCAGCACCTTGGAGGATGTTGTGCACAGCCCAGTGTAGCCTGCGTGTGATCCAGTGCTGAAGGAGAGGTGAAGGTCACTTCCCCGGGAGCTCTGCAGAGCGTGCCACCACCAGTAGGCTGAAGAAGTATTGGCTGCCTGCATGCCTGCCTCGGCCCTGCCCCTGCCCAGCCTGCACCCACCTCGGCCAGCAGTTTCCAGGGCGGGGGTGGGGGGCTTGAGGGGGGTACTGCAGAGTGGGAGCCTAGGAAGAGGCAAGGGAGGCCTTGGCCAGTACTGCAGGTTCAGGGCTGGGGTAAGGGCACTGAACCCTCCCTCTCTGCTTCAATAAGACTCTGGTTTATCATTCTACCCTCAAACTGAGTGCCTCCAAACATGAAACCCAGGATTGTACTGTCCTCTGAATAGGCAGCCGGTTAAACCCTGTCCCAGTGGTTGTTCTGCCTCAGCTTGCATAAACCCAGGGATGGGCAACACACTGCCTTCTGAAACCACCGGTTCCCACTGAACAGCTGTTAGGAAGTGAGGGTATTCAGCATTTCCTGACCTACTGTGCGCCCAGCACACCCCAGGTCCTGGGGTACAGAGGAGAGTCAGGTAAGACCTTCACCCTCCAGGAGCTCACAGCACAGCAGGGAAGAGGCGCAGCAACATCCTGTCTCAGCAGCTTCTCAGGCTAGTGGCTCCCTCTACCCCCAGACTGTCCTGCAGAAGTGGGCACACCTCTCTTCCCCTAACCAAACACACCCCTCCTTTTTACAGCCATAGAGCCAGAGTTGGGCCATAGAGCTCTGTCTCCACTTCCCTCATCACATCCCGGGCCTGCCCCGATCTGCCACCGCCACTCCATCCCTTGCTTCCCAAGAGAGAGCCCTAAGGGCGAGGTCTTCGCCCCCTGGCTTGGCAAGGCTATGGGGTCCAGACAGTTCTCAGGCTCCAGAGGCCAGGTGCTGACCTGAGAGGAAGAAGAGGAATCTCTAGATGCCTTCTCTGCATTAGGCAATACCCCATGGGCAGGCTGGGCCTCTCCTACTCAGGAAATCCCTGATTACTGGCCAAAGATCAGACGTGAAGTTCTCTGACACCACCAGCAAGTAGGCCACATTTTATAACAATCATAGCACTAAGTCTCTGGCTAAAATGGTAATGGCGGGGATCAGGAGAAAAGGCAGGAGATTCATAGGGAGAGAGAGGGACCAACAGACATAAAACCAAAGAAAAATATGCCCAGAACAGAGAGTGATGGAGAGAGAGAGACAGAAGCAAAAAGATAGAAACAGAGCCTCACAGAGACAAAGATGAGAGATGCAGAGATAGGAACATAAGAAGACATACCTAGAGACAGAGATCCAGGGGCCAGCCACAGAAGCAAGAAGACAGGCAGACAGGCATGACCACAGAATAACCATGCTTCCTTATTGCTCTCCTGCTTAATCGAAAGAAAGGAAGGAAGGAAGGAAGGAGAGAAGGAAGGAAGGAAGGAAGGAAGGAAGGAAGGAAGGAAGGAAGGAGAAAGAAAGAAAGATTTGATTTGAGGTCACTTGCAATAAAGATCCATGTGTAATAAGGGGTAAGCATAGAAGTAAAAATTCAAAGCCAAACTATTATGGAAGAAGGAACACGTAGTGTTGTGAAAGCCCTGGGTGTGGTAGACTGTGACTTGCATGATCTGCAATGAACCACTTGGTTTTCATGCTCTTGGGTACCCACCTCCTCCTGATTCTGGGCTGGCCCTAGGACATGTTTCAACCAGTAGAATGTTGCGGAAGTGATACTGTGCCAATCCCAAGCCCAGGCGCAAAGAAGTCATGGCGGATGGTGGCTTCCATTCTTTTGTGCTCTGGGGAGAAAGTCAGCCACCATGTAGCCAGCCTGACTATCCTAAGGCCATCTTGCTGCTGTGAGGATGCCTGAGTTAAGCACCTGGAGAGACCACTTGGAGAACAGAGGAACCCAGACAACGATGAGAACCAAGACCCCAGACCTTAGGACCCAAATTGAGCTGTGCCAGCCAACCCTCTGCTGAAGCCACATGGAACAAAGATGAGCCCTCCCCACCAAGCCCTGCCCAAACTACAACATCACACGCACATAATAAAACGGTTGTATTGTAAGTCATCAAGTTTTGGCATAGTGTGCTACGCAGCAACAGACAACTGAAATACCAGGTTAACACGGGAAATAAATCCAATGGATTCCATCATTTCTTTTGGCTGATGGATAATGTGGGAGACAGAGCATCTCTTTCCTCTGCAGAATCACAAATGATACTCTGCTCCTTCATGGGAAAATTAGCCAAGGCCCACCGATAGCACCCTTGGAAGAATATGGTCACACGCACACTTGTCCTCAAGGATGGTGACTGCTGAGCGCTGACTGAGTGATGGTGGTAAAGACGGTCGGAGTGGGTTGTTGTAGCGCTTAGCATGGACCAGGTCATCCCCTTCGACAGAGGATGGGAGGCCGCTTAGGGAGGGGAGCAACTGCCGAGCTCTCACAGCAGAACGTGTCAGAGCCAGGACTGGAGCCCAGGCCCTGCGCACATTAGGCTGTTAGCGTGCAGCTAAAACAAGTAGCATAAACAGATGCCTGTCCAGGAAACTTGGATCCAGAGCCACCTCTGTGTCTCAGAGACAGGAGCCTACATTCTCCCCAGGACTTCTTTTCCAGGGGAAGGGGGAAGGACAGGTGGTGCTCTCACCTTCTCGGGGTAGCTGACGTCCCTTTATCCAGACCAGACCCCGCAGGGGATGAATGTTCTGGCGAGGCTCCCCATCAGGGTCTGCCCAGCCCCAGCCCCAGCCCCGAACATCTGTCAGGCAGCCAGGGCCCCACACCTGCCGACATCATTGCCAGGCCCGCAGGAATCGCCTGACTCTGAAATTGGTTCCAGGAACACTTTTGCTCCCGTTATTATACTGCCTTCCCTGATACCCCCTCCCCCAGCACTTTTTTTTTTTACACTAAACTTTCTCTGAATTCACCTGATTTTTCCCATCTCCTTTACATTCTTTATGGCAATGGAGAAATAATCACCGCTTCCCCGGCAGGGTGATGGGAGTGTGCAATATTAACTGTAAATCAGGCAGAAATTGGTGGAAGGGGAAGGGTTTGATGAGGTGCAGAGACATTATATCATTTTAAAGCACTTTTCTGGTCTCCAGTAATCCCCATGTAAATGAAAAGGAGTTGACTACGTGCCTCTCTCTCTGAGGCTGCCTTTAGGAATGCAGAGAAAATGCTCCTGGAAGGAGGATGCCCGGCAGAGGAAGGTTGCCTGGGGCCTGACAGGGGAGGCAGAAATGTCCAGGGCTGGGGCCCCAACTCCTCCAGACCAGGGCTGGGCACACACCCCAGACTGGAACAATCCTGCCCGTGCTGTGCCTTCTTGGAAAATGAGGATCCAGCTCCAGCAGGGAGGGGGTTGCTGGGTAGGGGGAAGGGGGAGGGGTGGGGGTAAGGGGTAAGGCTGTGTATCAACAGGCAGCGGGGCCCCATCAAACCACCCATATCCTGTAGCCCAGCAGACTCGTCAGGAGTGGTGCTGCTCCCAAGGGGGGTTCTGAAACGTATGGGGACTCTGGGGATTTTGTCTGCGGTTATAATGACTGGGACGCAGAACAGAACATGGTAGAAGGCAAGGATGCTAAACATCCTGCAATGCTCAGAACACTCCCACATAACGGCCCCACCTCAAATGTCCTTGGCTCCCCCTCCGTACTGTCTCCATACAAAGAAGGGATTATCCTGAAACATGACCATCGATCAAGACCCATCACCAGCAGGAGCCATCTCGCCACGGAAAGGTTCATGACCTCCTGGGTGCCTTGAAATTTAAGTTCATTAGTCGAGGCTAACAGACCACTAGTTTAACTGAACTCAGCTACCTGTGTTTCCCCCAATCTGGGATGCCACAGAGCATAAAGTGAATCATTGTTTTATTTACTACTCTGTGTAGTAAATGATTCTGTGACCCAGTGCTTACTCATCACTTAGATTTTTACTTTATAATTACTGGAAATGTTCTTTAGTACTTATTTCATCATGGTTATATATCATGGGATATCATAAGGGCAAAGAATTTTTTATTTTTTTGAAGATTGTATTTGTTCATTCGAGAGGGAGAGAGAGCATGAAAGAGAGCACATGAGTGGGAGGGTGTACAGGGAGAGGGAGAGAGAGAATCTCAAGCAGACTCCTTGCTGAGCATGGAGCCCCACATTGTGGGGCTCCATCTCACCACCCTAAGATCATGACCTGAGCTGAAACCAAGAGTCCAAAGCTTAACCAACTCAGCCACCCAGATGCCCCACAAGGAATATTTTAGATGCAATGAATTGCTGACGGTATTCCTAACCTAGTCAGGGTCCGCACCTGCAGATTTCTTCTGGATCAAGTTTCAACTCAGAGCCATCAATGTCCATGTTTCCCACACAATGTCATCCTCTGAGACACCAAGTGTAGAGGACACTGCCTTTCCTCAAAGACCACGCCCCCAGCATCTCTGAGATTTTCTTCTGAGCTACTGATACTCGCTTTAGACTTGTGATGTTGGCTCTTCCTTGATCTTCCCAGAGGTGTCAACAGAAGGTTTTCGGATAATAAACAAGACTTATTCCCTTCCTCAAATGGCCATGAGCATTTTGTTGTCGGACCCACTGGGGCACTGGCTGTTGGTGCCTGGTCAGGCCTCCCAGCACCCCACAAAGATCACGTGTGTTCAGTGGTGTTTACCACCGTTCCTGCCAGAAGAACAGCGATTTTAAGGTCACAAGATGGGTCCTGAGCATATAGACGCTAAAATAGGAAGAAGTGGATCTCACAGAACCTATGAAATATAGTATTAGAAAACTAGCTGGTCCATGTGGATACACGCCCAGACTAGTGTGTATAGACGTGGGCCAGGAAGCTGTCTCAGAGACCCTGTCTGCTCACACGCCTAGGACCCTGTCTCAGGAGGGTGCGCATAGTTGTCCCTAGGCTGTAGGGTTGGCAGATGTAGCAAATAAAAATACAGGACACCTAGTTAAACCTGGATTTCAGATTAAAAAAAAACAAATAATTTTTAGTTTAAGTCCCAAACATTTCATGAAACATTCTCATACTAAAAAAAAAAAAGAAAAGAAAAGAAAAGAAAAGAAAGGTTTATCTGAGATCTGAATTTCCCTGGGCCAGCCCGGATCGTATTTGACAATCTCACTGTGGTGCTTCATGTACAGCTAATATGTGCAGACATGGCCAGGATCCCAGGCCCAGACTTGGGTTCCTGTAGGACTCGGGCTGCCCTGCCTTCTCTCTGCTCACGAGTATGAGCTCAGGGTGTGGCAGATGCAGGGATGAGGCGACCTGGTCGAAGCCTCCTGATGCATTTATAACCAGCCTAGGATTAGCCTTTGTCTGGCTCATTTCCCACTCGTGCAGTCACTGATAAGGTCGGGATAATGGGGAGGATGCTAGGCCCGGGGCCCCGGGGTGGGGGTCACAGCTCAAGGCAAGCCGGGGTCAGGTTCCAACAGAGAGACACCCAGCAGTGAAGCTGGGACTGCCTGAGGAGCTCAGGAAGCTTTTCCAGACCAGGAGGATTTTGGGGCAAGCGGAGAAGTGGAAAAAGGTTGCCAGGGAGGGGGAATGATTTGCACAGTGCAACATGAATATAAAGGTGCCAAAGGAGTCCTAGGAAGACATGCCAGAAGTCCCACGTGCGTGTACAAGGAGTGCACTGGGAACTGGGTTGGACTTCCTGCTGTGTAACTTCATATCTGGGTGATCTTGGACTGCTAACTCAGTTCCTGAACATCAAACAGACAAGTACCCAGCCTGGGAACTCCCGGGGCAGCAAGCAATGCAGTTTGAAAGCCACTGCCGAGGACTTGAGGATGAGCGAAGGATTTCAGACACGAGATGCATATGATCGGATGTTTTAACAATCATCACGACAACCACAGCAGTCTACCACTGATGGAGGACTTGCTATATGCTAAGCACTTTGCTCTTATTAACAATAGTGATAATAGAAGCTCCCGGGTTGGTCCCACGTACCACAACCATGGCATTAGGTGCCAGACAGGGTGATAAGCATTGACTTGCATTATCTCCTTTGGTCTTCACAACACCCCTCTGAGGCTGGTTTTTATTCTCCCCACGTTGCGAAGAATGAAACTGACACTCAACAGGATGACCAGACTTGCCCAAAGTTGCACGGAGGCGGTAGCAGAGCCAGGACCAGAGCCCAGATTGCTGACATCGAGGCCAGGTGGCCATCTCTCCCTGTGTCACTGAAACTCCTGCAAAGCCACAGAAGTGCCCTCACGTGGCACATTCTACAGCCTTCCCTGGGCAAAGGCAGAAGCCCGGCCTCTCCAAGCACAAAGAAAGGCTAGAATCAGAATTCCATGAGCATCCTAATTTCTGTGCATATTTTAAAGAACAAATCAGGCTGCAGTTAGAAAGCCCCTAACCAAAAATCCAGCCACATGCTAACAGGCTGCGGTCAACATCCCCAGAGGGGTCGGGAACTGAGTCTCAGTGGGAGGGTCTCTGAACCGGGGGTCCCCAAGGGTATGCCGCCTAAGGGACTGATTTCTCTGCCAAGTGCCTGCAATTATAGCAATTCTCTCAGTGCCGCAGACTCCCGGGAAAGAGTCATCTGGCGTTCGGTTAAACTGATTAGGAATCACTTTCTGTTTCAGCGTCATCCCCGAATCTCAGCAGTGAGTAGGGTTGCTGCCCAGGCTTTCCAATTGGCGGGGATCCTAACGGCTCCAGGATCATCCCAGACGCCCTTGGCGGTGCTGGGGATTTTGTTTCTGCCCCTTCCCCTTGCCAGGCTTGTTTGTGGCATCTTATTTGGATAACAGTAGCCCCCACTCCTTTCCGTCCTCACCTTGGGGTGATTCCAAAAATAGAATTCAGGAGCTTTTCCCCAATCCCATTCAGAGTGTAGGGTCCCTCTGGAGCTCGGGTTAGCCTGGGCAGTGCTAGAAGGCAGCCCATGGGTGCCCATGCTTGGCCTGTGGGGACGTGGGCATCCTGCTCCCCGGCCTTAATGGTGTGACAGCCCCATTCTCTATGGCACCCAGCTCCTGGACACCTGCTGGGTGCTCTTCCCCAGTCCCTTCCTGGCAGTTTCTCACCTCTGTTGCTATATTAGCCAGTTATTTGTCACACAACAACCTCAAAACCCCACTGGTTCACCACCACACACATTTATTTTCACATTCCTGGGTCTCCAGGTCTGACCTAAGTTTGGCTGCTCTAGACCAAGTTCACATGGCCCAGGCTGGACCCAGGCCTCGGGGTGGGGTCAGGTCTCCTGGGTATGTCACATTCCGAGGCCCAGGCTGCAGGGGCAGCGGCAGCCTGGAGCATGCTCTTCTCGCAGCAGGTCACAAGGGCACAAGGGTCCAAGGAGAAACGGGGATGGATCTTAGGGTCTCGGCTCCAAAAGAGCACACGGTCACTACCATTCACATCCCAGTGGCCAAAGCAAGTCATCTGACCCAGTTCGTCACCATCATACACACCACCCACTGGGGTGGCAAAAACTGCCAAGTCCCATGATAAAGAGTGTGGACGTGTAATTCTAACCCATGGATGGAGTACGAAATCAGAGCAGCGGAGACACTATCACTGGGGTTCTCCTTGGGGCACTCTGTCGCGAATGTCTGCCACAGGATCACCTGACACACCCTGGATGAATTCTGAGGCCGGACTCCGAGGCTGTGCACATGCACACACACATCTGGAGCCGCCACGGGAACGGGTGTGGGCCCGTGGCTCCTTCCAGGGAGCACATGTGACCCCGCTGTGACCCCACGATGACCCTACGACCTCCCCGGAATCACTGAAACGATAGAACAACTTGAGCATCTGGATTCCCAGGACCAGTATCTGTTCCGCAAGTACCTTGACTTGTCCTGGAGAACCCAGGCTTCTGGGAGGCAGGCTCGGGCCCTCATCATCCAGAGCCAGAGCGTCATTTGGCTCAAAAAGGCCTCATACGGCTCAGGGTCCCACAATGCTCACAGCCCACCTCACCCCAGGGATCTGCCAGACACCCCAGAGTCTTGGTACAGAGACTCCCTATGCCAGGACAGGAAGGGTACGTGCAGGGCATCTCACTGGACCCCCTTGTCTACAGATGGGAAAACTGAGGCCCAAGAACAGAAAAGTATGACAGACAGTGGCAAGGCTCCCCGTCTCCCACCTCGGTGCTTTTCTAACACCCCAGAGACCCCGAGGACCACAAGGCCTCCTGGCCCACAGGCCCTCACATTATCCCACACTGACCTTGCCTCTGTCCTGTCTTGGGCTCTTCAAGAATCCTGGCAGAAGCTGCAGGCCAGCTCATCTGTTTCTACTTGAAAGGAATGGCATTTTCCCAGGGAGGATGAGCTGGTGATAGAACCAGGGACAGGAGCTCGTTCCAGAAAGCCAGGGCCTGGACAAGGCCGGGCTGGGCGGATGAAGAGGCGTCGGGGCTTGAGCATCCAATTAGCACCCTCTGCTCTTGCAGCTGCTAGCCGGTCAGCTGGTGAGTGAGCACTAATTGGGTGTCAAGCACGCCAGGGCCCACCGGCTCCCCTCACTTCCCCACTAAACTCTCAGAGACCACCGCAGAGAGCCGAGGGGCGGAAGGCAGCTAATTGGTCCGGCCTGCCCAGCAGTCCCTCTCTCCATGTTCTGATGCCCTGTCACTCAGCTTCCTTTGTCTTCCATTTCAAGGGCTTGGGGAAAATTGCCCACATCTGCTGCGAAGTTTCCTGTAAACCTCGGGGTGGGAGGGGAGCTTATTTTAAAAAAGGCTCTAAGCAGGGACATTTTGGCACATTTCCCACAAGTGGCCCCAGTTGTCCTAACTGTGGAGAACCGTGGGGACAGCCCTCCTACACACTCCTTCACACTCCTGCTTATCCATATTTTTAGACAAGAGTTTCCAAGTCACCCGAAAGCTAATGAAATGCTTTTTGTTGCCTTTTGCCTAACAGCATCACTGTTCATTTGGGGGTGGGGGTGGGGGTGGGGACTATTAATACTACTTCATAGTTTCCCACACTTGAACTAGAAGAAACCCTACTCACCTTAGAGGATGCAGGTGTGGATGGGAACAAGTGTGTGGGCACAAACACACAGGTGTCTGGTGACCCTTGTTTTAAGTACACCGAACACGCGAAGCATTGAACTTCCAGGAGTAGGGAAGTAAGGCTGGGATTTCTTTCACAGGTGTGGCTGGGATGATATTTTGAGATATGAATCTCTCCAATCTGTGCCTTTGCTCCCCTTTGTTTTCCCCACTCACTCCCACCCCCAAGCCAGTCGTCAGCACTGTGCTCACTGCCTTGGGAGAGAGGCAGCAGGGCAAAAACCAGAAATAGCCTGCAAATCTCTCTGCTTTTGTGTTTCACGGGGGAAGGGGATTTCTCAGGCCTGGAGAAGTGTCCAGAAGCAGGGGGAGAGCTGGGGTTCACTTTCCACCCATCCCCAGCCCACCCCCCAGCGCAGGGAGGAGAGAGACATGAGGGAGAATGGGAGAGAACCCATGCTCATCGTCCTCTGGGAGGGTCACTCAGGCAGACAGAACTGTGAAGAGCCCTTAAATCATTCTCCCACTTCAAGCAGGACGCAGAAGTAATGGAAAGCCACTAGGCCCTATAGGAAGTCATGGGGTGCTGTGCGGACCAATGACTCGAGGCAAGAGGCCAATTCCCTTACTCTCCCTCCCAGTGCTTTGGCTCTGCCTAAGAGCCCAGTATTGAAACTCTTCCCTTTGAGTGGGGATCCCTAAGGAAGATTGACAGGGATCTCCACCCCTCAAGCTCTCTGAAAGGAGGATTCAGAGCCCAAAGGTCAATTTAGTAATAGAAAAACACACACACACACACACACCACGCCATTTAAGGTGAAATGCCTTAAACACATGAATGGGTAGACACACAGTCTGTGGCCTGAGGATATTTTTGTACCACCTTCCTTCACTTTATGTGAAACAGCCCTCACTCTCCATGCAGCCCCCACCCTTAACCTGCCCGTTCTCCATAGCATTCATCATTGCCTGACATTACATTTGGTATCTAAGTGTTTATTTAGCTATCGTCCTTACTCCTGAAGGCAGGGGCGTAGTTTGGATGCCTAGATGAGGGCCTAGCTCAAAGGAGCCTCAACAAACGGTGTAGAAAGAATGAGCCGTGTGTGTGCTCAGTGGTGACACCTACTGGCAAAGGGGATATTGCAGCCCAACTCTACTAAACATGATCACTGCTCAGCCAAAAGGAGGGAGCACCTTTCCAGGTACTGTAAGAGATAGGACTGGGAAACTCCAGGCCAAGGAGAAATTTGTCTGGACCTAAGATACAGATCTGAGAGGGAGCCTGGGGATGGGGGCAGAAGGGGTGGGAGTGAAGCATGAGTCTTACAAAGAAAAGGGAAGATAAGGTAAGACCTCTGATTCACACAGTGTAGTCACTGAGCCTCACGTTCTGCAGAGCTGTCACCTTCCTTCAATTTAGTTCTCCTAGTCTCCCTCTTTTATCTCAGTTACTTCTCTCAAATTTTTATTGAATTTAAGCCCCAGGTGAGGAGAGGAGACAGTTGCAAGGGAAGTATAAGGCCCACCCCAGAGAAGCTTAAAACCAAGCTAAGGAGATAGCACAGAATGAGTTTGTCTTGACCTCTAGCAGAGTACTTTGAGGCTTGCAAAGCACTTTCCCATGTATTTCTTTATTGGATCTTCCTCTGACCTATCCTGGTGGGAAGGACAGTCACAAGCTCTGTTTTATTGGTAAGGACACTTGAACTCGATGAAGAAAGTGATTTGTCCAAAGTCCCCCACAAAGAATCTTGGCAAGGCTGGGTCCGCTCTGATTTTATACTTTCTGATGTTTTAGTTTTGGGGTCTCAGTCATTAGGGAGGAAAAGCTCCCCCTAGGGAGATGAGACACGCAGCTAGGACACAAACCGTAGACCACAGCAGAGCACTGGAATTTGCAGGCCTCGGGGGGGCCCAGGCGTGCAAGAGCTAACCCCACCCTCCGTACAAGTCTTTACCACAGTTACCTTCCCATGAACGATCTCATGTCAGGCCTGGAACTTGAATAAAGTGGGAACCTTGAGGTTCTCCCCATCAGGGCATCCACATTCTGGTCTTTGTAAGAGGAAACCACTGACTGCACCCCTGGGAATATGTGCCCTAATTCATTATCAAACTGCTTGCAATTATCAAACTGTGCTCCCTCGAGTTGACCTTTAGCTGGGGAACAGCTATATTTAGAGAAAACCAGCCCTTTGTAATTACCCCCACTCAGATTACTTAAAGGTCGGCTGCAGATGTGACAGTTTGATCCGTGGGAAGGGCTGTTTCCAGGATCCCTCGATAATTATTCAAACCAGACAATAATTAGCAAATGTTTTCTACAAATGAATCCATCCCTGTTGTTCAGCCCCAGAAGGGGGCCCAGAAGGCTTACCAGGCCAAAGTTGCCCCCTGTAGATAGAGGAACAACAATCCTCTCATGCACATCGTACATCCGTCCCTTTATAGTTTACGAAGAGCTTCCTGTCTCCCCTGGCTCACTCCTTACACTGGCCTTACAGGAGACACACGTTTGAGGCTCGGAGAGGGTAAGTGGACTTGCCCGGTCACATGGTTGAACCAAGACTTAACTCCAGTCTTCTGACTCCAAATTTCTTGCTGTTTCCTAAGGAAATGTCTTCTTCAGCAAATACTTACTGAGTGCCGACTTTGAGCCGACTTTCAGCTGGCTGCAGGAAAGATAAGAAGACCCCAGCACTGACCCCTGGGTTCAAAAACTCAGGGTAGAGTGGGGAGATGTGAAACATTAAAACACCAGGGGTAGCAGCATCTCTAGGGAGTGTCCATAAATTCCCTACAAGAAGAGCTTTGGATATCAGAAGTGAAGAGTCTATCTATCTAAGGAGATTAAGGAAAGGTTTGGGTGCAAGTCAACCAAAGACAATGGATGAAGGTTCCAGATTGGGAGGAAGGAAAACATTAAAATGGAGTCAACTGATATCCTCACTTCGCATACTTACAGTAACTAACGAAATAGCACATCTCCCGACCCCAGTGTGCAGAGGATTGAGGATGTAGATGACTTTACCTCAAGCACCATTAACTTGGTTATAAGAATAATCCTGGAGTCCATGGCTTCCAAGAAACCCATGGAAGGACAGCTTGGTCAGGGAGGGTCTTTAAGCCCACTTTCCCTTCACCTAGGGAAGCTCCATTTATATATGTTTTACATTTTGAGCTTCCATTAAATAAGGAGTCCGTGATTTTTAGAAATATAAAAACTATTGGTTTAGAGAATTAATTATAGGTATGGTGGTTAAAGATATTTATAAAGTGCCTTGAGTATTGACTTCACAATTTCTTATTTAAGGTAAAAAAAAAAATAGTCATCAGTAGTTTCTGTAAATAAACAATCTCCACTGACTGGGCAATCATCCGATTCTAACAAGATGAAATAATAATTAAAAATAATAATGCTGAAATTGATAATTATCATCTATTTAGAGCTTACTCCATGTTAGGGACTCTTCTAAGTACTTTATGCACATTAGTTCATTTGTGTGTCCCGACAACCCCGTGATGTGGGTACCATGGGTCCTAACATCACCGCCATTTTGTAGGTGAAGTAACTGAGGCGCAGAGGGTTCGCAAGAGGTGACACACACGGGATTGTGCACTTATGTTGAGCAGCACCAGCTGCACAATGGCAGAAACATAGCCGCCAATGGGAAAGAGGTGGAGGACTTCTGGAAGACTTCATGTTCCTTCTCAGTGGGCAGAGGGACAAGGCTGCCAAATCAGCAGGAACTTGCACACTTCCTCCATCCGACTGTGAGCTACTGGTGAGATGAGCTTAGAATGGTGGGCTTCTAGGAATAGATGGAGTAGCTGCCAAGTGCCCTTCTAATGCAGTTTCCGTGATGTGCACTTGGAGATGGAGGGTCTTTTGAACAACCGAGGCTTTGAGACAGCAAGCTCACACGGGCACACAAAGGTGGGGGCAGAGGTGACAGTGGCTTCATTATATCACCAACTGAGCCCCCACTGGGCTGAAATTCATACCTCGTGCAAATGTGAGTCCGAGGTTGGCTCATGCTAGGCTGAGGGAGAGAGAGAGAAAGAAAAAAAAAATGGCCAAGTCTTAATAAACCCTTAGGATAAACTCCACCGTAAAGATAGTGTGTACCTCTTTAGGGAAGATATTTATCCAACACTTCAGAAGCACTCATTTATTTTTCCATGCATTATATCAAATTTCCATTATTTTCTTCATTCATGCAAATCCCCAAAGGCCTGCCCTGACTGCCTGGGCACCCTCCCCGTGTCAGGCCGAGGCTAGGCTCTGGGGACACAGTGCAGAGAGAAGAGCCTGCAACACAGGGCCTGGATCTGTGCTGTCCCATCCTGCAGCCACTCGCCACATGTGGCGATTTAAATTTAAATTTTAATTAATTAAAAGTACTGAAAATTACAAATTCAGTTGCTCAACCCCAGTGGCCACATGTCAAGTGTTGAACACGTGGCCAGCATTGTGACCTGCCAAATACAGTGCAGACATAGAACATTTTCATCATCACAGAATATTCAACTGGAAGCACTGGTAGATGAAACAGTACCCGTACTAGGTGGGAGGTAAGCCCTCTTTAATTACTGGCTACGCTGTGCAGTAATGGTTGCCTATCTTCCCGAGTATTTGATCATTCTGGTTTTTAACCAATTCACATGGCTCGGCTCAGCTCGGGCCGAAGGAGTGAGGTAGACTAGTTCTCAGCTACATTTGGACACCATGAGCTCGGTAATAAGAGATTTTTCAGGGGGACATAATGTATGGACACAACCAGACGGCAATTTGCGGTGCACCTGCTCATCTGAGCCTGTCTTGCTGTGTGCGTACACGTGGACTCACATATCCTCACAGACACACATGCTCCTGCATCTATCTGCTCACTTAGATACACACAACCACACGAATACGGGCTCACACAGTCAGTAACACACACACTCAGATATGCACACTCTTACACACATGTGATTTTATATGCAGTCACATCCAACTCTTGCAGATACACTCACACGTGCACACACACACACACACACACAGCGTTTTACACAAAGGCATTCTGCGTTACTGCCAGGTTGTCACACATGATTGAGTTGGCTACAGTTAAGTTCTGTGGCTTTTTGCTATCCTGATATAATACAGAAACAGATGGCCCAATTTTTCTTGCATTTTCCAGATTCAAGATAAATGCTTGGGAGCTCCACGGTAACCCTGTCCTTGGGATACATCCATTCATTCACCGTTCAGCAAACATTGATTGAGGGTCTAGAAATCGACAGAATCACAGAGAAGGTTGGTAACTAAACCACAAAAATTCCACTGTGAATATCAGGCTCAGGGGAGGGAGAAGGTATCATCCTGTAGCACACAGGTCATCCAGGCCCTCTCCTGGGACCAAAACTTCAGGTGTGCTCCTACCACCACCCCCCACCCCCGTGTCCCGGCCAAGGATACCGGGCAGTAATTGAATGGGGGCAAGGAGAGGGGGCATTAAATCTCTAGGTAAGAGCTGATGGTGTGGATTAGAGGGGTCCAAAGGTGGAAACACCCAGCCAAACGTCCTCCTTTCTCTTGCCTGCACCTTCAAGCTCTCCCTCGCACCCAGAGCTTGCTGTCAGCATGCACACGTGCTCAAGTGTTCCCAATTAAAAAAAGCCTCGCTTTATCCCACAGGCCCCTTCCTAACCTCCGACTGGTGTCTACATTCTCTGAGTTACAGCAAACATCCCCAAAAGTATTGTCTTAACCCTCATCCCAGTTCTTGAGCCCACCACAGCACGACGTGTGACTGGCCCCTGCATGCCATGAAGCCGCCCTCCCTGAGTCACCAGGGGCCACCACCCTGCCAGGTCTGATGGTCACTGCTCACCCCCTGTCCTGCCAGACCACTGTACTGCACTTTACGTGGCAGATCAGTTCCTCCAGAGTCCTTTCCCATTCTCAAACTCTGCCATGTACCAAGCACTGTGGGGGACAGTAGAAAGCATGAGTCCAGGTGGCCACTGGGGGGAGACCCTGTTATGATGCTTTATGATGCCATAAACACCTTTGATTTGGGGAGAAATTATGTCCTCCAGCAAGGAGGGGTTCAGCATGCCACCTTCCCTGCAGCTGAACCCCAAAGCTTAGCTTTGTTTTCCTGGCACATGGACCCCAGGGCAGTGGAAGAATTCAGTGGTGGGCTCAGGGAGGGTAGATAGGATGTAGGGTCTTATAAGTCTGTTCTGGCTTAAATTGTATCCCTGAAAAGATATGTTAAAGCCCTAGAATACCAATACTTCAGAAGGTAACCTTATTTGCCAAAAAGGTGGTTGCAGATGTAGTTAGTTAAGATGAGGTCATCCTGGAGTAGAACAGGTCCTTAATCTAATATGACTGGTGTCCCTATAGGAAGGTGGTCATCCAATGACAGAGGATTGAAGTGATGCATCTATCAGCCGGGGAGCACCCGGAGCGCCCTGAAGCCAGAAGCATGCTGGGCTTGCGTGGTAGTTGAGCTTCTTCATCCACCCAATCCTGCATAGGCTCCCTCTCCTCCGTGGGTGTGATCCCCAAAACATCTTGCTATCAGCATCTGCCCCTGGAGAACACAACCTACAAC
Organism: Callorhinus ursinus; assembly: GCF_003265705.2. Taxonomy (NCBI): domain Eukaryota; kingdom Metazoa; phylum Chordata; class Mammalia; order Carnivora; family Otariidae; genus Callorhinus; species Callorhinus ursinus. Next base: position 7,098,927 of record NW_027397080.1, on the reverse strand, counting down.
AAGAAGCCTCACCCTTGCCCCATCCATTGAACGGTGGTCATCAACAGCTGGCTGTGGCCAAAGCCACCGACCACTGGGGTCCAGGCAGAACTGGGGTGAGGGTCGCCTTCCAAAGCAGCTTCGCTTGGCCAAAAGCCTCACAAAGTCTCCCTGGACTTTTGTCCCTTTCTGTCCAGGATTTCTTGTCCAGAATCTTACCAGGTGTCTCATGAAAAAAAAAAAAAAAAGCATTCTGTCCGTTCCTGGCCTTCTGCTGACCAAACTGCTCCAACCCAGACCACATGAGAGGCCAGATGGGAGACACTGCATCTCATCCACTCCAACCTCGTCCTCAGAACACCCTCTCCCCTCCCTGCTCAAAAATAAAAGCTGCCATGCAAATCAACGGTTATGAACCAGACCCAAGATGGAGGCGGGGGGGTGGGGGGTGGAGAGAATTGGGAGAGAAACGGGAGTAGGCTCTGTTCCGCATGTAAAACACCTAGCCCCGAGCCAGGTCCACAGCGAGTGTCCAATAAATGATAGCTATTATCGTCATTATTATTATTATGAACCACGAAGCTATCACCAGTAGTCCGTCTGTTGGCAGCAGGAGGCAACGCGGGCTGGGCTGCTCCCTGCTCCAGATCACTAACCCAGGCTAAGTGGTGGTAATTACGACTTTGAGGAATACTAGTAACCGTGCCAAGTTCCAGAACAGCTACAGCAATGAGTCAAGAGCCCTCTGGCTCAGCTCCGGGCGGCAAGGCTGAGCAGAGACTTGCACAGTTGGCCATGTGGGTACAGTCCAAGGACACTGTGGGAAGACTGGCCCTTGTGGCACTGGGGGAGAGGAGAGCCCCTCCTGGACGCACCATGAGGAAGGGGCCCGGCACCGGCTTGCAGGAGGACCGCGGGGTTCCAAGGCGGTCATAGTGACCCTGTCCCAGCGGCCTGGACCACGTGGAAGCCCTTCTGTGGCTCACTGAGGATCTCTGCCTGGGCCCTGCTTCACAGGGAGCCACAGGCTGGGCCCCAGCCTGGGCTGCAATAAGCTGTCAGTTATTTCACCATGAAAGCACCAAGGCTGGGCAAGGCCTCACGGGAACCACTCAGGGTTGCCAGAAGCCCAGTTGCGCATGAAGCCTGACACACAAGGAGTTAACCACTTCCTTTTTAGAAAAGCGATTTCTTCCCCTGCCTCCCTTGAAAATCTGCCCCGGCCTTACCCTGAATGACCAATGGGCCAGCAGACAGGCCCAGTGACTTCTCAGCAGCTAAGAGATAGCTGCAACAATTTCTTCCCTGCCCCTCCCTCTGCCTCCCTTCCCCCCCACAGCCAACAGCCCCAAGGACAGCAGGACAAGGCAAGGTGAGCAGGGCCCAGCAGTGAGCTCCAGTAGCCCACCACCTGGCTCCCGTTTCCTGTCTGTTCACAGCGCATCGGCTCCCTCCAACTGGGAAGTGAATGTGGGGGGCTCTCCCCCAAATTCCTCCTGGCCAGGAGACTGAACTTCTAGGGAATGCTTTTGCTCAGAATATGGAAGGAGCTCCCATGATCAGTGACCTCCCACAAAGTCCACATCCCTGAGATCCAGGTGCATGGACCCACCATGCTCTCCCTGCCTCCAAGCTTTAGGCACATGCTGTTCCTTTTCCCTGGAAGGCCCGCATCCAACCGTGAACTCCCTGTCATTGGTCAGTGCCCATCTCAAGCCTCTGCTCCTCTTTGTAACTCTCCCTACCCCCTTCCCAGTACCCACTGATTTAATAACCTCTCCCTCCTCAGTGCTCCCACTGCACCCTGAGCTTCCTTCTAACTTTGCAGGGCATTTGTCTGTCTCCCCTTCAAGTGGCTCCACATTTGGGGGACCCTGACTTTTTCATCTCTGTATCTCTGTCTTCTGGCAATTGGGAGGCATTGCTTCATATTCGTGGCAATGATGGAAAATGAACACAGGTGAAAGGAAAGGACAGATCGGTGGGCAAAGAAAAAAAGGGACTCAAAAGACCCTGGGAAAAAAAGAGAGAGAAGGGAGAAGAGAAGGAGGGAAGAGAGAAGGGGGAGGGAATGAGATAGAGGGAGAGTGAGCTAGAGAGTTGGGGAAATGGGGACAGGAATGATCACACTGACCAGGCCATGGTATACCTTCCGTGGGAAGCTCCTTGCGCTCCGTGCTGCTCCTGAAGGCTGGGAATGCCAGCCTTGGGAGACACCCAGATGGCAGTAAGGGGCACAGGCAGGAGCTCCATATAAAGGATGTGCCTGAAGAAGGTGTGTTGGTGCCAAGTGGCCCCTACGCCAAACCCAAGGTCAACCACACCCCAGTTTCGAGCAAAATCCCTGGGTGGAACTCCACTTACTCCTCCTGCTTTATTGTCCATCTTCCAGTCTGCCCCCCTTTGGCCCTGACCCCGACCCTTGACCCAGCACTCACCTGGCCTACAAGAGGTGTCCTGCCTTTCTTCCATCCTTGTACCTATGTTAAAACCATGCTGATCATTCTTTCTAGTTCCGGTCTCTCCCTTCCTCCCCACTCACATCTGGCTGAAGATATTAACGTTGTGAATTTGGTTGGAGTATAAATGATTTCAAATCGATTCCTAAATGATTGTCCCCTATACTGTCGACCTGCACTAAAGTGAGACGCATACCTTGCTTTCAGACAGCGGCATAGGAAAATGTGACCTGAGCCCTGATCTTCATTTATAAAACGAGAGCTAAGTGGAAAACTCAAGTGCTTTTTCATTTACTCATAAGTCATTAGGGCCACATTCCTCCAGTGAATCGCCTATGTGTGCCAGGCAGCACACGCACCTGCCCTTCGGTGCACCGCTCCAGTCCTCTAGTTCGATACTAGGAGAAGTCCCCACTCTCACAGACCGCACACACTTTGGAAATCTGCAGGCTTTTTCAGAGATAGTAACCTGAGTCCTAGTGTATACGTGGCAGAATCTCCTGGAAATGGATCCCGTTCCCCCGTCCTGCACATAGACCAGAAGGGGCCTAGTAAATGCCTACTGAATCGATGAATGAATGAAAAAAATAAATGGAGGAGTGAATGAATGAATGAATGAATGAATTCTTTGTGTGTACAAAAATTCCACGAATGATAGTGTGAAGGAGTAAATACGTGAATCAGGGAATCAGGAGACCCACTGAGCACTAGAAGCTGTTCCGGACATCCAGGAGGTGTGATTGCAAGATCAGCCCCTGGGAAGCCGCATTATGGCCTTTATGAACACTTCCTTTTTCCGTTATAAGCCTGACTGCCCTTTGGAAAGACATTTAAAGCACATTGTCCCACTCTCTTTATTGTTAACCAGCCAAGACTTTGAAATCATTTTCTATCTCCGACCCTTAAGAACAACCTCAGATCTGAAGTCTGGGACCATTTGGGGCCCAGGTGTTCATTGAAGACACAGGTCCTGCAAGAGGTAGTGAGCTCCCCGTTGATGGGGTTTATAAGCAGACACTGGACATGGTGAAGATGATCCTCTCCTCTGATAGACATGGTTCCTCCCAAGTCTGAGTTTCTCTGCACTCCATGTAAGCAGAAAATCACCACCCAGATCCTTCCCCTAGTTTTTCCCTTTGGATGACACTCAGTACCGGGTAGAAAGAAAGCATTCAATAAGCAGGAACTATATGCCATTCATCTGTGAAATGCCAGGCTGGATTCCCAAGCATAAAAATTCTATAGCACCCCCTACTGGCACTTATCATAGTTGCAGCTTCACATGTATTGATTGAAGTCTGGTTCTCCTACGAGGAGATGAATATATCTCAACTTATTTTAGGAAACACTGTAGTGTGGTGGTTAAGAGCGTGAGCTGAGTTCATACTGTGTCTTTTCTGCCTTTATGGCGAGACCTTGGGCAGGTTACTAACCGCTCTGTGCCTCAATTTCCTCATCTGTAGGGGCGCCTGGGTGGCTCAGTCGGTTAAGCATCTGCCTTCGGTTCAGGTCATGATCTCAGGGTCCTGGAATCGAGTCCCGCATCGGGCTCCCTGCTCGGTGGGGAGTCTGCTTCTCCCTCTGCCCCTACCCCTGCTTGTACTCTCTCTCTCTCTCAAAAATAAATAAACTCTTAAAAAAATTTTCCTCATCTGTAAAAAGGATGATAGTGACCACCTCATGGGGTTGCCGTGAGTGTTAAATGAAATAATTCAACCAACATGCTTTGAACAGTGCCTGTCACATAGTAAGTAACCACGGCTGCTATTATTTGAATAGTTTATTTTATAGGAGAAACTATAGAGTCACAATTACTCAGCCTCCGAATTTTATAAATATTTTCCGTCGTATTTGAGTAAATCAGTCAACGATTTGATCCTTTTGTTGGTTTTTCTGTCTGGTACTAGTGATATCTGTGCGATAATCTCTAGTTTTGAACTTCCTTCAGTGCTCCCTCCCAACCCTTGGTGGATATTGCTATTTGAAGATGTATTTATTTTTTTCAACTCAAGGACACTCTCTTCTTCGATTATAGCTTCACTTCTAGAAAGCTCTCTGCTTCTGGGACTTCCATTAAATGGACGGTGAATTTCCTGGATCTGGCCCTCCATGCCTATTTTTAGTTAAATTCTCCACTCATTCTGAAGTTCTTTTCCTTTTGTTTAACACTTCTGTTCTACCTCTTCAAAATCTTCATGTGAGTTTTGGGAGAGTTTCTCAAGCTAGTTTTCTAATTCATCAGGCTGTTCTTTGACGTGTCCTTTTGGCTAGGCTCAGCCTGGATGGGGTAGAAACCAATGGAAATCATACCTCTCCCTTCTAAGAACTCTTTATTGCTTTCAGATGGATCTTTTAAAATCAACATAACAGCATCTCACACAATTAAGAGGGCTTTTTGAAATATTGTTTCCACCGGGTGCACTGTTTATGCTGAATGTTCAGACTGGTCTTCCAGTCCCTCTCTTTGAATCGCTGTCTTTTCACAAAACCAGCATCTTTTCACCATTTCCTCACGCTTGTTGATGACATTTATAGTTGGTTCACTTTGGATAATCTACTGGTAATTAGTAAGTCACTATACCTTTCCTGAAAGTGACCAAGGGCAATGAGCAATCAGGGTTCATAAATTAAAATTAGCTTCAGCTGCAAGTGACAAAATTAAAAAACATAACAAACAGTGGCTTAAGCAAGATAGAAGTTTCTCCCTCAAGAAACGGAAATCCAGAAGCTGTCAGTCTAGCTTGGATTCCGTGTTCCACAGGGTCAGGGGTTTGGCCTCATTCAGTCTTGTTGCTCCACCTCCCTCAGGGTAGGGTCTTATTTCATAGTCCAAAGTGGATGCATCAACTCCAGTCCTCAAGTCCAGAATCCAGCCAGCAGTAGGAAGGTGGGGAAAACTCATACACCCTCCCTTTAAGAACGCTTCCTGGAAGGTCAGCTGCGTGGCTCAGTGAGTGAAGCATCTGACTCTTGATTTCAGCTCAGGTCATGATTTCTGGGTCATGGGATCAAGCTCTGTGATGAGCCCCGTGTCTGGCTCCATGCTGGGTGTGCAGCCTGATTGGGATTCTCTCTCTCCCTCCATCCTTCCCCCACCCCCCACCCACCCCCCCACATACACACACACTCTCTCTCTCTCTCTAAAAAAAAAAAAAATACTTCCTGGAGATGATCATTACACATCATTACCATTTCTACTTACATTTCAGAGGCTAAACCTCAATCATATAAACATACCTAACTGTAAGGGAGACTAGGAAATGTAATTTTTATTCTGAGTGGCCACTTGACCAACTAAAAATTCTACTGCTATGAAAAAAGGAGAGAATAGATATTAGGGTACAACCAGGTTTTTTGTTTGTTGGTTTTTTGTTTGTTTATTTTGCCATCTTGGGGATGGCTGTAAGAGGACTGAGCCCTACCCTTCCTCTGCCAACAGAAGTTTCTAATGTAGAATGTTTCCCTTATTTTCATCTGTAGCAGTCTGATCCGAGAAGAACTAAGGAGTGGGGCAGAGTAAAATTGTTTCATTCATTCCACCAACCAATGGATAGAAGAGTGAGCAGCGAGTACCTGCCCCTCCCTGTGCTCTCCGCTTCCGATTTTATTTTGTTTTGTTTTGTTAAAAGTCTCAGAGGTTTCAGAGAAGTGGCTAAGATCTCTTTGTGGCTTTCAGAAATTGTGTAGAATTTCCCTGTTCCTTTGGTTGCATCACTTCGGCAGGAACGATGAGAAGAAATCAAATTCAAGATCTTCGTTCCATCTTGGTTCGAGAACCTAAAACACAGATTGGAGCCTGAGTCCACTGCGGAAAATCCTGCCCCCCACAAGTACACAAAGAGATGCCAATATCTGTTATCCTTAGGAAAACACAAATTATAAGATGCCACTAGAAATCCACCGGAATGGCTCCAATTTCATAAATGTAGAGCTCCTGGAATGATTGTACGTTACCGGTAGGAAGTCGAAATGTTACTACCTTGGAAAACAGCGTGATAGAAGTCAAACATATGCTGCTCCTTTGACCCAACAATCCCACCCCTAGATATTTACCCAAAATATCTTGATATTTACCTAGATATTTACTCTAAAAAAATTTACAAAGTCTTCCATGATCTGGTTCCTGCCTCCTCCAGGCTTCAGATATTCATGTGATCACTGTGACCTGCGACTGCTCAAAACTCCAAACAGCTCTGTCTCCCATGAAGAAAATATGGAGGGTGGGGCAATCCATTATCACTTAATAAATGCAGAATTCCTGGCAGATGCTGTCTTTCAGGTCCCGGATGATAGAGGAATCATAAAAGAAGACCTAACTGGCCAGGGGGCTGGGGACTGTTGAGAAGATGCTCTCTCAGTCCTTCAGCGCCTGGACATCAGTCCATCGATGCCCACCAGAGCTAACCAGCTGTAGTTATATGCTCCTAAGTAAGTAGTTTTGCTAGAACAGCTTTGTCAGTTTTCTGCTTGAGAACAAATTTTAAATTTTGAAGAGAAAAAAAAAGCCCTCAGATACTTTTAGTCACTCTTTGCACACCACCCATAATTTGTCACTCTGTCTTGAAATCTTCCCCTGCATGGCTTGGCTTTAATGGGTTCAGCATTTAGTGAGCTAGGCAGTGGATTATGTGCAAAATGCATTAACCTCTCACATGATTGTAAAAATTGCCTTAATAAAATAGAGCTAAATCGTACTTAATAACAATAAAACAGAAGCCACTATGTTCCAGGGATGCTAATGACCTGTGAGTCATTCCTTTTGATTTTAGAAGGTTGAACATTTGGAATTTGTCCCCTTTTATGAAACTTTTAAGCTTGGATAACTGCTGGAAAATCACACAAGTTAAGGTAAGTTTCCTGCTCACAGATAACCAGAGAGCCAAGAAGCTTCCATCATCTTCTTAAAGCTCATCATCCTGAGACAGCCTGAGACTTTGAGGGCACAGATGCAGATGACAAGAAGGAAAGGATCGATTGATTATAATAAGGAATATTTGCCTAGTGTTTTCCAGCTCACAGAGCTCTTCTTTACTTGTTGCGATTGAGTCAGCTCACCTAACAGACTTGGGAGGTAGATACTATTATCTCCATTTTATAGGGAAAGAAATTGAGATTCGGGAGGTGCAGTAATTTGTTCAAATTCTCACAGCTAATAAGATGAAGAACTAGCACTTGGATCCAGGTCCTCTGAAATCAAGTCTCACACCATCCCTAAATGCTATTTTCATATTTACTCTTTTTTTTAAGATTTATTTATTTTAGAGAGAGAGAGAGCACGCACTAGTGGGAGTAAGGGCAGAGAGAGAGAATCTCAAGCAGAATCCCCACTGAGCTCAGAGCCTGTTGTGAGGCTTGATCTCACAACCCTGACATCATGACCTGAGCCGAAATCAGGACTCGAACACTTAACCGACTGAGCCATCCAGGCGCCCCTCATATTTATCCTTAACAATAGTCACCTCCTTATGAAATGGAAGAAGGGTAACAGGTACTCAGAAATGGCCATGCTCTGGCCTCCCTGTCCCCATGAAGTGAGATTATATCCCCCCAGCATCTGTTATCTCTTATCGGGACCATGGTTTTCCTGCCAGTCCTTGTAGTAACTATAATAATAGGAACAATTATTATGTAATAACAAGAACAAAAACAGTAACAATAGTAATTGCTGATCTTACTAAGCGCTATCATTACTGAACACCATGCCAGGCACTGCTAAGTGTTTTGGGTGTTCCATCTCATTGAATCCTCACCACAGTGTGGTATTATTACTATTCTCCATTTTCCAGGTGTGGAAACTAGGGAATCAAGGAATTAAGAAACTTGACTGTCATGGAGTCAAAGCATGGGGTAGATTAACTATAGAATTGCTCCTAATTTTCCATCCCTCCCTGTATCAAGGTGACTTCATTGATCCTCCCATAAAGAAGCAGGAACATTTCCATACCCCCTTGAATCTAGTCTCCAATTTGCTTTGGCTAAGAGGATGTGGCACAAGTGATGACATGCCAGTTCAGAGCTGGTACACTCCTACTCTCTCTTGCTCAGAACATGCCATGGCCACAACTATATGCCTAGGCTTACCCAGTGGGCGATAAGAGACTACATGGAACAAAGCTGATTTGACCCAGTTCAGGCCATCCCAGGCTAGCCAGCCCCCAGCTGACCCAGTAGGTGACCACAGACACGAGCAAACCTAGCCAAGGTCAATCAAGTCAGGTCTAGATGAACAGACACCCCCCCAACCCACAGACAAATGAGAAATTATAAGTTGATGTTTTACACCACTAGGTTATGGAGAGGTTTGTTACACAGCAATAGCTAACTGCTATAAAGTGGAAGCAGAATTTACACCGAGGTCTTAGACGCTCCGTAGCCTGGACTCCTTTTTATACTCTGTATGGATAGATAATGTCCTTCTAAACAACCCCAGCCAGCAGGGTTGGGAGAAATGTCAATGTCATCCTACCGGAAAAGGATAGGCTATCTTGTACAGTGAGACTTTGGACCATTGTCTATGTAGGTGGGAAAGTGGAAAGACTCAGATCTGCCATGAGATCGGTATAACTTTAAACAAGCCACACATCTCTCTAGGCTTCGGTGATCTTAACTGTAACCCTGAAGAAGTCAGGATGTATTTGTTCAAGAACTAGTATTTGCCAACACCTGTTGTGTTACGTAATGTGAGACACGCCAATGATACAAAACTTATACAATTCTCATCCTCAAGAAGCTCCCAATCTGATAGAGACATAGACACTGGGAACAAACAAAAAAGGCAACATACAGGTGTTGTGGTAGGCAGAATAACGGTCTCCAAAGAAGTCCACATCTTAGTCCTCTGTCTGGGAATTTGTGACTATGTTACCTTACACAGCAGAGAGCACTTTGCAGATGTGACTTAGTTAAGGACCTTGAGATGGGGAGACAATCCTCAGCTCTCTGGGATAATCACAGTTCATCAAGGCCCCTTATAAGAGAGAGGCAGGACAGTCAGAGTCAAAGAGAAAGGTGTGAAAATGCTACAGAGCTGGCTTAGAAGATGACAGGAGGGGCACGAGCCAAAGAATACAGACAGCCTCCAGGAGCTAGGAAAGGCAAGGAAGCAGATTCTCCTGAAGAGCCTCCAAAAGGAATGCAACCCTGCCAATACCTTGATTTTCAACAAATAAAACCCATTTTGGACTTTCGACTTCCAGAACATGAAGAGAATACATTTGTGTCAGTTGAAGCCACTAAATGTGTGGCCATTCTTTACAGCAGCAATAGGAAGCCCATACACTGCCTGGCTCACTCCCTGACTCGGAAGACACAGGGGATGCCTCCAAATGATTTCCTGGTGATGCTGCCAGTGTAAGGCGCAGGGGAGCTCCTCAAAAAGGTCAGTCCTCAGGCCTGTGGCTTTTTGTGGAGAGCCCTTGGGGGAAGGATGTGATGAGATGTCTTTGGCTGGCCACCAAATTCCACCTCCTCTTGGCTTTTGCGGCTCCTAACCAGCCACACGTTTGTTCCAGGCTGACGCAGAGAGACAGAGAGTGGGCCAACCTCGACCTCAGGCCCTCTGCAAACAGGGCTGCTAGGCACAGGTGTCCAGCTTCCACGAAGGCACTTGGCCAACAGAGCAGGGGGGCGAGAGAAATCAGCCTCTTGTCACTTGCCGAGCCGGGGCACTCTCCAGGCTGCTTCCTTCCAGAAGGGACTCGTTTTTCTAGTTCTCGCTCAGCTGCTGTATAGACGCGCCCTGTGTAAGAACCACAGTCCTACGATGCCTGCTAATCTCATTTCTCCATCTTGTTGTGCGGAGGACACGTTGCTCGGTGTGTCCCGGCTCAGGCATCAGAGGCTGCCGGGGAGGCGTCAGACCAAGGCTCGAGGCGTCAAGCACGGAGATCAATCCCACCCCTCCCCTTTAATTAATTCTCTCATCCCCTTTGTGTTGAACATAGACTGAGCCTATTCCTCAAATTACTTCATTTGTCTCTGCAAGAGAGGTTTCCCAGAGATAGGTATTTTAAACAAGTCTTCACTTTTGTCAGGGTAACATGTGATTATAGCCTTCCACTTGAGCTCTGTTATAATACCAAGTGGTCCTTGTCCCTCAAAACTGGCCTCGAGAATTACAATTACAGTACAGTGACCCCCAGCTGAGTTCTAAGAAGCAGACTGACCCTGCACACTGCGAGACCGTCTCAACCCTCCTGCCCTTATGAGCAGGTCACTCACTTACTGCCCTAACAGCAAGACCAGCTCCAGTGACTCAAAGCCCAGAGCTCTTGCTTTCTAAAAGCAATCTCTCAGCTCTGCCACAAGAATGTCACTCTTACAAAACATATACATACAGTATCACAGCCATGGACAACCTCAGAGAGACTGGGGGTATTTAGTGGGGACCCAAAGGTGGCACCAAATGAGTGTCTATGTTGCTCCAGACCAAGGACACTCCTGAACCCTTGACCACAGGAACCCCCAAAACAGGAACCCCCAAAGTTATCAAGTTATGCCCTCTGTACCCCCAGGCAAGCCAGTGTAGCACATCCCCAGTTAGAACCAGAGTCCCTCAGCCTAGCCTGGGAGCTCCAAGGCCAGTGACCCCCACGCAGATGTTCTGCTAACCCTGCCCCTGGCTCAGAGACCAGGCTGCCCTTCCTGTATCCATCTGGCTTCAGAGAGGGCTGAGGGATGGCGTGTTGAAAATTAGTCCAACCAGGAATTCTTGGGCACCAAAGGAACACGAATGTGTTTTAGAAGTCACGATGGACCAGGGCACCCAGGTGGCTCAGTCAGTTGAGCGTCTGACTCTTGGTTTCGGCTCAGGCCCTGATCTCAGGGTCATGGAATTGAGCCCCACGTCAGGCTCTGCACCCAGCACGGAGTCTGCTTGAGATTCTCTCTTTAAAAAAAAAAGAAATCACGAGGCACCATGTAAACAGTCGATCGTAAGATCCCATTGCAAGCATTATGTCACTTGTCGCTCACGTCCCGCCCCGCTGCCCGCCCCACTCCGCCCCCCTCCCATCCTCCTCACCTAGTTCTTGTTCTGGGGTTGGGTGCAGCTTGCTTTCCATCTCGACTTCTCCACTTACCAGTCGAAGCACCTCAGTCACATTGTTCAACATCCCTATGCCTCCGTTCCTAATTTGTGAATTGGAGGTAAAAATAGTTCTTAACTTGTGGGATTAGGAAGAGTTCAACAAGGTGCCTGGCACAGACTGATTAATGCACAACCCAGGTTTACACTTCCTGGCCTTTGCACATACTGTTCCCTCTGCCCAAAGTTCCCTTAGCCTGGAGAATTCCTACTTTCTTTTCAAGGTTCACCCTGGATGCTAGTTCTTCAGGAAATATTCCCCATTTCTTCCAGACTGAGTCCTCCACTGCCTCCTCCATGCTCCTGCACAGTGGTGCCCCTCCTCCACGACACCATTGGCCACACCAGAATACTATTTTCTTCGCACACTTCTCTCTCCCCAGTTACGAAGTCCTAAGGGTGGGAACTATGTCATTCATCTTTGGCCCTCCGAATTATGGTTTCATGCCTGGTATAAAGCAGACACTCAATAAAGGTTGGCTGACTTAATGGAAGTAATGAATTCGTTACACTCGTTAATGAGGGACAAGCAAGGAAAACACACAGAAGAGTCTGACAGCCACGTGAGATATAGTGGGATCAAGCATCCCTTTGAGCAATGTAAGTAATAAACTCTAGGGCTGTGATCCTCTACCCTACTGACTTAATTGATCTGGGGTGGGACCTGGGAATTCAATTTTTTTTAAAGCTTTCCAGGTGATTCTAATGTGCATCCAGATTTGAGAACTACTACTCTACCCTCCTGCCCTAATGTCTTCTCCTATGAGCTCAAAAGAGGGGCAATTCTTTGGGCTCTCATATTCCACACAGCCCAGCCACATCCCCCAGGGGGTGATGCCTCCCTATGGGGATGGCCTCTGGGGCTCTAATCTGGCAGCTGAGTGCCATGTGAAGGGTAGGGCAACGTAATAAAGGGGGGCTGGCCAGACAGATGGGGTGCACAGGACAGGTGAGAGGGCTGTGAGCTGAGGAATGAGTCCGGATCAAGTCAAACCCATCACCCTTCAAGAACCAAGCGGATGGTCACTTCTAGGAAGACTTTGCTCAGGTACCTCCATGCCCAGAGCTCTCTGTAACTCTGGACAGCCCCGGCTCGCTCTCCCTAAGGCAGCACTCTCCTGTGAGCACCCTCCCTAAATCTTGGGCATCCTCAGATGGTTGGTAAAAAACAAGGTAAAGGGGCACCTGGGTGGCTCAGTGGGTAAGCGTCTAACTTTGGCTCAGGTGCTGATCTCAGGGTCCTGGGATCCAGCCCCGCATCAGGCTCCCTGCTCGGTGGAGAGCCTGCTTCTCCCTCTGCCTCTCTCTGCCGCCCCCCTGCTTGTGCTCTTTCTCTCTCTCTGTCAAATAAATAAATAAATAATCTTAAAAAAAAAAAAAACAAGGTAAAGAGCAAAGTCCAAATTACAGAGTATTTTTAAAGAAAAGGACCATAACTGCTTTCAAATGTAAAAAATTCCCCCACCAAAAGCTAACAGAGCTCTGCACTGAGAAAGAGAGGAGTCATTTGCAATTAGCACACTGTTGATATGTAAACAGCAGCTCAAAGTAGTTGAAAATAGTTTGTTTCCTTGTGTGAATTAACATTCCCTTGCAATATTATGATAACAATGGCCTACCTTAGTTTCCCTGCACTCGCCCCCTAATCTTGTTTACACTCTTATTAGTAGTGAAAAGGAAGCCCGGTTTTGCTGGCTTCAAATCATCCCAGACTGCAAACCACTGAAGTCTGAATTAATGAGCTTGAACTGCCTGCATTTGCATCCTGAACCTGTCTCAGCTCCCCTACACAGCCTTTCCTTCAAGGACCAGCTCTCAGATGACAGAGCTTCTGTCCTCTTAGAAAATGCTATTACTGATCCTGTTTACAGATGGGAGAGTGGAGGCACAGAAAGCTGATGCAAATGGCCTGAGTTGCACAGCATCTCAGCCCAGGGAATCTGCCCCAGCACCCGTGTTCTTCATCGTAAAAATCCCAGTCCTGGGAGAAGATTCACATCCCAGCCTGGACATCAGCTAGGTTCCCTCCCGCCCGGACAGCGTGCCTGACCTACCCTGGTGCTTCCTCCTCTGGGCCCTGCACGGCGGCGGCCCCCTCCCCCCGGGGACTGTGAGCAACAAACTGTCTCGTCAGTGGTGAATGTTTCTGGATCTATTGGCCTCACCACACCTGAACCTATTTCCTCATCTGTCCAATGAGGACAATAGCACTGACTTCTCGGGTCTGTTGTGGGGACAAAATGAGATGATGCAGGCAGTGTGTGCCCTACGGTAGGACCCTCATAAAGGCAGGATTGTCACTGGCCTCATTCCTGATGTTATGTTCTCTTTGCTCCTAACTCCCACGCTTTACAGCTGAGGAATCCAAGACCCAGAAATGTGTGACATAAGGCATCCTGCCCAGTGTCACGTGGCAGGCTGACGATGGGGCAGAGCCTGGAACTCCTGTCTCCTACCTCCAGCAGTCCCTCTCCTGCAGCTAAATCCCCAGTGCTGGGGTCCTGTTCCCTCTGCAGATGCCATGAATCATCAGGACCAGTCTGAACACACACACACACGCATACACATGCACACCCCACTTCTGTTTTCTCCCCCTAAGGAGGTCTTGCTTTTGAGGCACGCAAGCAGGTGAAATCATGAGGGTTTCCTCTTGCTTTGCTCCCTAGTTTACCCCACAGGGTTTTTAACCCATGACACAAGTAACAGAAGATGCTGTGAGTACGCGTGGCTGCCCCTTTAAATTCCACCATCAAAACCATTCAGGGGACCAGAGAGTGGGCTCCAGCTAAGCCAGCTTTTCTTTAGCTCTTTAGTTCTCTTCTGATTCTTCGAGGGTGGTGAGTAGGGGTGGGGGTTGCCTCCACTTCTCCCACCTCCCCAAAATATCCTCAGCAGCAGCTGCCAGGGACCCTCCTCCAGCACAGAGCACAGATGGAGTGGAGGCCTCCATAACCAATAGCCCCATCCCTCCTCCTGCACCAAACTCTGTCTCCCCACCGACAGGCTCTTTCTGGGGGCAGGACAAGCCGGTACCCAAGTCCTTCTGAAATCAGAATGCCTTGGATATGATTTGAGCAACAAATAAATAAAATAGTATTGGATTATAACCCAAAGTATAAAACAAATATATATGAGCCCACACAGAGATAAATAAATGAGTGAACCATAAATAAATGGGGGAGAAGAGACAAATCTTTGATGCAAAAATATTCCAAATAATTTATGTACATCCTCTGTCCTCAAGGAGGTGGAGCATAATTCCCCACCCTTGGGTCATAGCGGTGTCCTTCCGAAGAGTACGGAGTATGGAAAGCGGGGGTAGAGAGTAACTTTTCGGTGGGAGAAACCAACTGACACGTCTCAACCAGCCGATCAAGCGGTGATAAGTCACGCGTGGATGGGACAGACCCTTGATAACGATTCACCCCTCAGGTCTCCCTCCAAAAACCCGTAACCCCAGGCTAATCATGAGAAAAATATCAGACAAATCCCAGTTGAGGGACATTCTACAAAATACCTGACCAGTACTCCCTAAACTGTCAAGATCATCCCAAAAAGGGAAATCTAAGAAACTATCCTAGCCAGGAAGAGCCTGAGGAGCCATGATGAATAGATGGAATGTGGTGTCCTAGACGGCATCCAGGAACAGGGGAAAGACATTAGGGGAAAACTAGGGGAGTCTTCATGAAGTATCGACTTCAGTTAATAACAATGGGTCAACATCGGCTTGTACATTGTGATAGACGTACCATGCTGACATAAGAGGTTAATAATAGAGAAAATTCAGTGTGGGTTATATGGCAACTCTCTGTACTCTCCTCACACCTTTTCTCTCAATCTAAAAACTATTTTAAGATAAAAATTCATTTATAAAACAAAAAAACAAGAAACTCTCCTTGGGCAGTCCAGGACATACCTGCTTATGTTGTGTTACCTCGGAATCATGAATAACGCTGGAGGGCCCTTGCTCCCACCCTTGGCACTCTTGAGGTGGGGGAGTCAGGGAAGGGAGGGCAGGGACTGAGCCCTGTGGGCAGAGCCTGCCTCCCCCTTCCCCATCAGCTCCCTTGCATCTGCTTTTACCCTCACTTTCTTTTTTCTTTTTTTTCTTTTTTAAAGATTTATTGATTTATTTTAGAGAGAGAACAGGGGGCACAGGGAGAGGGAGAGAGAGAAACCCAAGCAGACCCTAGGCTGAGCATGAAGCCCGACGTGGGGCTCAATCCCACAAACCTGAGATCAGGCCTTGAGCCCAAACCAAGAATCGGACGCTTAACTGCGCCACCCAGGCGCACCTACCCTCACTTTCCACATAGGATTTTTACTAAAACAAAGAATTCCTCTGCTCAGAAGAGGGAACACTGCTGACCTAGTCCTACCCCATCATAAAAGTTCCAGAGAGGGGTAGGGGCATCCTCAGGGGACTCACCAAGGAAGGGACATAGCTGGAACCACAACACAAGGAGGATACCTGAGACCATGCCCCAGGTGCTGCCCAGGCTCTCACCTGTGAGCCTGGAGCTCCTTGAGGCCGGGACGGTGCCTGGTTCTTCTGTGTCTATAGGACCCGGGAGAGAACTTGAGACAGGAAGGAGGTCAGCAAGTCCTGCGGAAAGAATGAAGGACGTTGTTCCCATCACGTGACTGTTCCAAAATGCCAGCAGCATCCAAACCTAGAAAATTCGGCTGACATTTCAGATAACTGCGAGGTAGAGTGGTCTCCCTGGTCTGTGCCCATATAGCGTTTGATTTTATTAAAACTGACCCTTTTATATCTTTTTAGTGAGCCTGTATATCAGAGACTGGCTTTGGAGAGACATGCATGTATCCATTCATTCATTTTAAAAGCTTTACTGAGTGCCTCCTACACATTGTTAACAATAGGAACAATAATATTCATACAATAAGCATTCACCAAGCACCTGCTCTGTGTCAGGCTCAATCCCAGGAGTGACAGATGCACCCTGATGAGACAAACGCATTCATGCCCTCGGAGAGCTTACACTCCAATGCCCTAACGGGGTCCCTCTTTGTCACCTGATGCTTCCTGAGTGCCAGGTATCGTGCTCAGAATCTCTCTCATTCAGTCTTCACAACCAGGGCGCCTGGGTGGCTCAGCTGGTGCATCGGGCTCCCTGCTCAATGGGCAGCTTCTCCCTCTCCCTCCGCTCCTCCCACCTGCTTGTGCACTCTCTCTCTCTCAAATAAATAAATAAAATCTTTTAAAAAATAAAATAAAAATAATCTTCACAAAAGCCTTAAGAGGTGAACACTATTGATGTCCTTATTTTTTAGGTGAAGAAATGCAGGCCTCGTCACTTGTCCACAGTCATTTGGTCAGCAAGTAGTGAGTCAGGATTTGAACCCAGGCACTCTGAATTGAGAAGGATTGTCTCAGTGACCACATGAGGGAGTCAATGGGGGCCCCATTGGAGGCCTGCCTGGTGAAGCACACGCACCAGGCACTGTAGTCAAATTAGGAAACAAAGCAGCCCTTTATCCTGGCAACTGGCCATGGGTCCAACATCTTTTCCTCACCCCCTCATAAGCAGGAGTCTGTGGGAAAAGCTGAGACAGGGAGCAAAGCTTTGCCAGGAGGCCTGAACCTCAAAGATGAGGTTGGTGAGACCCTCAGAGCAGGCGCCATGTGACTTAGCTCTTGGGCTGAGGCACAGAAGCTGCCTCAGAGGGGTGGGTGGCGGGACTGTGTGCCCAGCTGGATTAACAGGCCGAGGAGGAGCAGAGTCTCTGTCCCTGCCTTTAAGACACAGACATGAGTGCAGTTTGTTCCAGAGAATGTCCTCACTCTGACCAATCAGACTGTCAACATCTCCTGTGGTGGGAGGGCGCGTGTGGGAAGGGGTTGGAGCAGGGGCACTTCCAGGCACGAAGGGAGGCAGAGGGGCTTTCCCGTCTAGGAGCAGAAAGAAAGCGTGGGGAGAGGAGAAAAAACGTCCCTTCATCACACTGTGGGCCAGATCTCGCGCTGGTCACAGGTGACACGGGAGAATAAGATGGGCTTCCCGTCCTAAAGCAACTCACAAGAGGGTAACACAGACGACAAACTTTACATGAGTAATACAACCCAGCAGGACTGGACCAGCTGGCTGGGGTGGAGGAGGCTTCTCAGAGGAGGGAAGGCCTTGGTCCCTTCATCCAAGCTGGGTTTTGAAGGGTGTGTTGAAGTTCTCCACAGAGAAGGGAAAAGACAAACCCAGCAGTAAGTACCGAGACTTAGAGCACGGAAGCCTCAGGTGGGTCAGGAGATTCTGAAATGTGGGCTGTGCCTGGGGCTGGCAGGGTCGGTGGGCGTGTGAGGACACCAGGCTGAGAAGATGAGAGGGATGGCCCCTGTGTGTGCTCGTTGTTTCAGTGAGCCCCCGGGTAAGTTTGAGTCACTTGGTTTTGTCAGGGAAGGAGAGAGTTGTGGGCTGGGGGCTTGTGGGTCGGATTTGTGATTTAGAAATTTATTCCGACAACCCATCTGAAGAACTCGTTTTCATTCAAATGATTATTTGGCACCTGCCATGCCCCTGACATGCCACAAGGGGCTGGAGATATAATGGCCAACTGAGTAAACCTGATCTTAGCCATCACTGAGCTTATGGCCTGGCAGAGGAGTTAGACATGAGATCAGTATTTAATTCCAATTGTGACAAGTCCACGGACGAAAAGCCCAGGGGATGCCAAGTACTTTTATCTAGGGAATATCTAACCTCCCCAGGGGTATCAGAGAAGACTTCCATAAACAAGTGACATTTAAGGTAAAACCTGAAAACTGAGAAGTGTCCGCTCAGGGACAAGAGGAAAGAGCTCCAAGTGAGGGGACAGCATGGGCAACAGCCAGGAGGGGGAAGGAACAGGGCACACAAAGATGGCCAGCGAGCCCAGGACCAGGTGGCATGGGATGAGATTGGAAAGCGGGGACGGGCACGGGGGGGAACAAGAGCCAGACAGGACGGGGTCTCAAAAGCCACGGTAAGGATTTGGGACTTTCTCTTAACATCAAGGTCAAACCACTAAAGGGATTGAAGAAAATCATAACAAGATCCCATTAGCCTTTTAGAAAGACTTTTCTCCCTGGTACATGGAAAACAAGACTCAGTGAGAGTGGGGGGAATCATGGGGGTAGAATTGGGAGACTTGGTGCCTGTCTTTTTTGAGGTCAGAGGCAAGGAAGAACGTGATTCTGAGGATTTGAACTTAGAGGGAGGGCAGAGGGCAACCTAGGACCAAGTGGGACCACAAAGAAGGAGCATTGTTGGCAGGGACCGGGAATATCTGTGCAAGAATCCCTGCAACCCTCACTATTCAAGAAGAAGGAGCAAAAGTGAACTTCCAAAGAGATGGGAGGAGGAGAGACCACGAGAAGCGGTAGGTAGAAGGCAACCCTGGCTCCTCTATAATCCACTGCTTGTTCCTCCCAGAGAAGCTGGCTGGGAGGGGCCAGGAGTCTTCTGAGCTGCTGTCCTGACCCCACCGGGACACAAACTTACTTCCAGCTGGCTCAGGGAAGCAGAACCAAAGGCACAAAAGTTCCCCACTGGCTGACATTTTGGGGAGCTCACAGAAGGGTGAGTTTCTCATATCCAATCCCAGCACCAATGAGGAGCTGAAACATATTGTACCCATTAGAGAAGAAATGCAAATCAGAAAGTCAGGCATTTGTGTCCATGACAACAGGGGGAACGCATTTTGGCAAATCTGAGTTCATTTATATTCAAATAAATATTTCAGTCTATGACTCTGGCACTTTTTTGCATGAGATATTTCAGAACCATATTGAATGTTGCTCTCACGCTAAGAACTTGAGAATTAAAATGAGGGCCAATTTCAAAGTCTATCAGGCTCCAAGATTTAGGGTTGGTTTTACCTCAAGGAATGATGAACTGAAGGGTGATTCAGCACATTTGTGTACAGACTTTTTGAACTGGAAAGGCCAGCTCAGTATCATCCCACGCAGCCCCTGTTGGGTACAAATGAGAAAACAGGCCCCAGCAAGGCTCAAGTTCACCCAGCAACTCAATCCTGAAGTCAGGGCTCCTGATTCTCAGGTCAATGGTGTCTCCAGCTCATCAAATCAAATGCTGGAGTCGGAAGAGCAGCAGGGACAAGAAGGCTTTATTTAGTTCATCATCAATTCTTCCAAGGGAGACTCTTTTCCCTAATTATATAAGCCATCTCTGCCCTTTGTGGCAAATCTGTATATTACCAAAACCTCCAAGATAGTGTCTCTAATAAACCCTATCATTCCCTATAAAGTTGCCACGAACATATTGACATATTCCATTTCTGGGTTGTTGTGTTTTTTGTTTTTTTTTTGCTGTGCATATGTCTTTACTGAGCGAGCGGCAGTCTTCGTCTACATATAATTTTGCATGATAAGCTTTTCCCAAGTCATTAAAAACTTTTCATCTACAGAAAAGGTTAATGGATGAGTAACATTCTATGCTATAAATATCTGATAAATTTACTAGATCTTTTTCACTGTTGGATATTTAGGTAGTCTCCAAATTTTTTATTATTTATTTTTTAACGATGTATTTATTTATTTGAGAGAGAACGTGCACAAACAGAGGAAGAGGGAGAGAGAGAGAATCCCAAGCAGACTCCCTGCTGAGCACAGAGCCCAACGTGGAGCTCGATCTCACAATCCTGAGATCATAACCTGAGCCAAAGTCAAGAGTCGGACACTTAATCGACTGAGCCACTCAGGTGCCCCAAATTTTATTATTTAAATAGCACTGCATTGGATATCTTTGTGCCTAAATCTTTATTCACACATCAGCCTGTTTCTTTAGAACAAATTCCTATACATGGAATTACTGGGCTAAAGAGCACAAGGCATTTGAAAGCCCCCTGGCGTGTTACACTGTTTGCTACTGGAATGTGCAATGCTAATCTCACCAACACATTCCACGCCACTCCAGGCATCAAGCAGCACTCAGCCTGAGAGGAGAGACATGGACGGTCCAGATAAACAATCTGCTACCAGAATTTAGAGGTGTCTGCCTTCGCGGTGGGGAAACATCCTTAACCAGGTGCTGGCTTTGGTCTCTGGGAGAATCTTCCACATTCATGATTTCTTATGGCTCCTGTCTCTGTTAAAACAGCCCTGTGAGCTGTTTTAAGGTGACTCAGCCAAATTTCTCTTGAGTTCATCTCTTTCTTGTAGTCCATTGCCAGAAGCAGAGAGTAAAATCCAGCATGTTATCAGACTCTTTCCAACTGAGTTTCCTAGAGCCACAGGCCCAGTAGGCACATAGCTGGCCTTCCGATTTATCATGGGTGACAATTCTACCAAAGGTTTTGCACCTGTACATCATGAGTCTCCATATTTCCAGCCTCCAAGATCAGTTTCCTCACTGCATGCCACCTGCCCACCAAGGCAATGTCCTATATTGTAGGTTTCTGTAACAGTAGCATCCCACTTCTGGTACCAAATTGTGTATCAGTTAAGGTAACGCTAGCTGCTGGAGAGAATAAAGCCCCCCAGATCTTAGTGGATTAATAGAATATACTTTTTTTTTTTTAAATTCTCTTAAGATCCAGAAAGGGGATCTTGATCTGACCAGTGGGCTGCTCTCCTTCACCAGCGACCCCATTTCCTGGGTGATTTTTATCTGGCGACTCTGTCATGTTCAACCCTTGGCTTCTGAGGTTCCCATGCTCGTGGGTATCAAGCTGGAAGAGCATGAAGAATCAAACGTTGGTCTGGAGTTACTCACATCAATTCCAATGACTTTGCACAAGAACTTAGTCACGTGGCCACACCTAACTGCAAAGGAGAAGGAAACATGTAGTCATCTATCAGCCAAGGAGGAAAACAGACGGCTTCTGGTGAACTCATAGCAGTGCCCTCCATCCTTGGACCTTCCATCCAAGGTCACCCCACATTCACCCAGTCTGTCCCATGCACCTCACTCTAATCCTGGCCCCGTCAACGGAGCCCATCCTTAAATAAAATGCTAAAATCTTATTCATCACAGATCTTCTCGTTAATTTTGGCTTTTTTAAATACTGTATTGAAATGCTATTTATCTCAATGGTGAGTTTTTCAGCACCCCCTTACATTTTGCCTCTAGGTGAATGTCTACTCATCTTACCCAAGTCCTGGCCCTGCTCGTGTTGTGGAACCAAGAAGAGGAAACCCACATGAGACCGATTTTTCCCCCAGTCTGAGAGAATCATTTTCCACTTTCTTCTTTTTGAAAGAAGAGCTTACCCATGAGGCTCATCCATTGTTTATTACCCTACATGTGATGGCAGAAACAGAACTGGACTGAGAGTCAAGTCCTAGCTCAGCCACTGACCAGCTAGCTGTGTGATTTAACACAAATTGCTTGACCTCTCTGTGTCTGCTTGCTTATCAATAAACTGGGGACCACAAGTCCTGGGTCATGGGGTTTCTGGGCTAAATGAGAGAGCACATGAGAAAGCCCTCAGGCCCCGGCTCACAGAGGCATGTAATAAATATTAGCAGAATCTGAACTCTTAATGTTTACTGAAAAGGCCAGCCTCGTCTAGGTTGTACATGAAATACAAAAATCTCAGTCCCTGTGGATTTTTCATTTTAATCAGGAGTCAAATGGAATAATGTGTGCAAAGAGCCTTGAAAGCAAATCCAACCTTCTGTGCTTCTACAACCACAGATAGGCAGGTTGTGGCCTCAGTACCCTCCTCCTGTTTGCATTTTTAAATAAGCTGCTTGGTGTAACAGGGGAGGGAAGAGGAGCAGGGGAGCCGGGTTGGGGCAGGTAGTGTTTCACCTAGCAACACCCATCAACTTGAAACTCCACCATGCCTTTTACAAAATACCTGCCCAGAGCTCTTTTCCAAAAGGGTCCACAGTCCTTGCCACCAAACATTTTTAGCACATTTAAACCCAAATTTTGAGCATCGATTTAAAGTGGTCCTGTGACATCATGCACAGAATATATAGAAACCTTCCATGAGCAGAATGTTTCATTTAGCCTTGTTGTCAACCGCACATCTGTCTGGAGCAGCTGTAGCAAGGGGCCAGGCACTATTCTGGGCACTGGGGGCAGAAGCTGAGTGAGGGGCATGGTCCCTGCCCCTGAGAGGTTCCCAGTCAAGGTGGGATAGAAACATGAAACAAAGTAACACCTTGGTGACTCAGAACTCTTTGGGCTGCAAGTGACAGATACTCGACTCAAACTAGCTTATGCAAGGAGGGTATTGGTGATGAGAATGTTGGGGTGTCTCTCCAAACCTGCAGAATAACCAGAACCAAGGACTTCAGTGCTGCCAGACCTCACTCCATCCTTCATTTCTCCCTTTCCTGCGTGACAGCTCCCCGTGGCCTGGCTCTATTCTTCCGTGCAATGGAACACGTGGCCGGGGCCGCCAGTAGCTTCTAAGCCTGAGACATGATGGCCTTAGCTGCCCCCAGAGAGAGACAAATTGGACGCTCCTGAGTTTAAAACTCCTAGGGAAGGCATCCATGGCCCATTTCAGAACCCAGGGAACAGCCAAATGTATCCAGGAGATAGAATTACAGAGCACTAACATGGCTCCCGGGATAATCACATGTACGGAGGAGGAGTGGTTCCTAGAAAAGGGGCATGGGAGGGATCCCTTGTAAACCATATGGGGTCCAGCACCATCAGAACCAAGAGAGAGGAACTAACAAGAGGTCAAAAGAAGAAGCAAAAGATCTCAACCCTGGCACTGTGGTAGTCAGGGCTTCCTGGAAAAGTAGGGCCATCGTGAAGCTGTATTAAAGGGTGGTGCATCGAGGGCCCCTAAATGACAGAGAACCAACGCACTCAGGGGCAAGGATGAAGGGGCAAAGGGATGAAGTCCTTAGCAGCCCGCCCAACAATGTGCCAGGTACTGTGGTAAGACTTTACATGCATTACCTTGATCAATCCCACCAAATAAAAGCCCATGAGGGAAAAAGTGAGTACCCCATTTTACAGATGAGGAAACGGAGCGTAGCAGAGATTAAGTAACTTGCCCCAGGTCCCACAGCCCAAAGTGGAAGAGCCGAGCTTTGAACCAGGTGCGTGTGTGATGTCATGCCTCAGGGCCCGGCCTGATTGCCCCTCCCCGGCTGTGTCTACCCTGACAGCACTGAGGGTTTCTGGATAAATAAGCGCCTCAAGAAACATCTATTCATTTCCTCTGGAGCACTCTTGGGAAGGTGTATTAGTCTGGATCCTCTGAGGTTAGTTGTGCAAAAATTGATTAGGGGGAGAAGCTGAGGAAGAAAGTGGGAAGTCACCCAACAGAAGGGCCCCGAGTCTCCTAGAAAAAGTCCGTCTTTTTAGCCCCGCCACACTCTGTCATCAGCTGGGGATAGGGTTTAGGAAGCGTGGCCTTCAGGCAAGCACTCAGAGGATCTCAGAGCACAGCAACGGGGTCACTGGTCAGTTACACTCCCAGCCTTTGGAAATCTGAGCAGTACCTCATCACCTCCACCACTGAAGGGCTGCATCACACTAATACCCCCTGTTAACCATTATCTGCAAGATTTGAATGTTTCATTCCCATTGCAGGGAATCGATAAACAATCTCAAAAGCAAATGGTGCCTTTTTTCTCCCATAATTGATGAGTGTCATCCTGTTTCCCCATCCATCTTTGGCAGTTCAGATCTGTTCTTGCCTTTGCCCTCCTAATTATGTTCCTACTCAGTAATGCTATTTCCTTCTGTATCTCTTGGGAGCTGGGGCCCTCCGTTATGTGTTTCCTTTCTACATCTGTATATGCTTGCAGATTTGATCCCCAAACGATGGAAACTCAAACTGGTAAGGCTTTAGACACTGTCTCCGCCATGGGCCTCCAGAGCACCTGGGACCTCCTCCATCGTAACAGTCCTCACACATCACTATAATTTCTCACAAACATCCCACGTAATAAACCGCAAACTGCATGAGAGCAGGAGCTGTGACTACTAGATTGTTGTATGCCCGGTTCCTTAGCAGGGTGCTTGGCTCAGCAAATAATCCTTGAGTTAATAAATCACCCAATCTAGTCTCTTACATTTTCCATCAAACACATTTGATGACTGGTTTATTTTTCTCAATGACAATCTCATGGTATATCAACATTTCCAACTGATCGATTTCACTTAACAATGTGCTTGATTTTCCCCACTGCAAACAAATTAAACTATACTTGTACTTTGTAGCCAAGGGCTACAGGAGCACCGGAGACAAGTGTGTTCTCTGCCACCATGATCGTCACCATGACCCCCACCATGACCACCACAATGATGCCTGTGGACTGAATAGAGGGAGCATCATCTTCTACCCCCATGGAAAGCCTTGAGAGGTTTGCACATGACAGGTTTGTGTCAACAGGTGTGACATGATCAGAGTTGAAATTCAATAGGTTACCTCCAAGTCAGTGGGCAGGAGGGATAGCAGAGGGAGCATAAGGGAGTCTAGAGGCAGGAGATTAGTTATGAGACCATGTCATCAAACAGGTGAGAAGCATGAACACTCTGACCTTCATCTAAGCCACAGAATAATTTAAGTAATTTAAACGTCCTGTCCCATATAATAATTAAACCCTTCAACCTGATTTAAAATTGAGATTTCCTCCACTCTGCCCACTCCAGACTACTTACAGGTGGGACGCCTGCAGTCAGAGAAGAGAGACATGGTAGATCTCTTCTTTATCCTCACCTACGCTTCTCCTCCTCTCCCATTTCCTATCCACCTTTCTGACACCTCCAGGGATGGAAGGCAAAGAGGAGGAAGAGGTAAGGGGAGCCTGAATGTTCTGTTTTGACTGGTACATGGAAATCTAGCCTGGCTGTTCTCTGAACTTAGCAGACGCCTACAGCTGACTTCTTTTCTCGCGCGGGTCCTTTGGAGACTCCACGCTCTCTCAGCTGCAGTCCTCTTGATCAGGACAAATATATCACTGCCTACAGTCCTCTTGATCAGGACAAATATATCACTGCCTACAGTCCTCTTGATCAGGACAAATATATCACTGCCTAGGCCATCCACTTGCTCTGCCTCAGTCCCAAGGCCCTGAGTGACACCTGTAGCTTCTCTCTGCTGAGGTCTGATGGCAAAGGTCCCGCCCAGGACCTCACACTGGCTTTCTCTATCACACATTCTCAGCTACATTCTTGCACTCTTGATCCCAATAGATGGGAGCGCAGCGCCTCCAAATGCCCTGACTTTTGCTAGGCTGCTTCAGGCCACCTCAGTCAGTCTCCTGACCTTTGGGTTTCTTGGGTATAAATCATACACCCGCTAACTGTCCCACAGCGCCATCCCCTTTCCAAAGCTCTCGTCTCCACATCCTCCTCTCATCCTCCTGGTCCCTCTCAGCTGGTTTGGGATTAAGAAGTAGAAGATCTGATCCCTCCCCGGGGAGGGAGGCCAGAACTCACAGCACAGCCTTCCCTGAAGAAATCCTCCCTGAAGACCGTCTCCAAATCTCTG
Organism: Callorhinus ursinus; assembly: GCF_003265705.2. Lineage (NCBI taxonomy): Eukaryota > Metazoa > Chordata > Mammalia > Carnivora > Otariidae > Callorhinus > Callorhinus ursinus. Next base: position 7,072,977 of record NW_027397080.1, on the reverse strand, counting down.
ATTCCTCTCCTTTTTGTACCCTCAGTGTGGGTGAGGGGTTCAAGAGTTTTCAACCATCACCTTTGAAAACTTGTCACGTGGTCTGGCTCAACACTCTCCAATGCAGTAGCCATTAACCCACGTGGCTGTGGAGCACTTAAAATGTGGACAGTCAGATGGAGATGGCTTGTAAGTATGAAACACACAAGGGATTTTAAAGACTAAGTACCAAAAAAATGTGAAATATCTCCTTAATTTTTAAAATGATTATGTGTTGAAATTATAGCGTTTTGGAAATGTTGGGGTAAATAACATATATTATCAGAATTAATTTTACCTATTTCCTTTGACTTTTCTTTAAAAGGCTACTAGAAAATTTAAAATACTTGGATCTCTTAGAAATGATAGCAAAGCACAATTCACAAAAGAAAAAAAATTGACAAATTGGAACTTCATAAAAATTTTATGAACTTTTGCTCTACCAAAAAGACATTGACAGGAGAATTAAAAGGCAAGCTACAGGCTGGGAAGAAATATTTTCCAACCACGTATCTGACATAGGATTTGTATCTGTAATACATAAAGAATTCTCAAAATGCAATAATAAGAAACAGCCAAAGGACTTGAGCAGACACTTCACCAAAGAGATATAAGGAGGCCAAATAAGCTCATGGAAAGATGTTCAACATCACTAGTCATTAGGGAAATGCAAGTTAAAACCACAGTAGACACCACTTAACACCCCTTAGAATAGCTAAAATTAAAAATATTGACACCACCAGGGCGCCTGGGTGGCTCAGATGGTTAAGCGTCTGCCTTCGGCTCAGGTCATGATCCCAGGGTCCTGGGATCGAGTCCGACATCGGGCTCCCTGCTCCTTGGGAGCCTGCTTCTCCCTCTGCCTCTCTCTCTCTCTGTCTCTCATGAATAAATAAATAAAATCTTTTAAAAAAAAGAAATAAAGGGGATTTCTTAAAAAAAAAAAAATATTGACACCACCAAGTGCTGGTGAGGAAGAAGAACACCTGAAACTCTCATTGCTGCTGGGAACACCAAATGGTACAGACACTCTGGGAAAGGTTTGGCAGTTTCTTTCCAAGTTAACCATACACTTACCATCTATACCCCAGAAATCCTGGTCCTGGATGTTTACCCTAAAGAAATGAAAATGTGCCTTAGCAGCTGTTACGGACTGAATATTCGTTCCTCCACCCCAAACATTTGATATTGAAATCGAATTCCCACTGAGATGATATTAGGAGGTGGGGCCTTTGAGAGGTGAGTCACTCCTGTGAGTGGAGCCCTCATGAATGGGATTAGTGTCCTTACCAAAGGGACCCCAGAGAGCTCTCCCTCTCTTTCCCCCACAGGAGGATACAAAGAGAACTTGGCAATCTGCAGCTGAAAAGAGGACGCTCGCCAAAACCTAGATGGTACCAACACCCTGATCTTGGACTGATCCAGATCAGTCTTCCAGCCTCCAGAACTGTAAGAAATAACTTTCTGTTGCTTATAAACCACCCAGTCTATGGTACTTTGTTATGGCAGCCTGAACAGACTAAGACAACTGCTTTGTCTGTGATAGCCAAGGGCGAGAAGCAACTCAGATCTCCCTCAGGAGGTGAATGGATAAACAAACTGTGGTATATCCATACCATGGAAAACTACTCACAGCAAAAAGGAATGAAATATTAACAAACAACTTGGATGAATCTTAAAGACATTCCACTGAGTGAAAGAAGCCAATCACAAAAGCTCACATACTGTATGATTCCACTTATTGGGCGTTCCTATAAAGACCAAACTGTAATGGTGGAAAACAGATGAGTGGTTGCCAGAGATTATGGGTGGGAAAGGGTGTGATGACAAAAGGATGCTGCAGGGGAGTTTTTTGGGGTGACGGGACTGTTCTACATTCTGTGGTGGTGGGTACCTGAGTCTATTCCATGAGTTAAAATTCTTAGAACTGAACACTGCAAGAGGGGGGAAAAAGTCAATTTTACCATATAATTTTTAAAATAAAAAATTTTAAATTACATTGGTGGCTCGAATTATATTTCTCTTGGACAATGCTGGTCAAGCTTCTCCTTTAGCACATTGTGTCTGTTTGCCTTGAGTCTGAGTAGAAACAGTCATCCAGACACCCTGCTCCCCCACAGTGTCTCTGTGCTTCCCACAATGGCTATCTAATTTCTCATACCACTGCCTATCTCCGCCACTGGTCCAAAAGCATTGTGTGCTCAGGAATGTAATCTTTGTGCCCAGTTCCTGGAACAGAGTAGATACTCAGTAATATTAGTCAAATGAATGAGGGAGGGAATCAACAGAATACATGCTTGAGCTTTTGGAGAACTAAGATGAAATATGACATGTTTTTAAAATTCCTCCCTTCCTCTGACTATCACAGGCTCCCAGCCTCGGCCCCGGACCTCTAGGAGCTGAGACTGGGGGTGGGAGTGGGCTTGACCAGCCTTCAGCTTTGGGACACAGAAGAAAGGGGCATCAATGCCCAAGACCAGGCCAGGACAGCCAAAAATCTCACCAAGGAGGGAGGAGGAAGTGTAAAGGGGATCTAGATCCCAGGGTGAGCTAGAGAGAGGAGATGGGACAATTGTGCAGGTCTAGAAAGCAGGGACGGAGGGTTGTCAGTCCACATCACCCGCACACATTCCCAACTCCATGGCTTGTTATTCTTCTGAGGGTTGATATTCCAAAGTAAATGGGAGGAAATATGATGCACGCTGTCATAGATAAAAAGTGGCCATGTTTTCAGCCTGGCGCATTTTCCAAGGCAAATGAAAATTGTTATGAAAACAATTTATACCCAGCAGACATGGATGATTGCCTGTGGTGACCTTTTGCCAGAGAAAATGGGTCTGATAAAGAAAAAATGTGGGCTCATTAGGACAAATTAGAAAAAGCAAATGATTGTTCTTAAATTATGGAAACTCCAAGACGGGTGAATCTCTCTGTCCTTTTAGGACATAAAAACAATAAAACACAAAAAAGAAATTGTTTATTCAGAGAAAAAGCATTGCAATTTGTGTGAATAGATGTAGTTTTGTTTCTTGAGCGGTTTTAGAATGGAGTTTTTTTATAAACCAAATGAAATTTAATTGACTTATTAACTCTGCTCTATGAATTCTCCTTCCATAAATCTAGCAACAACTAAAAGAAGAGAAAAAAAACCATTGAGAGTGAGCAAAATTAACCTTAACTTTCTATACATGCTATCCAAGGATTATTTCGAGCAGTGTGACATGAAAGAACTGGGATTCAACATTGGTGCTTCCACTAAAAGAATGTGGGTGCCCAGAATGGCCTAGAAGAGAACAATTGCAGTGAAGCATCGCTCAGCCACATGTCAACCTCCTCCTACCTCCCTGATCATCACCCACAGGCATATTGAGCTTTACAGTTTATAAAGTGCTTTCATATACATTATCTCATCAAACCTTCACAGAAATTCTCCTTATTCGTACAAGCCCATTTCACAAGTGAGGGCACTGAAATTAGACAAAATTAAGTGATTTATCAGCTAATAGAAGCTACAGGCAGGATGAGAATCCAGGACTATCCCTGCTCTCTCCCAAGCAATCCCTCTCTCTCTCTCTTTCTCTCTCTTTTATGCATCAGAACATTTTATGCATCAGAACCCCAAGTTACTGGATTCATATATCTCTCTATAGGGAAAAGCAGAGGGAGCGCCAGGCAATGAAGGAGGTAGAGGGAAGAGGTCTTTTCCATACAAATCCAAGCAGGGCTCCAAAAACAGGACTCAGAGAAGAACTAGGTAGCAGAAAGGATAACCTAATTCCCACATCGGACAACCCCCAAATCTTAGTGTTTAGACACAGAGAGGTTTATTTCCTGTTCAAGTCATAGTTCAGTGCAGGCCAGTAGGCAGAACTCTGCTCCATACAGTCATTCAGGGACTCAGCTTCCTTCCACGTGTTCGCTCTGTCATCTCTTAGGGACTCAGCGTCCTCCACCGGATCACCACAAAAGCCAGAAAACAGGCAGGAAAGAGAATGTGGATGGTCTCATGAAGCGCCAAGCCTGGAAGGGGTATAATTACTTCTGCCCATGTTCCATTGGCCAAAGTGGGTCACGGTGAACCCTCCTCCTCCATGTGCCCTGGAAGGAGGGGAAAACACAGATGTTGGTGAAGCATTAGTGGTCTCTGCCACAATGTTGTTTGGGGTTTTATTTTTAAGATTTTTTAATTTATTTATTTTAGAGAGAGAGTGAGAGAGAGCATGAGAGGGGAGAGGGTCAGAGGGAGAAGCAGACTCCCCGTTGAGCAGGGAGCCCGATGCGGGACTCGATCCTGGGACTCCAGGATCATGACCTGAGCCGAAGGCAGTCGCTTAACCAACTGAACCACCCAGGCACCCTGCCACAATTTTTTAAAATTATTTCTTCTACTATGAAATATTTTCACTGGTGCTTATGGAAGACCTTTTCTATGAGCCCCCAGCCAGATCCTCACACCTCTGGGTGATTCCCCAAGTGCGACCACATGACTACACAGGGCCAGACATAGGACTCTTATTTTTTCAGGTTGGAGGAAGTGGACTTTTCAGACTTATACAGCAAAATCTCTCTATATATTTTCTTCCAACATAGCTGAGTGAAAGGGCAAACAGAAATTTGAAAGTGATGATTGCTTCCTTTGTGGGGGAGAAGGATACCCACTGAGTTGGGAACATATATGAATTCTGATTTGCAATCATTTCCACTATTTATGAGGTCACTGGACTTACTCCTGCTGAGTCCAATTTACAAAGAGCTTTGGTTGGATCAGGGAAAGGAATATTAGAATCCCGTTGACTTAGTGATGGCCAGAGGACGATGGATACCAAATGCAAGGGATGTATCAATGAACTGCAAGGAAGCGGAATCCTCCACATTGGCTGCAACATGCTACATCCAAATGGGTGGGAAGATACATCTCTCCAGGGAAACTATCAGTGCTGGGTGCACTGACATTGCGATTTGACGACGTACCCCAAAAACAGACAAGGGAATTTTCCAAGTAAAAAACTTGTAAGAAAAGATCCAGGATACCTAAGATAAGCAAAAGAGTTTGCCTTACCCCATCATCACATCCCATTTCCAGGGCAGCTATAGGATGTTATCTGAGCATTGGTCTCTCTGGTTCTGCCCCTCTCTGGTGTTCTCCTGCCAATATCCACCATGCCCCTACGTGTGCCACAGGCGCATCTATTTTGGCATATTCCAATCTGAACTCGTTTCTCCATCCCAGTCCAGCCCCCATACCAGCTCCACCACCTTCATCACCATCTCAGTAAATGATGCCACTGCCACCAACACGGTCACCCAAACCAATGACCTAAGAATGAAGGATGCGCCCTCTCCTTCACCCACTGCTCCACTCTGTCAAGAAGCTCAGCCAATGTTACCTCCCAAACAGCTCTCAAACCCGTTCTCTCTCCTCCATCTGCACTGCCGCTGTTTTCCTGGATTACAGCAACTGCCTCCCAACTGGATTTTTTCTGACAGAGAAAACGGCCACTCCACCCCACCTACCCCACTGCCACCATAAGAAAGCAGCCCAGCTGCAACACTCCCTTGCTTAAACCCTTTCATGGAACTCCTTCACATGTTATTAAGGATCCTCCTCAGTCCACCTCCTGAAGGTCTCTCTAGTGTGATCCCTGGTCATTCTGTCCACATCCTTCTCACCTGTGCCTTTTACCACACCAGGTGAGTTGCAGTTCTCCTAACTGTCCTCCCAACTTTGATACTTGCTCTTGTCTCTGCTTCACATGCTCCCCACCTCCCCACCCATTGTCTATGTAGCTAACAACCACCTGTCCTTCAACACCACAACCAACCAAGTGGGAAGCCTTGATAAAACCCTGGTTTGATGCACATGCTACTCTTCTGGGTTCTTGTCATCGCTGAGCTTACCTCTGTGACAGCACTTCTTCAGTGACCTTCTTCCCTCCCACTTCCCTCTCCACACCCCACCCTGCGAGCTCCTGGAAGCAGGGGCATGTCGGTGGAGCTCCCTGGCTGCAGCACAATGTCTAGTAAAGAATAGGTGCTCAGTAAATGCTCAATTGCTGAATGAGCGCCTGAGTTAGTAAATAAATCATATGGCAAGTATAAAACCCTGTTCGAGTGGATTCATCCATCAAGGGGGATAGAGAAGGAGTGGTAAGAAGCTGCGCTGGGGGCATGGACTGCTCAGATGGAAAAAAAAAAAAAACAATCCAGAGAGTTCAGTCACTACATGCCCAAGAGATGTGGCTTCTCAGAGAAATAAAACATATTCATTCACTCAGCCCAGAAAACCAAATACTCATGCTTCAAGTGCATGCTTTGAAAAAGAGTCTGTAAAAACAGAAAGCAGATGTTGTCACTGATACCATAGTCAAACAGGATAAACCAGAGGGGAAAACAAAATCCTCTGTGAAAACTTCTGTTCCAGATGCAACTGCCTAGTGCCAAGGATCAGACACTCATGCAAACCAGCATGAATAATGGTGGTTTGGGGTTTTTTGTTTGTTTGGTGTCATTGTTTTGAGTGATCTCAAAGTAAGGGGGTGTAGGGATGAGAAGCCCAGCTCTGGACAGAGCCCGCACAGATCCCAATCCAGTTCAGCCACTTTCCGGCTGTGAGACCAAGTCAGGAAGTCACTTTTCTGAGCCTGTGTTCTCACTCTAAAATGGGGTGAAGAATAGCCAACGGGTTGTCGTGAAGATGATGTGAGATCACATATGCAAAGGTTAAGCAAAGCACCTGGCAAATAAATGTTATTTTTATTCAGGAGAATGTTCCAGAACCCTCTTGGAGGAAGGAGAGTGAGAGCATCACAGGGGCTGGTATCCCCATCTCACCTTCTCAGCTGGTCTGCCCCCTTTATCTCCATCCCCAAACTGTCTGCCCCCCAACACGTCAGCTTGCCCAAGGCTCCAACCTGTCATGGCTCTGACCCTCTCAGGCTTCCTGGTTCCCCAGCCTCAGGCAGATTCAGTCTCCCTGAAAACCAATACTTCATTCCTGAGCGGAAGACAATACTTGGAACAGCTGGGGATCAGACGTACCTACCAGAACCAACGAGCTGGCTACAGCTGGAAGTGGGTTCAGGAGGAAAGAGAAGAGAAAGGACAGGCTCACCTCTCACCACCCAAATTTTAGAAATCCCCGCTCCACCACTTACTGTTTGAGCGTGGGCACATGGCATAATCTCTTTGAGTCTCTAATACCTTATCGTTAAGTAAAGATTATCCTGTATTTTTTTCACATTTTAGCATTCTGAAATTAGGCTGTGCCTTACAATTGATTTAGGCATTTGATATGAGAGTGTCCTCCACCCCCCCCAAAAAGCAAATAGATGGATGATGTGTCTTAGAATTGAAGAATTACAGAACCAAGACCTATCACACAAGATGGTGGTACAGATTGTGTCGGCCAATGCAAGGACATGCCGAACAAAGTGTCAAGTGTGTAGGGAAATTCCAGCAAAGGGCACCTGAGCAGGAGCCTAAGTAGAAGAGACTACTTCGGAAGGGCAAATGTCTGGGAAACTCATGACTGACATGTCCAACAGTTTCAACCAGGTAGAAAGCTGCCAGGTTGAGAATTAGCTGAGAAATAACCACGAGTTCAAGTGTAAAGTCTCATCTGAACCAGGGCTGGCTAAGAACAGAGGAGCAAGGCAGTGCAGTGCATAGAAGCTGGTCGAGAGAGTAAGAAAACTCAGTTCCAGTCGCTTCTCTACCACTGCCTCATGGTGTGACCTTGGATAAGTGCTTTGGTTTGGTTGTCCCGGAAGCAGACCCAGAGAAAGGGGTCTGACAGCAACCGGTTTGTTTGGAAGGTGAAGGAGACACTGGCAGGGGTGTGGGGAAGTGAAATGGGGCAGGGAAGGCAAACAATAAAGGGTGCGTTATGGTGCTTGCTAATTGTTGCAGTGGGGCCATGGAGCTTCACCCTGCTAAGAAAACTGGAGGTCAGAGTAGACATGCAGCCGCTTCTCCCATCCCCAGGGAGCAAGGAGACCGGAGGAGTATTTAGGTAACAACTCCTGGCAGTCATCTGTGGAGGGCTGCTCTGGAAGAGTACGTAATTCCCCGGGCATGGTTGCCTGCTGCTGAGGTGGGGAAAGTGAGCACTGACAAACAGAGAAAGCCCTCAGTACAGAAATGCCGGTTCTGGCAGACGAACAGGCACCGAAATGGTAAAGGGGCAGGGACAGGCAGGGTACAGCCGGTATCTGCTGCTGAAGGTGTATCCCCTTTAGTCTCAGTTCCCCATCTATGAAATAAGAATAATCGAATCTGATTTGAGATTTTGTACATTATGCTTGGATGTAACCATATCTCTTCAACCTGGATGACTTCGTTTGGGTCCAGTCAGGAGAGAGAAAGCACCCAGAAATTTGAACAGGGAAAGTTTAATATAAGAATTCGAACTATAATGGGAATACAAGGGTTTGTTTATCAGGATCTCAAAGAGATATTAGCACTCCAGTGTTTACTGCGACACCGTTCACAATAGCAGAGACATGGAAACAATGTAAGTGTCCACAGACAGAAAGTGAGAGAAGAAAATGTGGCATCTACCTACAATGGAATACTATCCAGCCTTTAAAAAGAAGGAAACACTGCAACGTGGGACAGCACGGACGGACCTTGAGGATATGATGCCAAGAGAAATAAGCCAGTCACAGCAACACAAATATTGCGTGGTTTTATTTATAGGAGTTCTCTACAACAGTCAAACTTGTAAAATCAAATACTGAATGGTAGTTACCAGGGAGAGAAATGGGAGTTATTAATCAACAGGCATCAAGTTTCCCTTATGTAGGATGAGGAAAGTCTAGAGATCCGCTGAACAACATCATTCGTAGAGTCAACAGTAATGTATTGTACACTTAAAACTTATGAGGATAGGTCTCCTGTTTACTGTTCTTAGCACAATGAAGGTTTTTTTTTAATACACACACACACACAAAGAGTTTATTATAGGAGTAACAAAGGGTTAAGTAAAGAAAACCCTAAAGAATATAGGAATAGCAGCTGTAAGGAGGAGCCCCCACTACTACCCCCGAGGGCTGAGATAGAGCCCCCAACCCCCAACACCCTATGCTGAGGTCCAGAACTAACTGGGGGTGTGGGGGGGAGGTGGAGTCTGCGTGGGTTCCACTCAGACACAAAAGGAATCCTCTTTCCAACTCTGTGCTATGTCTTGAACCTAGATCCTCAAAGTATATTACAAGAATTTTCTTAAAATGCCATTCGTGATTATCTTACCTTGAAAAATAAAAAGAGAAAAGCAAACACGGGGCACGCTCATGTTCTTCAAGAGCTGTAGTAAGAAAGCAGAAGTAACTTTATGTCCCCTGGCAAATGCTGATGCAAAAATGTATTTGTTTCTGGCATTACTACATTTTGACGTACGAAAAAAGATAGAAACAGCTGGACCAATGAGCAGTAAGCCTTCACTTCTGCAGTGACAACATTGGGTGTGGGCCAGCCAATAGGAAGTCAGTCTCCCCTTCAACGTAAGCGGAGATGGGCCAATGAGGAGCCAGAACGCACCCTTAATGGAATGAGATACGAACACGGGGCCAGGGCTGCTACATGAGTGTCCTGCTGGTTTAGGTGACATTTTGAGACCCCACTCAATTTGCCAGTATTGACAGGAGGTCTCTCTTTGCCTCCTATTTGCAACTCAGCTCATAAAGGGGACTACATCTAGGAATACTCTGGCTCCTCTCAACATCCTTGTACTTGCTTCTCTTGGTGGAGAGAAATGACTAATCTAATTGGCCAGACCCAGACATTCGTTGAACCACGTGTTATCAGGGGTCAAAGTTCCTGTGGTTGATGGCAAGAAGTAGGACATCCCCTCCTTCTTTCACATGGGCTTCTTTCTGCCTCGTGGGCAGGTCTACCTGTACTCTATACTACCCGCGACTAAGGGAATGAGGCAGAGAACCCATTCTGCAGCAGTTGAGAGGGGGTTCGGCTTTATGCCCCGCCACGTGGGTCCGTTTGTCTCTGAGACCCAGCCGCATCACTCTCTTTAGATTTCATGAAACACTCCGACACCCTTCTACTAAGCCCTCATTGTTTGTGTTAGCTCCAACTGAGTCTATGACACTTGCAAGCATCAGGCCTAGTCACATAGACAAAGCTAGAAACAGCAACCTTGGGAGAGATGGACCCGTGATGAGCAGACCCTGGCTCTGACTAAAGGCAAAAGGGATAAGGGCAAAAGACAGAGTCCCAGCCTCCAACCTGAGCCAGCGCATCATATTTGGGTGGCTAACACTGAGACCTGGCTGAATTTCTTGGCTTAACAAGCTCCTAAAGCCCGGTGCCAAGAAGTAATTTAGCCATGGTCCAAAAGCAGCCACCTGCCTCTCGGGGAAGCAAGCCGTATCCTGGAAGAAGCTCCCCTGAGCTCAGGAAGGGAAATTGGAAGGGTAGGATATCAGTCCTGTCTTCCCATTTCACCCCAAATAAATAGGCCTCTGCCCAAGATGGTGTTAGAATGCTAAATCCCGTCAGCCCATTTGGGCAGGTTGGGACAGGCTGTTTCTCCAGCTGCCCTTAGTTGTGTTGCTAACTCTGGAGATGTCTGCAAACATGAGGTCTCCCTGAAAGCAACGTGTCATTATCTCTCTTTAACCTTCTTGTCCTAGACGCTTGTACCCTCCTCCTGCACTGTCCTGCTCTCCCTCTGCCCTATATCCACCTTCCTCAGTATAAAAAATGAAATTCCCAGACTGGCGAATGCCCTCTCCCCCTTCGTCTTGAATGTCACATCCTAGTGAAGCTCTCCCTGACACTCCCAACCTAGACGGGCCCTCCGACATATGTTATCCTAGCTCCCTATACCTCTCTCCTCTACAGCCTTACCGCTATTTGTGGTCTTATATGTGGATGAGTGCCTGCCTTCCCTACTGGATTGTTAGCTCCATAAAGGCAGAGACCATGTTTGTTTTGTTCATTACTTATTTCACGGACTTGAATATAGCAGGCATGTAATAAATACTTGAATGTGTGGAGAGTGGTCAATGTTCTGAAGTCAGACTGGCTGGGTTTGAACCCCAGATCCAGGGGAATAACGTGGAATGATAACAGTATCCTTGGGGGCTGTATAGGAAGGACTAAGTAAAAGTGCTTGACACACAGTAGGTGCTCGATAGGATGTTTATTAATATTAGTATAGTTGCCATTAGTCTGCTATGAAGAAATTGGACTTGCAAACTGGCCCTCTTGCTGATGACTGACACATCTGATATTTGGGTTTCAATGTTGTCACCTAATGACAGATTGAAGGAAAATACACGGTCCTGACTGGAAATATGGCCTCATCACTTAGTTTCTTGTCCCATGGGGAAGGACTACACATTGGAAGAAGGCACCCCAGGACCCAGGAAGTCATGAGCACATACATGCAAATGGAGAGAAAGAGCCGCAGTCAAAAAAAGGTTAAGGGTTATCCATTAATGCTTCAGAAAAGGACACCAGCCTGAGAACCGCGGTCTATGTCTTTGCTTACTTCTTACTCTGGGCAAGTCACTTCCCACCTCTGAGCTTGTTGCTTTCTTTGTTTTTCACTATAAAATATATCATACAAAAGAGGGTTTAAAACACGTAGGTACTCTTTGAATAATGATAATAAAATGAAAATCCATGTACATACAACCCTGGTACCTTAGAAGCCCCTTATATATTCCTCCCCTGTCTCCTACCCTTTCCCACAGATTCCACCCCACCCTAAGGTAACCACTATCCCAATGTTTTTTTAACCATTCCTTTGGTTTTTCTCTATAATTTTATCTCTATGTATGAATCTCTAAACAAAATATTATTTTATTTAACTTTTTATGAATTTTCTATAAATGGTATCATACCGTAGACGTTCTTTATGATTTCCTTCTTTCACCCAACATTGAATTGTAAGTTCACCCTAGTTAATGCAAATAGTAATAATATGTTCACTTTTATTTCAGAATAGCAGCCCATTTTATAGGTTTAACAGAATTTTTTTTATCCTTTATACAATAAATGGACGTTTTGGTTAAGTCCATTATCTTTGCTTATAGAAAATGATGTTATGAACATTTTCGTATATGTCTTCTGGTAAACATATATGAGAGTTTCTTTAGAGTATACTCTGGGAATGGATTTGTTGGATCATAACATATGTATGTGTTCAAAGTTGCTAGATAATTTCAAAATTTTGCCAAAGTGGTTGCACAAATTTACACCCAGCAGCAGTGGATGAGCGTTTCGGTTACTCCTCATCCCCACAAAAACTTGGTACTGCCAATCTTTTTAATTTTTGGCAATCTGATGTAATGATATCTCACTATTGTTTTAATTTGCAATTTCCTAATTTTCAGTGAGGTTAAGCATCTTTTCATATGTTTATTGCCCATTCATATTTCCTCTTATGGAAAATACCTGTTTATGTCTTTTGCCTATCAGTCTGTTACAAAGGTATTGTTCTTACACATTTGTAGTCATTCTTTACATACTTTGGATATTAATCTTTTGTTGGTTCTGTGTGTTACAAATATCTTCTCCTGGGGTATGACTGGTCTTTTCACTCTTTGGTGTCTTGTGATGAATGAGTTCTTAACTCTAATATAGTCAAATTTATTCATCTCTGTCTTTATAACATGTATGTTTCATGACGTCAAGATTATGAAGATATTCTCCTGTATTATTCTAAACATTTTCTAGTTTTTCTCTTCATTTCTAATGATGTAATCCACGTAGAATTTATATTTGTGTAGATCATAAGATAGGAACCAAAATCTTTCGTTTTTCCAGTAAGGTTTATCAATTTTCCCAGCACCTTGAATTGAATATTCCATTCTTTCCCCTCTAATCTGCAACACCCACACCATCAAGAGTCAAGTTTTCATGTATGCATGATTTGTTTCTGGGCTCTTTCTTCTGCCCCATCATCCCATTTATCTATCACCGTCTTGATTACTATAGCTTTATGATAAGTCTTGCTAATCTGGTACAGGAATATCCCCCCAGCTTATTCTTCTTTAGAAGGATTTTGGCCCTTTGCTATACTCCGTAAGTGTTAAGAATTAGTTTGTCAAGTTCCCACCTCACTGTAAATCTAATTGGAATTGCACTGAATTGAAAGAGCAGTTTGGGAAACTTATGTCTTTATGATATTGGTTATTTTGTCCAAGAACATGATATATCTATTTATTTAGCTCTTAATTTAACATAATTCAAAAAATTTTTATAATTTTCTCCATTAAAAATTTCATAGTTTTTGTTGTATTTACTTCTAGGTACTTCTAGATTTTTGTTGTTAATGTGAATGGCTTATTTTATATTTTCCAACTGATTGCTATTCATGTATAAAAACTCAACTGATTTTTGTATATTGATTTTGTATCCAGCAACCCTGCTAAAGTCTCATTTTGATTCGAATAATTTGTCCATGTTCCTTTTGTGTTTTCTACATAGTCAGTAGTAGATGTGCAAATAATAACCATTTTTTAATGATTTTATTTTTAAGCAATCTCTACACCCAACATGGGGCTTGAACCCAAGATCAAGAATCACATGCTCCACCAACTGAACCAGCCAAGCACCCCTGCAAATAATAACTATTATTTCTTCTCTCCTAATCTTTATACTTTGCATTTAATTTTTTTACATATATATCTTGGCATGAAACTGGCAAATGGGATAAGCATTACCATTATTCTTATTCTTACAAATAAGGAAACCAAGCCTCAGAAAAATTACCAAAAAAACTTGCCTAAAATCTCAAAGCTAGAAATAGACAAAGTCAGGATTCAAACCCCAGTCTAGTCATTCCAAAATCCATGTTCTTATTTTATGCTGTGGATTTCTTTTCCCCCATCACACATAAACATTTGAGATTTGTAAAATAACCGATCTGCCATTAAGGAGAAGGATTTTAATTTCTTTGTTTCTTTTAAAGAAAAAAGAAAGATTATTTCGAACTGATTGGTGCATCTGCACCATCTGCAAGTCAGAAAAAACAAAAAACGAAACAAACAAACAAAAAACCGAAAGGAGAAGGGACCTAACATACTGTTTTGCATATGTCTGCTCATCCCATCCCAACAGTCACCAGCAAGTTGAGTGTCAGTGTCCCAATTCTGCAGCTAAGGAAACTGAGTCTCAGAGAGATTAATATTAAAAAAAAAAGCAATGACAAAAAGAGTAGTTTTCCCTGGCAAGCAGACTAGCAAAATGTGTATATTGCATTAAAAAAAATTTTGGAATATTCTCCAGTTATAATTAGCAACCTAATTTTACAGCCCCAGGTAAATACAAAAGGATGAGACTTTGGAATGATTCCTTGTGTTTTCCCTGCAGGTCCATGGAAACAAAGAACCCCTCCATAGAGTTCTTCACCGGGGCTGGGAAGGAAAAGAATTAGGAAGTCATTTGTTCATTTTCATTCATTTACTCATTCACTTAACAAATACAGTATTTATTAAGGGCCATCTATCTGAGTCCTGGGGTTATGGTTGAGAATACAGGTGAGAACAAGTCAGGCACCATTCCTGCCCTCATGAAGCTTTCAATCCAACACAAGAGTCCAGCATTAAGCCAGTAATCACTGGTCTGCTGCCATAGTACCCAACTCCAGGATCCACCATCCGGCAAACAGAAATCCCTTGTGAAGCTGGAGCTGACCGTGCTGTGCTCCTGAACATCCTCAGGTCCCCATGTGGAAGCTGCCACAGCCCTCCCGCAGGCTGGCGAGCCCCCCTCTCTCTCCTCCTTGGTTTCCTACAGCCCTGATGTTGCCAGGAGCCTGTCCATCAGAGTGCCAATCGCAGGGGAAATTGAATCCAGGGGCTCTTTCTAGTCGTGTTTGCTCACTTTTTTCTTAGCATGATCTTTGGTTTCATTATATTTAGGTATTTCTTTTATTTATCCATGCACTAGGAAAAAAAAAAAAAGGAAGGTGCCTCTTTAAACCAAGCGTGAAATGTATTAGGAACCTAAAGTTGAGAATAATGGGCTTTTTTTTCCCTCCTGGAAAGCTAGCCTACAGGAGGAAAAAAAATCCATTCAAATAATTTCGTTTAGTCCTAAGTATAAAATAACCGAAGTCAAGGTGTCTCTGCTGTTATTATTTTTTCTGATGTTTTTGACACCCGCGTGTGGAGTTCTCCAGCGCTCACAGCTTCCAGAGCTGTGAGCTCCCACTTGGTATATTCGTAATACTCCTTAATATTTTCATTTTGATGTAATTTGCGGCCCCAGCTTTTTAAATATCCGCTCTGTAATAATGTTTAATTTCAGGGGTCACTCCGCCAAGGAGTATATTAAAGCTTATAAAACTCATTTCCAAAGCTCAAATATCAAGCTGTGATCAGGTTAGGAGGGCAGCATCTGTGAATATTTCATCTTTTATCATGCTGATAATAAGGAGATGACAGAGGCACATTATTACAATGAGAGAATTGCTCATTTCAGGCCTGGTGCTGGAAGCTGGGGTCTGCAGTGTGTATTACTCAATAAGAGCAATTCTGATATGAAAAGCAAGTTTACTGAGGCACCACTGTGTCTTATTTGATTGGAATGAATAATATATGGAGCTGCTGTTCGGGCGGCTGCTGGCCGGGGGAGGGGAGGCTTGCATGGAGAGGTGCACTTGGGGATAGACGGCGAAATAATTTATCAAAGGATATGTTTTATGGCCTGAAAATAAAGTTAAGATAACCACTGTTTATTAGAATCATTATTTTGGAAATCTATATTCTGGAAATCTTAAACATGTGCCGGCTTACACAGGAGAAGAATCTTGATCCCTTCAACTGGTAGAGATGCCTCATAATTATCTATTTGCACATAGGAGCTGAGTGAATTTGACACCCGGGCTGATTCCTGCCACATTCTCCATTGGCGACTTTCATTATTGCTTTGCGTCAAGCCAACTTCATCAAGCGGGAACCTTAAAACTCTGGTTTTTCTGGTAGTGAGATGATGAAACACCATCAAGAGGGAGTGCATCTTTTGCCTCCTGGAGAAAATCAAGCATGAACCACCTCTAATTATTGCCCCCCACCCTACAGCTGCCTCTGCACCCACACCCATCCTCTCCTCCTGTTCTACCGTCGTGGAAGGGGGCTGCCTCCTTGGTCAAGGACGAATCCTCTCAGTGCCATGGATCTTGTCCTGTCCTGTTCTGAGCCTGTGAGGTGCCCCTCTCCGCACCTCCAGTGTCTTTCATCTCCCTTCCTTGCAGCTGGCTCCTTCCCTTCAGCCTCTGAACATGCTCACATCTCTCCCATCCTAAGAAAAAGTATGTGAGATCTTTTTTTTTAATTTTTTTATTGTTATGTTAATCACCATACATCACATCATTAGTTCTTGATGCAGTGTTCCATGATTCATTGTTTGTGCATAACACCCAGTGCTCCACGCAGAACGTGCCCTCCTCAATACCCATCACCAGGCTAACCCATCCCCCTACCCCCCTCCCCTCTAGAACCCTCAGTTTGTTTTTCAGAGTCCATCATAAAAGTATGTGAGATCTTGACCTTCCATCTCCCTCCAGCTATCACCATAGGTCTTGTCTTACCTTTTCATCCAAGTGTCTCATAAGAATTGAATACACTTACTGCTCCCCAACTCACATGGCATTCGCCCCTCACTTCATGTCGACTTCCGTACCCACCATTCCACAGACCACTCCCACCAAGGTCACAGATGCCTTGCTAATGACCACACCCACTGGACACTTTTCATTCTGCACCTAGCTTGACCTCTCAGCTGCACTTATTATTATGTATTATTTATTGTTGTCCCATTATTTCAGGACACAACTTGCTGCTTCTCCTCCTTCTTAATCCCTGTTCTTCCTCTGATTCCTTGCATGGAAACTCTTCCTGCCCTCCCTGAAGATGTTGGTGTTCTGAACAGCTACCCCCTTGGCCTCTCCTCACCCTTCTCTCTCAGCGGGGCAGCAGCATTCACGGCCTTCACTGTAACTACCACACAATGACTGCTGACTCACAACTTAGGATCTACAGTAACTGGCTTATAATAAAACCTCTTTCTTGGAGCGCCAGACCCATATATCCAACTGGGTGCCCCACTGGCACTCCAAACACAACAGATGGAAAATTTAAAGACCAACACAAAATTACACACACACCCCACGCCTCCTCCTTCTGACAGTCCTATCTCCAATGAAAAGAGAACCTTAAAGGCAGTCACTCGAGCCAAAATACAGGCCGGCATCCTCAACACCTCCACTTACAATCAGTCAAGTCCCATCGATTCTGTTACTTTCTAGAAAATGAATAGATCTATTATAATTTCTGATTATGAAAATTACACCCATTTATTGAAATTTTTTTCATACTATACAGAAATAAACAGAGAAGAAGGTAAAAATCACCTAACACCCTCTACCTATAGATATTCATCA
Organism: Callorhinus ursinus; assembly: GCF_003265705.2. Lineage (NCBI taxonomy): Eukaryota > Metazoa > Chordata > Mammalia > Carnivora > Otariidae > Callorhinus > Callorhinus ursinus. Next base: position 7,055,549 of record NW_027397080.1, on the reverse strand, counting down.
TCATTAACATTTGATATACACACATCTAGCCTTTTGGGGTTTTTCGTTGTTTTTTTTTGTTTTGTTTTGTTTTTTTAAAGATTTTATTTACTTGACAGTGAGAGACACAGTGAGAGAGGAAACACAAGCAGGGAGAGTGGGAGAGGGAGAAGCAGGCTTCCCGCGGAGCAGGGAGCCCGATGCGGGGCAGGATCTCAGGACCCTGGTATCATGACCTGAGCCGAAGGCAGACACTTAACGACTGAGCCACCCAGGTGCCCTAGCCTTTTGTTTTTTGATTTAGACCTTAGCCATTCAACATTTACTGAGTGCCTACTATGTGCCAATCATTGTATTGGGCATATATACACTTCCTTTTTTGAATACAAAAAAATAGGATCTTAATATACATGTGCCATCTCTAATTTAACAAGGGACATCTCTCCATTTCAATAAATATAAATCCACATAATTCATTTAAATAGTTACATAGTATTTCACTGAATGGCTATAGCATAATTTACTTACTTAAGTCCCTGCTGATGGAATTTAGGTTGTACCCAAAATTTTATGTTAACAATGACTTGCAATAAACATCCTTATATATCTCTTTTCACTTGTTTGATTATTGCTTTGGAATAAATTCCTGGACATGGAATTGTAGAATTCAAGGATATGCACATTTTTAAGATTTTTTGATAAATATTAGTGCACGTCCTCCAATGATATAACAATTTGCTTTCCCAAATTTCCTTATACCCTCTTTGACACTGAAAATTATCAATCTGTTTACCTCTGCCAATCTGCCAAATAACATTTGCATAATATTGCATATGTTATTGCATAAATTTGCAATAACATTGCTTAATTTGGATTTATTTTATTACTGTTGATATTGAGCATCTTTCCATACTTTTGTTGGTATTTGCATTTCTTTTGTAAATTGCTTGTTTGTGACCTTTGCCCATTTATTTATGAGATTGTTCTAATTTTTACCTTTGACGTATACGGACTCTTTATTTATTAGAAACAACAATCATTTATCTATAATATATGTTGTGTACATTTTTAACCAGGTGGTAATTAGCCTATTTGTGTTTATAATATCTTTAGAACAGCAATTTGCAATTTCATGTAGCCTAATCTAATACCCTTTTTATGGTTTCTGTTTTTGGGAGTAATGCTTAGAAAGGACCTCCATATCACTAAATTATAAAAGATATGAAGATGTTTTCTCATGTTTCCTTTTAGTTATCCTTAAGCTTTAACTTTTACTTTTTAATATTTTTCGTTCTAAAATTTCTCCTGGCATAATATTTATTAATTTTAAATTAAGGAAAATACTTAAATCAGTACAAATGGGGGTTATACAGTAAAAAAGAAACTCTCAGCAAACTAAAAATAGAAAGAAATTCCTCAACTTGATAAAGGGCATTTATGAAAAAAGCACTGAAAACTATAAAGTATTACTGGGGGAAATTAAACAAGATCTAAATAAATCAAGAGATAGAGCATAGTCACACATTAGAACACTCTACCTCGCGAAGCTGTCCCCCAACATTCTCCCAAGGTTGAGCTATAAATTCAACACAATCCCAGTCAAAATCCTAGTGAGATTTTCTTGTACAAATTGACAAACTGATTCTAAAACTAAGTGGAAATACAAAGGATCCAGAATAGCTCAAGCAAAATAGGAAAAAAAGAATAAAGTTGGGAGAAAAAAAAGAATAAAGTTGGGGGACTTACACTATCTGACTTTAAGATTTATACTATAAAGCTACAGTTATCAAGATAGAATGATATTGGTATATGGGTAAACATATAGATCAAGTGAAGAGACTAGAGAATCCAGAAATTGGCCAATATACGGCCAATTGATTTTCAACAACATAAGCACCAACATAACTCAATGGGAAAAGGATAGTGTTTTATGACTAGGTAGTCATATAAAAGAAAAAGAAATTCAACCTCTACCTGATACCATACACAAATGTTATTTTGAAATGGATCAGAGACATAAACATAAAACCTAAAACTGTAAAATTTCTAGAAGAAATCATAGGAGAAAATCTTTGCAGTTTGGGGTTAGACAATAATTTCTGAGACAGGAAAAACAAAACATTAGTTGTAAAAGAGAAAAAAGATAAATTATACTCCTTCAAAATAAAACACTTGTGCTCTTTAAAAGACACTATCGAGAAAACGCAAGCCACAGACTGGGAGAAAATATTTGTATCACACGTATTTGTCAAGGAGCTTATATCCAGAATACTTAAAAAACTCTTATGGGTCAATAATAAAAAGACAAACTACTTAATTTTCTAATGGGCACAATTTTAATAGATTCTTCATAAAAAGACATACGAAAGGCCCATAAGTTCATGAAGACATATTCAACATCATTAGTCATCAGAGAAGTATAAATTGAAATCACAATGAGAGACCACTTCACACCCACTGGAATGGCTAAAATTTGAAAGCCAGACAATTCCAAGATCAGATGATGAGGATGTGGAGGAACTAGAGTATTCATACGTGGTTGATGAGAATATATAATGGTTTACCCACCTTGGAAAACAGATTGGTGGTTTCCTACAAAGCTAAATGTATATGGATACAACCCAGCAATTCCACTCCTACATATTTACCGAAGAGAAATTATACATAACATATGTAATATATATATAATTTATATATATGTAAATATATATAACATATATATAATAACATATATAATATATATAACATATATAACATATATAACATATATAATTTATATATATTAATATAATTTAGGTACATAATTTATATATTATGTATCTATTTATACATAAATGTTCATAACATTTGTATTCATAATAGTCCCAAACTAGAAACAACATTGTCCATCAATAGGTAAATGGATAAACAAATTATGCTATATCCAGACAGCAGAATACTATTCTGAAAAAAAAGAAGAAAGAAAGAAAGAAAGAAAGAAAGAAAGAAAGAAAGAAAGAAAGAAGGAAGGAAGGAAGGAAGGAAGGAAGGAAGGAAGGAAGGAAGGAAGGAAGGAAGGAAGGAGAAAAGAAATAGTGATACACCCAACAACATGAATGAATCACAAAGTATTTATGCTGAGTAAAAGAAGACAGATAAAAAGAGGTATGTATTGTAGGATTTATGGACCTCTGATTATACCATATACTAGAATAGGTAAAACTAATCAACAGTGCTAGAAATCAGAACAGTGGTTGCCCAGCAGCAGGAAACTTTCTGGCGTGATGGAAATGTTCTACATCTTAACTGGGTGGTAGTTACGTAAGTATCTACCTTTATCAAAAGTTATCAACCTGTATATTTAAAACATATGTATTTTCTTGTATGTAAATTACATCTCAATAAAGTTAACTTCAAAAAAACACACACATTGGAACAGGATTTGGACAGCTTCCCAAGGCCAGTATCTTTTCCTTATGCTCCTAGCTCTTTTCTGGCTTCCCCCCCTACACATTGTTTAGTAAGAAATGTTGGGCGATACATAGCAGACGACGTTAATCAAGACTCTTTTGGTTTTAAGTAACAGAACTCCAATCCAAACCAGCTTCAGAACAAAAGTTGGACTGACCAGAATGAGTATCTTGGGTAGAACTAGCAATGCTGCTGCTCTGCGGGACTCTAGCGCACTCCATCCCAAGAGCACTGAAGCCCTGGGCCTTCTGGTGCCCCTGTAAGGATGAGGGTCATTGGTAAGGAAGGGTGGTGCATAGCTGCAAGCAGGACACCCAGTAACAAAGCTTGCCAGGGAGTACATCTGTTCAATATATCCCTTCCATTTATCCTTTTCAGACGATGGTGTCCATGAAAGAAATGGAGAAGAACCAGAAGTGCGCCCCCAATGATAAGGGTCCTAACACCGCTCCTTCCCATGGGGGAAAGCAGGGAGAAGAAACATGATTCTTCTTTGCCCATTAGAGTTCCCAGAGGACATAATGTATTGTTTTGTCACCTAAATTCATCTAGGGAGATATTGCAACGTGCAAGATAATATGTCCTTCCAAGCCCATGGGTTGTTGGTTCTACCAGGCTTTCATTCTTCTGAGTACAGGCACGCCAGGGGGCCAGCATATCTGAATCCATGTGAGAAGGAATCAAGGTCCACCTCTTGGCATTCATATGGACACCCAAATACTAAGGTACTATGTGTGCTCAATAGAGGCCAAACGCTTGGTAGGGCTAGGAGGAAAGACAGGAAGGAAGAAAAGAAGGGAGGGTGGGAAGGATGGAGAGAGAGAGGGAGGGAGGGAGGGAGGGAGGGAAACAGCTAACACTTGAAGTCACAGAGTTATTCTCCAGACAAAGTGAAGAACTCATTGGTATTACACACCTCCTACTCCAACTCTGTGCTACAGTCTCTATGCCATGGAGAACCCACTCCTGTTCCCTCCACCTCTCCCACTATCTCTACTTGTCCAAATATCACCCATCCTTCAAGGCACAGCCCCGGGGCACAGGCTGAGGCCACCCCCCTTCATACTCTCCAGGAGCTCCCACCAATGCACTTGGCCACTCCATTAAAAGACCAGTCTAGCCTTATTAGCAAGTCTATAGCCCCAGAAGCAGAAAAAGTGCTGCTCATCCCATTTATTGGGCATATTATTCTCGTCAGCGGCTTTTAGAGGATTTTGCTAATGGCTTAGGGACTGTGTGCACCATCACAATTAAGACGTTGCTAATAAATTAAGTTTTATGGACATAAATCAGCAGGTATGCTTATTCAGCTGTTACACCTCACTTAGGAGTGGGCTTCACACCTTAAGAGAAAGCATATTTCTATTCAGGAGTTGTAATGGCCTTGTTAATGGAATATTAATTACCTCACTTGTTGGACAGCAAGATGTCTGTTCCTGCTCTCTTGCCACAAGTGTTCTTGGGGAAACACACTTTTCCAACTTTGTGTCACTGTGGCTGATGGATTTCAGCTAAGCCCACTCCATCGTCCTCGGCAGAAGGACACAATGAGGTTCACCCTCCTGTAATGAGCTAGGTAAACAAAGGCTTCAGTGGTCACAGAGAGAGTGTACAGCCTACCCCCGCCCCCGCCAGGAGATGCTGTGAGGCAGAAGGATAGCTGGGCTGAGAAGCTGGAGCCCTGGTTTCTTACCTCCCACCTTAGTTAGTTCATGCTGTCAACAGGGCAGCTCAAGCAAACATTCACTTCTCACAGTTCTGGAATCTGCGAAGTCCAAGATGGAAGATTTGGGTTTGGTGTGAGCCCACCTTCTCATGGTGTGTGCATGGGGTCTGCACCCTGGCGTGTGCTCATGGAGGGAGTGAGAGCTCACGTCCCTTCCTCTTCTTTTAAGGACACTAATCCCATCGTGAAGGCAACAGCCTCATGACCTCATCTAAACCTGATCACCTGCTGCCCTCCTAATACCATCACATTAGGGGTTAAGATTTTCCCACATGAATTCTAGAGGGACACAAACACTCAGCCCATAACACCTCCACTCCAACAATAACCAGTAGTGTGACCTTAGGCAAACCACTGACATTCTCTGGCCTTAGCTTCCCACTTAACACATGAGTATAATAAAGTGACCATGGATAAAACTAAGTGGAAAGCCCAACCCTTAGAAAGATACCAATATTGCACCATGCCAAGACCATGGGAGAAACACCAAGGATGGGAATGGATTTTGCCTGAAAGAAGGTGAATGTCCTCATTGTCAATCATCCTATAATGTCATTAATCTGGGAGAAAGAAATAATCTAGTGTTGTGGTGGACAGAGTGGGGCTCCTTTCTCTCTGCCAATGCACGATGATGTCTTTGGCTCCAAACTCTGTAGAATGGAAGGACTGGAGAACAGTGGGCTCCCCCAACCACACAGGAGAGAGCAGTGCATCAAGCCTCCACATTTTATCCCCAGCACCAGGGACCAGAGCGGCCCAAACACAAGCCTTGCAGGAAGGCAGTCCTGTTCAGTTAGCTTCACAGGCAACAGGTGCATAGCCTCACCACCAATACTGCAAGCATGGGAATGACCCTTTAAACCCAAGAGAGTGGGGCCAGGTCATGAGAATACCTTAAAAAGGGGTATTTTCCAGCAAGAAGATAACTGAAAATTGAACCATGTAAGTGTGGTGACCCCATTCAGGAAAGGAAGAGCTCAATCAGGACCTAGCATACCCTACCCTGCCTCAAATCACTGTACAATATTAGACAAGTCCCCACCCTCTCTGGCCCTAGTTTCTTTCTCTTAACCTGATGATCTCAAGGTCAAATAGCCTCTTCCTCTGAGAAATACCAGTGAAAATGACTTCAGAATACACATCACCTTTCTTTTCTTCATCTAGGAGAAAATTCTCAGACCCAGGCACCCGCTGGAAGAATTTCTTTCTTTGCATCCGTTTAGCATATCAATTCTCACATTTTCTGCTTGAACTTCAGAGCAAAGGACTTGGAAAGCTGAGCCTTTGCCTTTTTAATGCAGAGTTTTGCATATTCTCTTGGACTCTTTAGGGTCCTCTTTGCCCTTCAGTTGCCCACCACAGAGCAGCCCTGTGCCCTGGCTGAGTCTCAGGCCCATTCCCTCCACAGCTAATTGGGGTAACTGACCTTCCCATACATCCCTTCCTCCTCCTGCAGCAAAAGAATAAAAGTCCAGCCCAAAGTGGAATGCAGAGAAGGGGTAGAGAATGGGAACGGGCAGTGAGAACCCCAGAAGGTGGGATACAGGTGCAAGGTGGTTGTGGTTGGGGGAAGCCATGGTTTGCAAGACTGAGGAAATAAAACTGAAATCACTGATGTTCTGCACTGAGCTGCAGGGCTGCAGGAGGCCATGAAGCCATGTCTGGGCTGAGGGGCACTCACACAGGCTGTTGCATATATCAATGTCAGTAGCATCCAAGAGCCTCTAGGCACCTCCCAGAGGTAGAAAAGGAAGGAAAGGCCAGGCTGTGACAAGGTGTCCCTACTACCTTGTAGCACATTGTCCTTTTCTCACTTCACAATGGAACTGCAGCCCCAGAGAGAGAAATCTAGTTCTCACCAGAAATCACCTTCAGAGGTGTCTTGGTCATCTATTGCTGCATAACAAACAATCTCAGTCACTTACCATAATAACCAATCATTTAGCTCAGGCATCTACGGGTCAGCTAGGGCTCAGCTGGGCGGCAATAAGTTGCAAGTTAGGTCTGAGTTTGCTCCTCATTTCCCGTATTGTCATTGGACCAGTAGGCTAACTGGGACATGTTCTTCTCATGACAATGACAGAGGCACAAGACAGCATGTGGAAACATTTGATGTCTCTTGAGGAGTAGCCCAAGCTTGCACCCTATGGCTTCTGTCCCTTTCCATTGGACAAATCAAGTCATATGACCAAGACCAAAGTTAAGGGCCGGGGAAATATACTCCATCTTATAGAAAGATCTGCAAAGTCATATGGCAAAGGGCATAGAGATACAGAGAAAGGTAAAGAATTCGGACCAATAATGCAATCTACAAAAGGAATGAGTCCCACAATGTTTCATAGTTGATGAGACATTTTCATACTCTCCTTCATCTATTCTTCATAACAACCCTAAGAGACAGTGATTATATTTCCATTTTACAGGTGAAGAAATTGAAACTCAGAAAGAAGGGACATACCTGAAATCACACAATCATTAAGCATAAGAGTGTGTACCCCAATCTCTTCATTCAATTTTGAGTCCAGAATATTTGCCATAACTCCAATGCTGGTTTTCCTTAGGGAGCCCCTAGAATACCTGGGATTTGTGGAATGGTCCCCTATTACTTACATAAGGGTCTCATATTGGTTTTATTTTGTTTTGTTTTTTTCTGGATGACAAAATTTTATGGATGGCAAAAAGGACCAGAATGCTTTTTTTAACCATAAATTAAAGGATTCGAATGAAATCAGGAACAGCAAATATCTGGCAGGCATGCTGCCACATCCATTCCTACATCCTTAGCAGACATCACTAATCAATGATGACACTCTTTCCTCATGAGTCTCAGAATCTTTCTCTACACAACATGCCACAGCTACTGAGTTGGAGAGGACATGGAAGGTGAAGAATATTTTTAAATCCTATATAAACTGGGGTACCTGGGTGGCTCATTCAGTTAAGCATCTGCCTTCGGCTCAGGTTGTGATCCCAGAGTCCTGGGATGGAGTCTCAAGTTGGACTCCCTGCTCAGTGGGGAGTCTGCTTCTCTCTCTCCCTTTGCCCCTCCCCCACCCCACCCCCACTGTGTGCGCTCTCTCTGTCTCTGTCTCAAATAAAAATAAAATCTTATTAAAAATTTTTAAGTCTAGGGGCGCCTGGGTGGCTCAGTCGTTGAGTGTCTGCCTTCAGCTCAGGTTGTGATCCCAGAGTCCTGGGATGGAGCCCTGCATCGAGCTCCTCATTGGGCTCCCTGCTCAGTGGGGAGCCTACTTCTCCCTCTGCCTGCCGCTCCCCCTGCTTGTGTGCACTCTCTCTCTCAAATAAACAAATAAAATCTTTTTTAAAAAAATCCCGTATAAACCTTTTCTGAGGCCCATTCAGTCCCCAAAGGCTATGATTCTGAAACCAGCAATACTGTAGCACAGCGGCATGGAAAGGCCACCTGGCTGGGATCAGAAGAACTGATTCTAGTCCCAACTCTGCTGTAGCTCACTCTGTAGAAAAGACAATTAAAATTAAACTTCTCTGAGCATTTGTTGCATCAGTTTTGTGACCTTTAAAACCATTTATTTCAATTCCCTAAACATTAATTGGGTACCCACTGTGTGCCAAGCATCGCCATCAAGGGAATAAAGAAATGAATATGACATGTCCCTATCCTGGAAGGAAGGCAGGGGGTTGGGGAATGCTTTGATTTCTGAGGTCCAATCCAGTGCTAATATTCTGCTAACATGACACTAAAAAGCACAAGACATTGTCATGGGACTCATAAATCCTGCAGCCTCCCCAGGCTTGAAGACCTCCTCCCAGGCAGGATCATGGGGTTATGGATGAGGGGATCTGACCTCAGAGTGGGGTTTACATGCTCCACTGTTCTCCATGCTCCCAGAGTTGAAGGCAAGTGCTTCTCCTGGGCCAAAACTTTCCAGGCTCATCTTCCAAATTTTAGAGTCAAATAGACCTGGGTGTGAATCCCAGCTCTGCCACTTACTAGGCTTGTGACCTTGGACAGCATCCACTCACTCACCAAGCAACTGGTTTCCTTATCTGAAAAAAAAAAAAGGAGGGGGGAAGAATCATCACTCCTGCATGCAGGTCTGTATCTATTAAACAAGCAAACTTAGGCAAATGCCTGTAACACAGATGCCCTGAATGAATTAACATCCCTTGCCTTCCTCTCCTCCACCAGCCCCATGCCCCAGCTAAGGGCTTCTCCACCCCAGCTGCACAAAGGAGTCCCTGGACAGCTTTTAAAAAATAGAGATGCCCAGACTGACTGGACTAGAACCTCTGGGGATGGAGCCCAGGAAGTCATATGTTTGTACCCTCCCAGGTGCTAATAATGGGCAGTCACAGTTGAAAGCCACCACCCTGGCTATATATGAGTGAAGATTTTCAAGAGAAACAGAACCAATAGGACATAGATATAGATAGATATGGATGTATAGATATAAATATAGAGCTAGAGATATAGAGACATAAATGATATAGAGATAGATATATAGATGATATAGATGAATATAGATGATGTATATATAGATATAAAGAGATTTATTATAAGGAATTGGCTTATGTGATTATGGAAGCTGAAAAGTCCCAAGATCTGCAATCAGCAAGTTGGAGACCCAGGAGAGCCAATGGTGTAAACTCCTCTGCCAGAAGATTCAGCCCTGCCAGGCCAGGGGGACACGGAGAGTTTGCATCACCACCTCCACCAGACATGCTGCCCTGGGATGCACATCTCTTGGAAGCATCCACGGTGTTCCCCCTGATCCCCTCTCAGATCTGGGGGCCTGCCCAGCAGGGCCGCTATTGTTTAGGGAGGTGGCATGTGTGTATATGCGAGGGGTATGTACGTGTGTTTGAGGGAAGCTGCCTACCCTGGTGCTGGACCTCCACCCAGCCCCTTCCCACAGCCGAACCCTGGTGAGCGTTTGTTCACTGAGAACCTGCCGGGCACTGTTCTAGGTGCTGGGGATGTGATGGCCATCACAGTTAGGCTGTAGGTGCTTGGACATTTCAGTATCACGTACCAGCTTTAAGTATCAAAATACTAATATTTTTGTTGGTGCAATAACATTGTTTCAGTATCTTTTAAAATTTGAAAACTGAATTACTTACATCTGGAGAGACACCCAGAAATTTTTATGCTACATCAAAATTTCTAACTGGTCCAAGAAGCGATCATTTAGAAATCCATCTGTCTATATTTTCTCCCCTGCTGTTAAAATCCCATGACCTGGATCATTGGGTAGTTGACTATTGTTTGCTTTTCCCTTCAGGGTTGAGCACTATTAATAATTTATACTGCTCCCAAAGCCAGTCTGGGTTCTACTGATCTTCTGAGGGCCCAGTCGAATCTCCTTAGAACAAGGGTGAGGGGACACATTAAGGCAAACAAGAGGAAGATACGGCAGCAGGACTGAGGGGTAGGGAAGGGACAAGGAAAGAATGAGGTCCCCAGATCTTTCAAGCTTCTTTTTCCCAGGGCCAGATTTACTCGGCTCCCTTCCCAGAAAAGGGCTGGATCCCTTGTTGGTGCCTGATTCCTCCTCCCCTGGGTACTTTATCTTGACCATCATTCTCCTGGAAGAAGAAAATTGCCTCAGGCCTAGCCTGGCTTTCCTTCAGTAAGAACTTAGGAAAAAGTGTAGATTTTGGTGGCCACATTTCACCTTTTTTAATGAAATGCCAATATTTTGGTCTTTCTTAAAAAACCATATTGTCATACTGTCATTTTGATCCAATGCTATCGCTATAACCACTATAATAGAGTGATGAGTAAACCTCCCTACCCTCAAGGAATTTATATTTTAGTGGAGGAGACACCATATAGAAATGAACATACATATAAGATAATTTCAAATAATGGCATGAGTTAAATCAGTTACTTTTTGTTGCATAACCAACCATACTATTCATTTTATGATGTTTTTAAGTGACCATTTATTCTTGTTCATGAGACTACAGGTCAGCTCAGCAGTGCTACTGGTCTTGTCTGGGCTCCTTCACACAGTTGCAAATGGCTTCAAGTCAGCCAGGTGGCTCTGTTTCCAGGGAAGGCTGATTATTGGCTGGAGTGCCTTGGTTTATTTGTGTTCTCTCGTCCTCCACCAACCTAGCTCAGGCTTCTCCACACAGTAGTTGCTGGGGTCCAAGAGGAACAGTGGAAGACTGCAAGGCTTAAAGCTGGCACACCTTTATTTCTAAAACATTCTATCAGCCAAAGTAAGCCATAACTCCAGCCCAGATTCAAGGAATGGGGAAATGGATTCTACCTGTCTATGGAACGTGTTGCAAACTCACATTGCAAAGAGGCATCAGTAGACAGAGAGATGGAAAATTGTGGCTATTTTTACAATTAACAACATGGGTTGTGGAATAAGTAGAATAAGAAAGTGACAGGAATGAGAAGCTTCTTTATATGATAATATGTTACGTGAGACCAAAGTGATATGAAAGAGCAACTCTACATCAAAGATTAGGTAGATGAGCACAACAAGCAGTGAGAACAGCATGTGCAAAGGCCCTGAGCAGGGGGAAAAAATCTTAAAATCTTCATTGTGTTCAGGATTCAGAAAGGAGTGGACCTGAGTGGAGTAGGTAGATGGATGGAGGGGGGATGGGGTGGGTAAGGACATGCTAGGAGATTCAGTGGGACAAATAGGCAGGAGGCCCTCATGTTTGACCTTATAGGTTATGGTAGGATACCTGGATTTTATTTTATTTTTGCCTTACAATACCATTGACTATATTCCCTATGCTCTACCTTTCATCCTCATGATGGGTTTCGTTTTCAATATAATAAGAGGGTTTCAAACAGGGAAGTGAAATGATCTGACCAAAATTCTAAAAAGGTCATGTGGGCTGCAAGAGCAGAGCAGGGACATCGTGCAGGAGACTATCGTAACAGTCCAGGCAAGAGATGTCATGACGCAGGCTGAAATGGTAGCAGTGACAGTGGTTAAGAGGTGGGTGCTCTGCAAAAGGACTTACTAATGGATTAGGTGCTAGTGGGAAGGAAAAAGAAAATTACTTCAAAGCTTTTGCCTTCAATCTCTACGTGAATGATGAGTTAATGAACAACTTCGCTAAGATAAAAAGATGGTGAGATGAACGAGTTGGGGAGTTTCACTGAGTGAAATCAAGAGTTTCACTGAGTGCACGTTAAGTACAGACAAATATCTCTCATGAACATGACACAAGCTTGTCTTTAACAAGGAGGAGGGGTGCCAACTATACGGGATTCTGCTGCAACGTGGAGAAATGAGGATAGAGACATCACTGTTGGGTTCAGCACCATGGAGCCCCACTGTTTCTACCTTCCAGAATCAGGCTCTCTCTACCCCCCTGGACACTCCTATGGCCCCTTAACAACTTCTCAGGCCACATACCCTGCTTACCAGTTTCAGACAGTGGCTGCCCCACCACAACTGTCATTCAGGTCACTGTCAGTCTGTCCCTGAGGTTGGGACAGACTTTGATCAGTGCTTCCCTCCAAACTGAACTGTAGACTTTCCTGAAGATTGGGGATGGTGGTGTGGAGAATGAGGTGTTTTATTCTCAGGGTCTGAGCACCAACAGGTGCCTCAGGGCCACAGAGGTCAAGGCCTTCTGGAAGCTAGAACTGGCAGACTGTTCTTGAGAATCCTTCCTGAGTTGCAATGGTCCCTAAAGAGCATATAGGCAACCACTTTAATATCAGTGACTGACACAGTTCTTGGTGATAATGGCATAGGAAGGGAAGCTGAGCAAGGCAGGCCAAGCAAGACCTTCTGGCTTCTCAGTTCTGCCCCTGGGCACAACAGGTTTATCCTAAGTGCAGTCTGGTTGGAAGAGTCCTAGTGTCCCTCACTCACTGAGTCCCAGTCAAAAGCTGGGTCCATGCTAGAAACTTCAGGGGATACCCTGGTGATGCTGAGAGCACCATACTCCCTAGAGCCTCTGTTCTGGTCCCTTAAAGCCAACTTAAGTGTAGGTATAATTCATAAGTACATCTTTATTTGCTTCTCTCTTGGCATGTGTGTCAGCCCAGGTCTCCAGGAAGCAGATGCTAGGACAGAATTAGAAGTGCCAGGTATTTATAGTGGGAAAATGCCTATGAAGGATAAAGCAGAGAGGAAGCAGGAGTGAGCAAGGAAAACCTTTCATATACTGATCTGACACCTGTGACTGGGGAGGGGGACAAAAGGAAGATTGGGCAGGAAGAGTCACAAAATGCAGTACAGCTCTGAGAATGTCATGGCCAGGCCAATAGGGATTTTGGAGCAAAGACAGCCATGAGAGGAGTCGGGCATTTCGAGGCAGAAATAGCCCAGCTCTGCCACGCCTGCAGCGCTCAGTCATTGGCCAGGAGCAGCCTTGGGAGGATGTGGCCTCAGCTGAACATCACGGCAGATCCAAAGGAGAAGCACGTGGAGCCCATCAGCCAACTCTACTCACATGGCTCTTTTGAAGGGAAAGCTGAGTGGCCCGCCTCCAATGGCCACCATCACATGGCTGATGTCATCATAAAGATGCTTTGTTTTCAGAGGATTTGTTACATAGGTGGCAAAGGGATTAAAGAGTCAAAAGGAAGATGAGTCTCAAATAGAGAACAAACTAGGAGAAAATAGATCAAAGCAAAACTGTTACAACTTACATGACAGAACACTTCTCATTTTCTTCTGACATTGTTGGGTTTTATCAATTTATGGTTGATTAGAGTGTGGTTGGATAGAAAGTACAGCATAGGGATTGTAGTCGATAATATTATAGTAACTTTGGGGTGCCTGGGTGGCTCAGTTGGTTAAGCGATGGCCTTCGGCTCAGGTCATGATCCTGGAGTCCCGGGATCGAGTCCCACATCGGGCTCCCTGCTCAGCAGGGAGTCTGCTTCTCCCTCTGACCCTCTTCCCTCTCGTGCTCTCTATCTCTCATTCTCTCTCTCTCAAATAAATAAATAAAATCCTTTAAAAAAATATTATAGTAACTTTGTATGGTGACAGATGTTGATCACACTTATCATGGTAAGCATTTCGTAATGTGAAGAATTGTCTATACATCATGTGTGTTGTACATCTGAAGCTAATATAACATATGCCAACTATACTTCAATTATAGATTTAAAATTTTTCTTAGAAAAAGCAAGGTGACTTTTTTCTGTGTACTTACAATGGTTTATGAGGAATGCTGTTGAGGTATTCTCCTGCAGTTGATTGTTCAATTGAAGATGCCAATGGAAATTTGGGCCCAGGACCCATCTTGGTCTGAGGACATTGGCTGAGGTCAAAAGGGAGGGAAATCTGAGCCCAACACAGCTCATGGCACTGATGCTTTGCTCTAGGCTTCTATGAACTCATCATAAGACCTGAGAAGTTGAGTTTATGGTCAAGAGCCCATCAACAAAAAAATAGCAGCAGTAACAGATTCTTCAGGAAATAAAAAACACAAGACTGTGCAGCTCTAAAGTTGGAATCTGGAGTCATTAAGAAATATGAAGGTGAGCAAGGAGTGGCACCCCTAAGGAAGGCATCTATCTGGTATAGAAGGACATGGTCTAAGTCCTCTTTGAATTCCTATCTACTAGAAGGTGCATAAATGTTTGTTGAATGAGCTAGTGAATGTGCAGGAGGACAACCTCCCCACTTGTCTGAAGTGGGGACTTTGAAAGAACAAAAGAGCCGTCACCCCCAGTCAGGAGGGATCAAGGACAACCTCCAAAGGCCCAAAACTAGTCTTGGAGGCAGGAGAAGAGGTCAACGCTGAACTGGAAGCCACTCGGTAGGCTCACAGAGACAACAGGAGGAAGTTTTGGAGGCTCCCTGGAAACAACAGAAACTGTCAGCAACATATAGTACCCCAGAAATCCTCACAGAATGTGAGGGGATGGATTAAGAATGAACATTGTTTTGTCATTATTCCAGGGGCCTTCTCTTACCTCCAGGCCAGTGGGACCAGAAGAATCTTGGCTTAGTACAGATTGAGGCATTATCCTCACAACAGCAGTGAGACATAGGAATTATCCTAGCTGAGGTGAACAGGCAGGTGTACTGTGGAAGGCGCAAGAAGGAGAACTTCCAGAAGGAGGGGAGTGGTCTGCCAGGACACAACAGGGGAGGAGCAATAAGTAATTCTCAAGGATCCAGAGCCCAGAGGGAATGGTATCAGACCAGACTTAGAAGCCTTAGAGCCTGCTTTTTCCTGAAAGGAGAAGTGCTAGAAGGTAAAGGATTACAGAATTTTTATCAGAAGGCCCAGATTCAAATTCCAGGACCCCCACTTCCAAGCTGTGTGTGCAAACCACTTAAACCCTCTGGGTCTCAGTTTTCTTGTCTGTAAAATGGGGCACTTATATAACATCTATCTCAAAAGCAGTTGGTTGATGTCAAATGAGATCTTGCTGGTGCAGAACTTTATAGGTGCATCCTGTTGCTTGCCCCAAAGCCCATCATTGCCCACAAAGAACTGGGCGCACCGCTGGTGCTCAAACTGTGTTGCCTGACAAGGCCTTGTGAGTTAATGGGACCCTGGGATCGGGCCTCAGAGGGGAGCTGATCTGAAGTCTGTGTTCTCACACGCTGGCCGAGGCAGAAGCCAAACCCAGCATCTCTCAAGAACACGTTTTCTCCTCAGGGGCATCTTGGTCCCTTTTGGTGCAACACAAGCAAACAGACCGTTGTGTTCCCACGCCAATTGCAAGACTGGCAAAGCGGGTGTGAGATTAATGGCTTTCCTGTACAACAAAGGCCTTCCTGCAAAGAGGCAGAATTCAATATGCAAACCCCACCACCCAGGCCTCAGACCCCACCCTCCCGGCTCAGTGGACAGCGGCGGCTCGAACCCCATAATGTATGCACGCTCCAGCTGCTGGGCCCAAGTTATTATTCATTACGGTTTTCTATTACCCGGTGATAAATGACGCCCCCAGCCTGGCGTTGCCCCCAGAATGCTTATTACGGTTCACTTAAGTAGGCGTTGGTTTAGCTTAATTCGGTTGTTCTGTTCAGCCCAGACATGGGCCTGCCCCAGCTCTGCCTGGAAGACTCCCTTCACCAGGGCTTAATTGAATTCTAACAACTTGTGGCCTCCTATTAGGGAGGGCTGGGGTAGGAGGCCCAAGCCCTGGTGGTCTCTCCCGCCCCATGTAATCCTAATTTGATAAGGGTCTTCCTTTTGACTCTAGATAATAAATTTTGACAAGCAACTCCAATTAGGCCAGAAAGAACCTCCTAGGTGGACTTAGCTCACAGGGAAAGGATGAACTCTCAGGTAGAGGCAGCCCTTGGGGTGTCCATGTGACTGTTCCTAAGTACCGCCCTTGGATCTGGCCATTCAGGCCATTGTGTCTACGGGCTGCCCTGGTCCATCCATCAAATTGATTGTCAAAGTTACAGAGCCAGCCCTGCCCCTTCGTAAAGATCCAACCCAGCTGAGTGTTCCTGGAGAGAAAATGACCACACCAGAGACATTGTGGCTAGGACCAACTAGGACTACCACCATTCATTCACACACCAGAGATTCTCTGAGTGCACAGGTGGGCCAGGTACTGGTCTAGGTGCTAGGTACAGAAGGATGAACAAACAGTACTCTCTCCATTGTGGAGTTTACACTATAGAGTTTTATTTATTTATTGTCGATTATGTGACAGACATTGTTTTAAGGACTACACCCATACTACCACATTTGCCATCACAACCCCATACTGGTTCCCCTGTTTTACAGAGAAAGAAAGTGAGGCTTGAAAACACTCAACAATACGCCCAAGGTCACTTAAGTGATAAAAGGTCAATAAGGAATGGCCTAGAATTTGAACACAAGCCTATAACCACAGTGCTGTACTTTTTCCTATGTACGTTGTTATATGTTATTATGCCACTGTATTTGCCTAGCACGTTAGAGGTTACAATGCATTTTTCACCTTCATTAATAATCCCCAGCACAACCTCCTAGACAGTCAGTACTAATGTCACCATCTATAGCTGCAATGGTTAAGAGCTCATGATCAGAGAGGCTAGGTTAGAATCCTTGCTCTGCCTCTTAGTCAGAGGGTGAACTTGGGCAGTTGATTTATCCTTTCTGAGCCTCCATTTCCTTGGCTCTAAAATGGGTGATAATAATTCTACCTCAAAGGCTGTGAGAATTAAATTAGAAATTGTATGTGTAGGCCTTAGCACAGTATCTTGTGTAGGACACACTGTGGTCTTGAGTTTGGCAGGAAGGAAGAAACACTCAAGAGATCCACCATTCTTGGTGGGAACCAAGAAGCTGTCTTTAACACAGAGACAGGCCAGGAGGGTATCAACCAGACCAAAGTCCTAGGAAGACCTGGTGATATTTGGGAAATAGAAATCCTGCAGGGACAGTCTGAGACTCAGAAACATCCGAGGGCGTAGGAAGTCTTTGGGTTATTCTCTATCTCCTGCTACCACCACCTTTTCTTTCTCCCACAGTAAAGTTCTGTTTGAAAAAGCCCACACATCTAGGGCCCCTGGGTGGCTCGGTCAGGTAAGCATCTGACTCTTGGTTTCAGCTCACATCATGATCTCAGGGTCGTGGGATCAAGCCCCACATCGGGCTCTGCGCTCAGCACAGAGTCTGCTTTGTTCTCTCACTACCCCTACTCCTCCCCCCACCTCCAGCATGCTCACTTGCACACACACTATAAATAAATAAAATCTTAAAAAAAGAAAAGAAAAAGCCCACATATCTCAGCAGGGGAACAGAGGAAGGGATGGTCATTAAATAGTAGTAATAACCATAATAAGGGCTGGCACTTCTCATCCATGAAGAATGGGCCAGGGCTGCACTGCTCCATATACCTCAACTCAGTTTACCTCATCACAACCCTCTGAGGCAAGTACCACCCATAACGTCCATTTTACAGATAAGGAAAACGAGGCTTAGAACGATGAAGGAATTTGCCCAAATAATTGAGCCACGATTAGTAAGCAGCTACAACAGAGCTCACACCTGGCTTTGCCTTCTTCCTTATTGTGTCACCTTCTCTCAGAGGGGTGCACAGCCCCTACCCCCTGAGGAGGGCTTAACGGTCTACACCACATGGGAATCCAAGAAGACAGTTTTCATAAGCCCACTTCCTTCACCATGTTCTTAACTTGTAAAAGAGCCTGCAAGCTGAGGAAGAACTAAGAGTGGCCGAAAATAAGAAACAACATGGCCCAAACTGCCTCGTAGCTGGTCAGAAACCACAGGGCACTCTTCAATGAACTGGGCAGATAATAAAACTGCTGCAAACCATCAATCACATCCTTAATCTCTCGGCTTTCATTTTGGTTGTTGGTTTTTTCTTCTAATTAAAAATACAGATGCTGCATCTAGCTTTTTCCTCCCTGAGCTTCTGAACTTGCTACTCAGCTCTGGGCTAGAGCCAATGGGGAGGCACAGCAGGGTGTCCAAGCAGGTACGTCTCTGAGAGAAAAGGGATGTCTGGGGTGCTTGCCTCACCCAGAAAGCTAGGCAACCTTCCTGGTGTGGAGCACCTCCAGGGCCCTGGGGTCAGTCTCTCATTGGAGGTGTTTCAGCACAACGGGACACACAAGTGTCTACCAGCCCCACCCCACCCCCGGGGCACCTGCCACATGTTACCCGGCCCTCTCTGCCTCCATCCAAGGCCTGGAGAAGGTCTTCCTCAGACGAGGTCACCTTTGGGCTGCTAATAAAGCTCAGCTATGGAATTATTCATCAGCTTTAAAAAAAAAACACATCATTTTCATCATAAAAAATAATATAACTATGTTACAGAAGAATGAAAAATAGAAGAAACAAAAGAAACAAAAATAAGCCATAACTCATTCACCCTGACACAAGCACTATTAGCATTCTTGGTAGGTTTCCTCTCTCCTCAGCTCTAGGTTTCACCTCGTGGTAACCGCGGTACTCTCGCAACTGTGTACGCAATGTTTGGCGGCCTCATGCTACACCCTAAACGTTTTTGGTATCTTATACAATCTTCACAACTGTCCTTTTAATGACTGCCTAGTACTCCATGGAGTGGTACCATTATTCACTTGGCTATTCTACTGATGAGCACATCACTATCCTTAGCAATGATGCAATGGACATCTTTGTATTGTTTTCTTCCCCAGGCTCTGGGATTATTTCTTTAAGATAACTTTTTTTTTCTAATTTTTTTTAAAGTGGGTTCCACGCCTAGCATGGAGCCCAACATGGGCCTTGAACTCACGACCCTGAGATCAAGATTTGGGCTGAGATCAAGAGTTGGATGCTCAACCGACTGAGCCACCCAAGTGCCTCTTAAGATAACTTTTCCATATAAATGCAATAAGTGGGTCAAAGGGAATGACCCATGTTTGGACGCAGCATTAATGTCACAAGCATGGGAGACTTGCACTGCAACATTGTCCACACTGATGTTACTTTTTTTATCCTCACTTAGCAGGTTACTAAAAATGATGCCTCTTTGTTGTTTTAATTAGCTTTGGGGAAGGGGATGTCCTACAAAAGGGGGGTGGCATCTTGTCATTTTTAAGACTTAAGAGCTTCGGTTGCAAATAGTTTGGGGCGGAAAATATAATTCTGCCGTTTCACTAGCTGTATACCCTGCCCTTACTTAATTCTTTCCAGTCCCATCTGTTCTTCTCATCTGCAAAGTGGTGATGACGGTGCCACCTACCTACAGGGCTGGCATCAGGATGACATGAAATGATTGATCTCAGTCCTATTCCTGGCATATGATTAGCACCACATGTTTCTGGTTGTAGTTTATCAATAACTTTAAAGCACTAAAAAGTCTGATTATGCAGTCAATAAACATTTATGGAGGTTCTGGAGATGCAAGAATGAATAAACCATAGGTCTTGTCCTTGAAGGGGTCCCACTCTGGTGGGCGTTAAACAAAGAAGAAAACAACTGTGTGGTGTTACACCTAAGCTCAGAATACGTTCTGACGATGCTGCATCAGAGGTACAAACTGAGGGAGCGTAGGGAAGAGCCATACCTCATCTGGGAAGATGGGGAGTGAAGAGAACATTATGGAAAAGGCACAAAAGGAGTTGGGCATTGAGGAATGAGTAGGGTTCCCATGGGTGGGGGCACACAGGGAGGGAGGAAGAGCACAAGCAAAGGCCTGCAAGGGAGGAATTTCACCCAGAGTGCGTGTGGGGAACAGCAACGAGTCCCACTCGGTTCATGGGCTGTAGATCCGACCCCCATGGGGCAGCCGATCTGATTCCAGGAGCCTGCCCATGGAGCTCCCTGCTGGCTCCCTCAGCCTTTTCAGTGAGGCTAATATCCAACATGGCTGGCGTGGGGCAAGGGGGTGCTTAAATTATAAATCTTCTCTCTTAGAGCTGCCTTCTAACACTCCTTGAGATCAAAGGATGCTAATAAATAAGCCCATCCTGTCTGGAAGCCCTGACACACTGGGAAGGGAACTTTCTATGAGAGTCGTTTTCTCATGGTCTAGCTGCGTCTTCTGCCCATAGCCCCAGTGGGTGATGATGGCTGGAAGCAGTAGCCATAGCTGAGCTCCACAAGGGAAGTTTTGGGAAATCCATTCCCCAAGACCTAATGCCACAGTCACCCTCTCCATGAAGCCCTCCACCATCCCACTCACTTTCTCCTCAGTGCTAGCGCATCCCTTCTTCGTCCTCTCTGAGAGCCCCATCCATACTCGTTTTCTAGTTCGCTACAACCACGTCCTATCTCCTGTTCTCACCTAGTCCCTTCGGGCTGCTATAACAAAAATACCACAGATTGCGTGGTTGAGGCAACAAACTTTCTCATGGATCTGAAGGCTGGGAAAAGCCAAGATCAAAGCACCAGCACATTCTTACTTAGATGACCATCTTCTGGCTGTGCCTTCACATGGAAGACTGGAGGAAGGGTAAAGGAAGCTCTTTGGGGCCTCTTTCATAAGGGCACTAACCTCATGCATGAGGGCTCCACCTCAGGACTAATCCCTTCCCAAAGAGCCCACCTCCTAATACCATCACACTGGGGATCAGGTCCCAACATATGAATTTGGGGGGACACAAACAGTCTATAGCAATGGCAAATTCCTTGAGGGCAGGGAGGTGATTTGCTTGTCTTTGCCTTTGTTTCTCTCATTCCCATTCAGACACCCACTCCAAAGTAACGGGAACAAAAAACAATCGAGCAAATGGGGATTGCCCTGGACACAGGGAGAACACTGACCATCACAAGCAAGTCTGGGACTAGGGACCCAAGCACTTAAGCATCTTTAAACCTCTCTCCTCTGCCCTCTGCCCTTCCTCCTCACCTTCCTCCTCTTCCTCTTCTTCCTCCTCACCTCTGTCTTCCTCTCATTTTCCCTCCCTTCTCAAATGCACCAACCTCTTATCTCCTTTCCAGATACCCATTTCTTCTTTTCTTCTTGGTAAACCAGCTTCTCCTCACCCAGGACAGCCTTACTTCGTCTCAGTTCAAGACATCAGTTTTGAGTGACCCAGACTCGCTCCAGTCTTGATTCCAAACTTCAAAAAGAGGAGAGAGAAATCAGATTGACCCAGCTTGTGTCAGATGGCCACCCCTGATCCAACAGTGCTCACACTATCTAACGTTTATGGAGCACTCCTTAAGTACCAGACACCACTCTAAAGGCTTACACGTATTAACTCACTTGATCCTTACAACACACCTTTGAGGTAGGTGCTACTGTTAGACTCATTCTACAGATGAGGTAAGTACCATAACAAAAATCTGGTTGGCATGACCAAAGTCACATAACTGGCAAGTGGTGGAACCAGGACATGAACCCAGGGAGTCTGACTCCAGAACCCAGGCTTTTAACGTTATACTGCATTGGTCTTGGACATCGTGGACAATAGACAGAGTCTAGTGGAGAAACAGGCTGAAGTAGCCCATCCTCAGTTGTCAAAGAAATGGTATCCTTAGAAACTTTTTACTCCTGCTCAAAAGCAGCAGAAAGATGGGTGGATGAGTAGATGGGTGGAAAATTGACAGGGCTGTCTCTTGCTTGCTCAGCCCATTCTATGGCAAAGGACTCTATCAGCAAATCCACGACTCTAACAGTTTCTTAAGTTTAAAAGAAAGGGTGGCTTTCGAGGAGTGCTAGGGTGTTGTGTTTCCCTTACCTGCAGGGCTTTGGTGTTAAAGGGACAAAAGCTGAAATTCCTGGGTAGGGAAAGACCACCTACTCCTGCCTTTATCCACTGAATTCTCTCAGACTAAGAAAGGAGAATGTTTAGAATATAAGGAACCGAAGTGGCTAGGCCATCAGGGGAGGGAAGAAGAGGATAGGTTCCTCAGAGGTTTCCAAGTGGGACACAGACCAATGGGTACAGGGTCCCCAGGCTGGGGAATTGTTGTGACGAGAAGGTGTGATGGAGTCGGAAGAGGTGAAGTAACTGAACATTGAGATCTGTGGCCTTTGGACCCTCTTGAAAAGACCCCTATGACCAAGTGTGGCAGAAGGGCTGAGGGGCGCCCCACCTTCTCCACACCGAGCAGGCTTGAACAGGAAGCTAATCCACCATGACGAGGGGACTGAGGACCAGAGGGGACTGGGTGAGACCCCCTGTGACATCTGTACTACTCAGCAGTGGCAGGAAGGAAAGGAACAGAAACCCACAGCCTAGAGGGATAAGCACGCAGAAGAGGTTAATTCTAGGGGCGCCTGGGTGGCTCAATCATTAAGCATCTGCCTTCAGCTCAGGTCATGATCTCAGGGTCCTGGGATCGAGCCCTGAGTCGGGCTCCCTGCTCAGCGGGAAGCCTGCTTCTCCCTCTCCCGCTCCCTCTCCCCTTGCTTTGTTCTCTCCCTCACTCTCTGTCGAATAAATAAAATCTTAAAAAAAAAAAAAAAAGAAGAGGTTAATTCTGACGTACAGACTTGAGACAATCTGCTATCTCCTAAGTTCTAAAGTCATAATTTCAGGGCTCTTACCGAGGCACTTCTTGATGCCCACTAAGCCAGGGCCTGTCCCCGGGTGGGGACATCCCCTGGTGTGTGGGTCCTCTCCAGCGCCAGCCTCTCCATGACCCAGCTGTCTTCCAGGTTGTGCTTGCTTTGCCTCCCATGGGCCCCACGTACAGAATATATCAATCCTAACCTCTTCAGTGCCTCTCCGTGGTCCTCAGAAGAACATCTAAACCCTCCAGCTCACCTAGGTTCACGAGCTGTCCCAGCTGATTCCCAGCGTCCCCTTCCCCCACCGCCTCCTCCCCCAACGTCACACTGACCTTTCAGCCTCTTCAGCAAGCCCCTTGTCTCAAGGGCTTCGGGGCTTCTACTCTCTCTGCCTGAATGCTTTCTCCCAATGTCCCCCACTGCTCAGAAATACCACACGCACGCACATAAACACACTCATGTATTTACACGTACACACATGCACACACCCACACACACCCACACTTGCGCACACCCACACATGCGCACACACCCACACATGCGCACACCCACACATGCGCACAGACAGCAACCATCTCTTACTACCCTTCAGATCTCCATCCCTCTAGAAGGCTTTCCACGCTGGGTCTTAAAATTAATACGCACATTGAAAGTGGTTTTATTTATTCCCTCATGCCTCCGAAAAGGGTTCTTATTAAGTCAACAGTGCGTTTTCTAATCAATGGTGTGTGTTAGGTTTTTTAAAACTATAGCAATTGTTGAATGAATGAAACACACGCCCTCTGCTCCCTCCCCTATACCCTACTCTTCTCTGCTTCTGAGACCAGCCCACTCACTCCCTTGTCCCTGGAGGCCACCCTGCCTGTACCCACTCCCTGTTTTGGCTTCTAAGAGTCAACTGATCCACAGCCACACTCAGAAAGCTTCAGACAGGAATGCCTTCTTTATGAAGGAGAGGGGCAGCCTGGCACACCTCAGACCTCTTAGGTTCAAAGGGTCCGATGCCCTGACCCAGGTGAGAGAGTGTCTGACCACTGACATCTGAGCAGCCGAGCACATCGGTGGAGTTTGCTGCAGGAGAACCAAATTTTTTCAATGTTCTGGACTGAGCCATTCATCAGCTCTGACACCGCAGGCAGCTTCCTGGGCAAACAGCTTTATTGCTGCATGAGATTAACCCAGACTGTAGTAATTTGTAACAAAGATAAGAAAATTGCACTGGTCTCTTAGAAATAAATCGGAATTCCAGAGTGGACAAAGGGGACTTCAACTTGAAATCTGCTATTTCAAATATAATCATATTTATAACAGCCCCCAAAGAGTATAAAAAGCCAAGTGCAATTTCTCGTTGGAGGTGTCATTTCAGGACCAGCCATTATGAAACCAATTTAGCTAGAATTCCTAACGAGTCCAAACGCCACCTAACTTTAATGGAGATGATTTGGCCTGTTTGAGACTCATTCCCTTGCCCGTCTGACCTCTTGCTGTGGGGTGTCAGGGGGCGGCTAATGGGGCGTGAGGGGATGTGAGGTCAGGGGACTTGCCTCTTACCAGCTGTAGGATCTTGATGAAGCAGAGCTGATAACAGACGCCCCTCCCAGAACTGCTGTGATTAAATGAGATAAGAATGCGAAAGGGGAACACGGATGTCAGTGATTAATGAGCACCTGTTCACCCAATGGGTACCGTGGGCTGGGCTCTTACAAGTGCACTGAGCAAGGGATGAACTTCACCAGCGTGGCCTCACTTCATCCTCAAAGAGGGCATGGTAAGTATCTCCACTTCAAAGTGAAGAAACTGGGACACCTAGGTGGCTCAGTGGGTTAAGCATCTGCCTTCAGCTCAGGTCATGACCCCAGGACCCTGGGATCGAGTCCCACATCGGGCTCCTTGCTCATCGGGGAGACTACTTCTCCCTCTGCCTGCCGCTCCCCCTGCTCGCACTCTCTCTGGCAAATAAATAAATAAAATCTTAAAAAATAAAAATGAAGAAACTGAAGGCCAGAGAAGTCACGGAACTTACCCAAGGTCACACAGCTGGTAAGTGGCATGACATGGATTTGAGCACCTGCTCTTGCCCGTTTTCCGCAACGCTTGCCCATAGGCGGCAGTCTCTGTGTGAGCCCCAGAGATAGGAAAGTAACAGTCTTGTGATGCCCGACCTGGCAGAGCACATGGCCCGGCTGTAGCACACACCCATGACTCAGTACCCTTATTACATTAATAGTAAGTAATGCTCGCATGCGTCAGACACTGTTCTAGGAGCTTTATACCAATCTCACTTGGCACTTACACAACCAGAGGGGGAGATGGACACTATTATGACTCCACTGTAGGGATAAGGAAGCAGGCTCTGTGAGGTTAAGGGACTTACCTGGGAGCATCCACTGGCACGTGGTGGAACCAGGCATTTAACCTGAACTACGTCCTTATGTTTCTATTGCAAGAGGAGACGCTGCACGACAGAAATTCTGGAAGACCCATGGGAATCCGGGTTTGAAAAGGGGCTGAAGAGTTTCCCTAGAAGAGGTAACACTTGAGCTGGATGTTGAAAGAGAAGCAGGAATTGGTCCAGCAAGTAAAGGGGAACAC
Organism: Callorhinus ursinus; assembly: GCF_003265705.2. Lineage (NCBI taxonomy): Eukaryota > Metazoa > Chordata > Mammalia > Carnivora > Otariidae > Callorhinus > Callorhinus ursinus. Next base: position 7,029,966 of record NW_027397080.1, on the reverse strand, counting down.
TAAGCAAAATCTCAGATTGCCCCAGGAGCCAACTTGTGCTGTGCTGGGCGCAGTTGCCATTGTCCAGCCCTGTGACATTAGGAGGCAGCTGGTCAGCTGCACTGAGCTGGCTGTTGAGAGCATTCATCCAGAAGGCAGGGACCCCATGTTACCCTCTTCTGCACACCCCAGGCCTGGCCCAGATTAGGCACTCAGTACCTTTGCTGGCCAGAACTGAGTCCATAGAAACTTGGATCTAGCCACAATCTTGCAGACTGGGTCAGCCAAGGTCCTCATTTTCCGGTAGCAAACTGATACCCAAAGGGGAAAAGAATGGAGACTTTTCAAATTCCATGTGTACATGGGCCCAGAGGAGGGTCCCGAGGCCAAGGGGGCAGAAAGGAAGTAGAATGGAGTCAGGGGAACTAGCCTTTAGTGTGACCTGGGTCCCAGTGGGATGTCCTGAGTTAAGGTCATGACTGAGGACGGAAACTAATAGGAGGAGGCTGCTTAGCATGGAAATTGTTGGCAGATGGATCCCAGATGGATGTGGGGTTCTGCTTCCCACTGGCTGCTGGCACAAATTAACCTCCTCGAGCCTCAGTGGCCACACATGGAAAATGGGGGTAATAGTGTCCATCAGAGGGTTATTGTGAAGATTAAGGGAACGGATGCAAACAAAGACCTCAGCCCTCAGTGCCAGGCACACAGAACGTGCTCAATAAACACTGATTCCGAGGGTCCCAGTGACACCTTTTTTGCCAACCTCAGTCAGTAGCCTGTTGAGCTGATTCTCCTCCTGTTCCTCATGGCTTTTCCTGCCTGCCAGAGCCTCTCCCAGGAACTCAGAAATTCTGCAAAACTGGTGAAACTCAGTGGTGACAGCTCCACTAAGATGGCCTAAAATCTCTTAAATAAGAGAGGAGAGAGATGGGGATTGATCCAGATTTGTGAAAGAATTTGCTCTCACCAACAGGTGTGGGCAGAAGACACGGCACCGAGTGCCCCCCACCCCGGCGCACCCCAGCCCTGCTCTGGTCTCCAGTGTGAAAAGCCTCAGAGGGGACAGGTTGGTTCTCAAGCATCAAGTTCCCCCTCTTTAATGTCTTCATCACCCACAGGGTCTCTGAAGAAAAAGAATACAAGTTCAAGGATTTTGCCATGGAGGAGAGATGCTTCCTGTTGCGGTCTATTAAGAGCAACACTTGGGTGGGGAAGGGAAGGGGGTTCACTTTAGAAACTTACAGAGGAAGAGTTCCCGAGAATGCATGCAATGCACAGGTGAGCACTCAGCTGGTCACTCTGCCATCTACCCACACAGTCCGTCGTTTTCCCCAAAACCATCCCTCCGCCAGGGTCCGTCAAAACGTCTCTTTCGTACTTTGCCCAGAAAGAAAGTAAATATTTTTCAGTGAAATTCAGCAATCAGTTAAACACCGTCTCTCTTTAATATGAACGTTGAACCAACAGCGGCTGCACATTCCAACAAGAATATTTAAAGCAATTAAACTTTAGCTACTTTTAAAACAAATTCTTTTAAATGCTAATGGCCATTGTTTTCGCACTTGATAAGTAAAATTTTGTGTCGAGCAAGGTTAGATGATTGCAATGATTTAATTGTGCTTCTCAAAGAAAGGAAAACGTTAAGAAGAAAGCTAAGATGGACCTCTTACCACATTCCTACCGCAAAATGTCCTGTAACAATAGAGCCGTGATTTGCTGAAATTAAAATGCTATTATGGTGAAATTAGGGCTTCAATATTTTTAGCAGCTTTAATAGGCCTTGCATTTTAAGGGACATCTGATAATAGATAATTACATTTCATCTTAAAGAAACTGAGTTGTTTTCTTAAGGAAAATACTTTTCTTTCTTCCATAGAGGTTAAAGCTGAGCCATCATTAGAAGCAGCACCCAGTTGCAGGTTCCTGCTTCAGCTTGGGAAATAGAGATTAGCATATAAATAGCCTTCGGTGCCTGCTTGATTCCAGCTATTTTGCGTTTCAATGTGGCATCAGAATGCACTTAGCAAGAAATGTTCGAGAGGAGAAAGAGGTTTGTAATATGTCGCTTTTATAGAGGGGGGAACTTTAAGTATAAAAGATCATCCACTCCTCTGTGGGCTTTTTTTTTTTTTTTTTTTTGTATCCTTTCAATGCCCCAATTACAGACTCCAAGGAGCCAACAGGCCCCCTAGCACGGAGCCTTAGTTTACGCAGCAGCTCTTTCTTTGGACCGGGAAAATAAGTCAAAATGGTGCACAGGAAATAAGACAAATACGTGGCTTCCTCATGGATTCGGTGGGAGCCCTCGGGGGACACAGCCTGGCCCCTTCTCGTCTCCCCCGAGCTAACCATCAGCAGCGGGGACGAGGGATGGACGGCTCCTCCAGGACCCATTTTCTGGAGCGATGAGGGACACTCTTGGCTTTCTGCCTGGATGCCGGCTTCCCTCCTGGGAAATCTCAGGGACTGGGCATGCAGCCCGGAGTTCTTTCTGCCCTGGTCTGCCCACCCCTATCCGTGCACACACATTCAGGCTGACTGTGGGCCAGGCTGAGTCTTGGGCTATTTGCAAAGAGGCTTCCTACAAACCCATGCTTTCTCTCCTTTGGCACAGGGCAAGGGGGCAGTTCTGGGAAGACTGGTGCTCACAGCTCTATAGAAGACATAGATTTTCCTGGATGTGGCAACAGCTGAGGAGCTCAGTCAAGCAAGTGGTGGCCTCTGGTCCGGTTCCTGGGATGGTTTGGACAAGCCCAGAGCCTTGGTTCTGTCCTGGTTCCCCTGCGGTCTTGACCCATCGTGCCAGCTCTAAGCCTGAGTTCCTTCATCTGTAAAAAGGGAAATTACAAACCCTGTGCTGTCCACTCATGAGGCTAGCAGAGGGAAGAAATAAGAAAATGGATGTGAACGAACTTTGTAAGCTCCTCTCCCATGTTAGCATTATGCGATTAGGGTGTTGGTAAGATTTTGTCCTGGATGGTCTGTGATGTAGGAAACATGTTAGGGTTCGAAGCCAATGGCCAAGAAAGAATTCTTGAAATGTCTTTGGTGCAAAAAGGTGATTTTAGTAAAGCACAGGGCCAGGACCTGTGGGCATGAGGAGCGGCCCAGTATGTACTTTCAAGATGGGAGGGGGTTAGGGATGGCGTAAGTCTCTAAGGAATTTGGAAGCAAGGTTTCCAGGACCGTGAGAGGGCTAGCTATTGTTGGGAAAAGGTAATTTATTACCGTCCAATAAAACCTGAGTCATGAGACCCTTCAGATGTGTATCGGCAGGTCATATGCTGGGGGGATGATTGCCAACATGTATCTTGGCGGGTAGAGATAAAGGAAGTTTCCAAAGGAATTGTCATATGTTAAAGTAGACTTACAGGATCCTGGGGGGTCCAGCGAAGATTGCCTTTTGCCCTTAGCAAAGTATTAACATTGAGGCAACTGAGTTTCTAGAGGAAGGTCACTCAGCCTGTTCCAAGGACTTGTCAGTGGGCTGTAGGTAGTAAGAACATTTCATTTTTCTTTTGCCTTTGTTTCCCATATCAGTCTGTCGTTTTGTCCATCCGCCCTAGCAGCTCATCCACGCTCCCGGGTCTCTGCGCAGCCTCCGCACCTGAAGCCAGAGAGGTAAGGAAGAAAAGGTTTTCTGGAAACCGGTTAGGTAACAGCTCTCAGCTGTCAGGCCAGATGCATCCACCTGGGTTGTTTAGAGAGGGCTTTGTGAAGACAAGGGCTGGGGCTGAAGACAGAGGTGCAGGGGGACCTGGGTATTGAGTCCCCCGCCCCCAGGGCTGGCAGCAACTCGGGCATGTGGTCTGCTGCTTCCTGATTTAGGGACCCCCGATTAGGAACGCTAACACCTCCCAGAGCATGTTTTGAGATTCAAAGTAGGAATCAGATGGCTAGGCCTCTAGGAACTGCAAAACAGGGTGTTTGCATGACCTCACTGATATGAGGAATTCTTAATCTCAGGAAACAAACTGAGTGTTACTGGAGTGGTTGGGGGTGGGAGGGATGGGATGGCTGGGTGATAGACATTGGGGAGGGTATGTGCTACGGTGAGCTGTGAATTGTGTAAGACTGTTGAATCACAGATCTGTACTTCTGAAACAAATAACGCAACATATTTTAAGAAAAAAGGAAAAGAAGAAGATAACAGGAGAGGAAGAAAAGGGGAGTATGTCGGAGGGGGAGACGAACCATGAGAGATGATGGACTCTGAAAAACTGAGGGTTCTAGAGGGTAGGGGGGTGGGGGGATGGGTTAGCCTGGTGATGGGTATTGAGGAGGGCACGTTTTGCATGGTGCACTGGGTGTTGTGAACAAACAATGAATCATGGAACACTGCATCAAAAACTGATGATGTAATATATGGTGATTAACATAACAATAAAAAAATTAAAAAAAAAAACAGGGTGTTTGTTTACTTCTTGTCCCTTTGGCCTGTGCACAGAGGGAGTAAGCCACATGCCCTGGGACCCACAGCCACGGGGTGGGCTGGTGGGCCGGGGGACTCCCTGGTCTCTACAAAATTGGCCCAGACTCTCCACGGTCCTCTCAGGCGGCACCATGTCCTACAGACACCCCCCCCCCACCCCCCCCCCCCCCCCCCACCCCGGGCACTGCCTCTCTGGGAAGGTCACGCCCACTTCCACAAGCGCCCTGGTAAACTGAGGACTCTAACCCGGCAGCCGTGGAGGGCCCTCGCCTGGACCCTCAGTGGGAAAGGTGCCAACGTGCAGAATCTTTATTTCTTTTCCCCTCTCTGTGCCACAGCGGCAAGCACTACGTTGGAACAAAGGGGACTGCCCATGAGGAAACCTGAAGGCGGTCCTTGGATGACTTGATGGTATGCTGACACAGCAGGCTGGAGGGTGCAGTGGGCTCAGGCCACAGTTCTAGGTCCTGGTCTTCTTTCTGCTGCTGACCCTGGGTGAACTCTTGCCACTCTGTGACCAGGTTCCCCACCCAAAAACGGGGGGGTTCAGCATCAGTTCCAGGGGCCGTTGGGGCTCAGACTCCGGTTCCTGTATTACTGTTCTCCTGGGTTTCCTCTGGCCTGAGCACTTCTCACTCTAGCCAAGATGCTCAACATTATCTATTTTGCCAACCCAGGCGACTAGGATATCAGCTTCCATTTTCAGGATCTTATCCCTATCTTATACATTAGGAAAGTGAGGCTCAGAGCAGTTGACTAACTGATCCACAGTCACACAGCTCTAAGCGAAGAGCCAAGATTCAACTGCAGGCTTTGACTCAACTTCAGAGCCCCTGTTCTTAATTATCACACACTGTGGCATTTTCCCAGGGGAGTGCCTAGTGACTGTTTGCTATCAACATGATTATCTTTGGTGCTTCAAATTGTTCTCCAAAACCTGATATGAAGAACACTAATTCTACTGAATGCTGATGGTTTTCCTTGAAAAGGGGTTTCATGATCAAATGAGTTTGACATTGAGTAAAACAAATAGTTTCTTTTTAACTGCAGGGCTTCTAGGAGACTTTAAGATGTGAGTAAGGTGCATTTTTAAATCTATAAGAGGAGATAAAATATACAATTTTCCCCAAACCTATTTGTCCATAAACCTCTCCTCCCCCCCCATTTTTTTTCCTCCAGTGACTTGGGTTCCACTAACAGATCGCAATGCTACAACTTTGCTACTCAGGTGTGAGTGTGATCCCCACACCAGCAAGATCAGGCATCACCTGGGAGCTAGTCAGAAATGCAAAACCTCAGACCCCACCTAGGCCTGCTGAACCAGTCTGCATTTTCACAAGATGCCCAGGTGGTTTGTGTGCACAGTTAAGTTTGAGACGTACTGGTTTGTAATATACATTTAGAGAAACACGGCTAACTCCTCATGGCCAGTGTCCACACACAAGCCATCAAACCAGGAAACCCAGTGGTGAAAAAGTATGAAGAATTAATTGGCATTATGTGAACCAAACAACTAGATTTAGAATTAAGATGAGATGCCGTGATACCACACAGACAGAAACCCAGAGCATTCCCACGTTGGGAAGTCTTCTTATTCCTAATGGGATGGAAAAATTGATAGAGATGAAGGATACATCAATACTCTTTGCTGAAGGCACTCCTAGAATGTAGGCAGGGGAAGCACTGCATACCTCTTCCTAAAATATGAAGGTCTTTTTTTTTATTTCTGCTTTATTAAGGTTTAATTGACATAAAATTACAAAATATTTAAGTGTACATCATGGTGAGTTGATACACATATGCATTGTGAAAGGAATACCCCATCTAGTTAATTAACACATCCATCACCTCACAGATTTATCTTTTTTTTTTTTAGTGAGAACATTTAAGTTCTGCTCTCTTAGCAAATTTCAATTATGTAATACAGTGTTATCAACCCCAGTCGCCCTGTTTTACATTAGATCCTCAGACTTTATTCATCTTATAGCTGGAAGTTTGTACTGTTTTACTAATTTCCCCCTACCCCCCAGCCCCTGGCAACCACTTTTCTACTCTCTTTTCTGTGAGTTTGACCTTTTTTTTTTTAGATTCCACACATAAGTGACACCATGCAGTATTTGTCTTTCTCTGTCTGGCTTATTTTCACTTAGCATAAGGCCCTCAAGTTCCCTCAGTGTTGTCATTAATGGCAAGATTTCCTTCTTTCTCATGGCTGAATAATATTTCATTGTGTATATACACCACATCTTCTTTATCCATTCATTTGTTGATGGACACGGGTTGTTTCCATATCTTGGCTGATGTGAAAAAAGTGCCGTCAGTATGGGAGTACAGAGATCTCTTTGAGACTCTATTTTCATTTCCTTTGGATATACACCCAGAAGCGGGATTGTTGGATCATATAGTAGTTCTATTTTTAATTTCTTTGAGGAACCTCCCCACTGTTTGCCACAATGGCTGCACCCATTTACATTCCCACCAACAGTGCATGAGGGTTCCCTTTTCTCTACACCCTCACCAACACTTGTTATCTCCTGTCTTTTTGATGATAGCCATTCTGACATGTGATGGGAGGTGATATCCCATTGTGGTTTTGATTTGCATTTCCCTGATGATTAGTGATGTTGAGCACCTTTTCGTGTACCCATTGGCCATTTGTATGTCTTCTTAGGAAAAATGCCTATTCTGTTCCTCTGCTTATTTTTTTAATCAGATTGTTTTTTTTGCTTTTGAGTTATGTGAGTTCTTTATATATTTTTTCTATTAACCCCTTACCAGATACAGGATTTGCAAGTATTTTCTCCCATTGTGTAGGTCGCCCGTTCATTTTGCTGATGGTTTCCTTTGGTGCGCAGAAGCTTTTTAGTTTAATGTAGTCCCACTTGTTTATTTTTGCCTTTGTTGCTTTTGCTATGAAGGTTTTTTGATTCTTGGGAATGTACCTCCATTTCCTTTGATAACCTCTCAATCACAGAAGTAGTCAAGGTTATTGGACATTCCTGAGCTTATCACCTGGGATAGTCTTGGAAAATGGCCCCTTGGTCCCTCTGCCGGCATCTCAGACGACAGCCTGAAGGGTACAAAAGCCTGTCTCAAGGTTTTAAAAATCACAGCTTAAATGGCCCATTCATGCAAGATAAGACCTATGCCTAAAGAAAACTGCCTTTGCTTTTGGCTGCAATTATTTCAATTCATGTGGCCACACTGTCTCAAGTTGACCTGACATTTCTAGCTGCAGCTCGATATATCTTTGCTCAGCACAAGAACAAACTAGTTTTTACCTAATGACTTCAATGTTTTGGGGAGACAGAAATTTCTCAAAGTATGTGTGCAGAGAGGTCCAGTAACTGGCCTGAACACACAGCCTGTAGGTGATAGCATCTGGATTAGAACCCAGATCTGTCTGACCCCCAAATCAGGACCCTTCCCACTACAGAAGCAGGGCAAGGACACACATGCATTTTGTCATACTCTTCACTTTGGCTTCAGTGGAGTCTACTCTTCCCTAAACCCCTCCTTTTGCAATGCAAAATATCTCTGTCTCCCTTCCCACGTCCCCAGCTCCCTTCTGTTTCTGGCTCATTCACCCTTCATTCATCTTTATTGAATTCCTTTCTTCAGGTGCTGCCCAATGTACCAGCTGGCCAAGATGGTTTTCCTATTCTAAATTGTCATGCAAATCATTTTCTAGCACTCCCCATAGCCTGGAAGACTCTGCCTCCCTCCTCACTGGAGCAAGACCTCTGGAACCCAGGTAACTAGCAACCTGTCAGTCAATTTGGATGCGTCTCACAGCCATCGTATCCAAAATGGACCTCCTAGATTCCCCTCCTAGTCTTCCCACCTGCATATGGCACCAGTATACATCAGAGGGGGAAAAGTCTATTCCCCTCTGTTCTTCAACCCCCATACCTCATCTATCAGCAAGTCCTTTCCACTCAACTTCCAAAACATATTCTAAATGTGTCACTTCTAGCCTTCGCCCCTGTCATCACCGGTTCTAAACCCCTGTCATCTCCAACCTGGACCACTGCAAGAATCTTCTAACTAGTCTTCTTGCTTCCACTTGCGTTGCCTCCCATGCGTTTTTCACAGGGCAGCCAGGGCAATCAGCCAGCAGAAACAGCATCAGATCACCCCCACTCCCCTGCTTAAAAACCTTCCTGACCAGAATGTAGGCTCCACGAGACCTGGGACCCAACTTTCATATTCACCTCCATATCCCTAGTGCCTGGTGCAGAGTATGTACCCAGGTAACTATTGCTTGCATGAATGAATCAACTAATAACCTTAATTGCAAACAGGGATCTTCTGTTATTCACATAAAAGTGGCCCTAATTCTTTCATGGTTTTTCTTTTTATTCTGACATTGTAGTTGGTCTTCTCCAGTTTGTGAGATATCAACATATCTAGACTATAAGCAATTCATTTCTCCCCTTCCCTCCAGCCAGCAGAGGCAAAGGAAAAGGAATTTGCGACTTACACGCACAGATGCCTCTCACTTCAGTTAGGTTGCTTGAGAAGAGATGGGAGATTATGCTGATTGAACTGGACATTTTCCATTTTTATTATTTTAATTATAAACATAAACTATTGGGGGTAAAATCAAATGGAAATCTGCCTATCAATTTCACAATTAGCATCTCATTTCAAGAGACCAATCAACTCAAATGAGGGCCAGTGACCTTAATCTCTCCCCAAATATAGTCCTTGATTCCTCTTATTAGTTGAAAATCTCCAAACTATGAAATATTTGGGTTAACCCCATGTTTGCATCAACGATGCTATTACCACATTTAAATAAGTCAAGGGATTTCTGTGACCTCTGTGTTACGGTTTGTATGGACAAAAGCGAGAGGCTAAGGCTGTGCAAATCAAGAGAAATAACAAGGCCACTTAAGTAGGGCCTCTTTCTTCATTTATTTTTCCAGGATTGTGGAAGGAAGTGTGATTTTTAGAAGACTGATTTTGCCACCGATTAGATAAAATTAACCCAAGATGAGAGTAAATCCCAGAAATCAAAGGCAGCTAATTTTACTCATAAAGATCTGTTAAAAGTCCAATCACAAAAAAAAAAAAATTCTCTTTGTGATACAGAATGGGAAAAAAATTTGGTGTCTCAAGAGGAAAGAAGCAGAAAAAACAAATCTGACCTGGCAAATCGTGCATCTACAGAATATCAATATCCCTGCAGGGATTAGAACCAGACCATATGCTCTGCAGAGTTAACAACTACTCCCAAAAGGCCAAAGGCTCCACCGAGGTAAACACAGGACATGTATACACAGGTACCAACCAACCATTAGAACTGAGCAGACCAGGGGCGCCTGCGTGGCTCAGTCGTTAAGCGTCTGCCTTCGGCTCGGGTTGTGATCCGGGGTCCTGGCATCGAGCCCCACATCGGGCTCCCTGCTCCGCGGGAAGCCTGCTTCTCCCTCTCCCACTCCCCCTGCTTGTGTTCCCTCTCTCGCTGTGTCCCTCTCTGTCAAATAAATAAAATAAAATCTTAAAAAAAAAAAAAAAAAAGAACTGGGCAGACTAGTTACCAGTGTGTTTGTTAACAGCTATCTGGGCGATTTCATTCTGGAGTAGATTTGGGTTACCCAAGATGCCAAAACTACCCATGAAATGTTTCAAGGTCAGCCAAGAAGCTGCCTATCTTGAACACCTGACCCCATGGATTGATGTGCACTGAGTAGCTCCATCCAAGTCTTTGCTGAGGTGACTGATTTTTCTTCAACTTGTCCGCACTGATGATCGGCTGTTTGGGATCTGTATAGCTAGAATTCTTAAGCTGCAGGAAATTTAATCCAACATAAACTAAGCTTAGGCAGCAAAGGGGAATTGTTTAAAAGAACATAGGATTGTTTCCCAGAACTCAAGGGCACAAGCAGCACCAGACCTCAAGAAAAATCTTGCTCTGTGTCTCATTTCTGTTCTCAGCAAATTTGCTTCTCAGTTTACAAAGCAGAAGGAAATGGGCACCCGTTCCTCCCAAGTTCCCCTGTATTCTACTCGAGAGAAAATCCCAGCCTTTACTAGAATTGTTGGGTCTCAGGATCTGAGGAGAAAGGACCTAACTACCAAATTTGGGTCAGGTATCCATTCTGATACATCCAGTCATGACCAAGGTGGGTTGGTCACATGGTACAGACACAGCTACAGGGGCCCGTCGCCAAGGAGGAGGAGGGCAACACAGGAAGATCCCCGTGAGCTGGGCAGAACCTCCCAGAAGGTATCCAGTAGAGGACTATATTGTCACAATGGAGACAATGGACCCAGCCCAACACACAGGGTCAGGGCCAAACCAAATGGTTCTCATTGTATCTCTGGTCAGACCATCTCTTTAGAGTGAGAGGCCTGGCACCAGGTTAGGACTGATGCCCTGTGGCCGCACACACCGTGGGAGTGGAGCCCTGGCTATTCTCTCTGAGAACATCCTGCATTCACCCTCTTCATACTGTTCAACACAATTTGTGATCCTGCGTTTATTTGTAAACTTGTCTCATGTCTCTCTCTCTCTGTCTCTCTCTCTCTACCACTCAGCCTGAAGTTCTATGAGGTCAGGTACCATACTGGTTTTACTCACTTTCATATTCCTGGCACCATGCCTGGCACATAGCAGACACTCACTGAAGAGTTGTTGAATGAATGAATGAATGAATGAATGAATGAAGTGTAGGAAGCCAGGGAAGCTTTTCCAGATGATCTGGTACATAAGCTGAGGTTTGAAGTCTTTTAGGAGAACAAGTTGGGACAGAGCGTCTGGAAGAGAGAATACCAAGCACAAAGACCCAAAGGCACATGGTACCAACACCACAGAGACAGTGAGGCAGGTTGCGGGCAAGAGTTCTGGCTAGAAAGGGGAGGCAGAAGCCATCCCGTGGATGACGTTGTGTAGAAACTAGAAGATTTAGAGGTATATGGAGGTATACGTCTTGATTTTAGGCAAATACATCTTTTTTAAAAAGATTTTATTCACTTATTTATGAAAGACAGAGAGAGGCAGACAGAGGCAGAGGGAGAGGCAGGCTCCCCAGGGCAGCAGGGAGCCCGATGCAGGACTCGATCCCAGGACCCTGGGATCATGACCTGAGCCAAAGGCAGATGCTTAACTGACTGAGCCCCCCAGGTGCCCCTAGACAAATCCATCCGATGGGAATGTGGGAGCTGGACTGGAGGCTGTAAATCAAGGGAGGAAGTCTATGCGGTCATCCACAAGAGAAAAGAAATGGGAGTGGGAACGAGGAGGAAAAGAGTTTAAGAGCTCTTAAGGAAGTAGAATCAGCAGAAGTTCAGAGACTACCATTTTCTGCATGTTCTTGTGTAGTTATTTATGCAAGACAGTGAGCTTCTGGCTCTGTCTTCCTCATTCTTGGGCTACTGGGGCCTGCCCAGCGCCCACCCAACACCCAGCAGGTATTTTGAAAACATAAACAAATAACTGAAAAACAACCCCTAACCCAGTGGCAACAGCAGGCTGGGGCAGGATGCCAAGCAGTATCCTCAGAGGGTTCCACAGAACTTGGCTACCTGTATCCTTGTCTCGCCTCCAAAAAGGCTTAGAGCTTCTAACCTTTATATCCACCTCAATCCCCAGCACAGGCCTGGGCTCAGCGAAACGTCTGTGGTTTTGTTTTTTAAATTGTTTAATTTTTAAATTTTTTCCAGTTTTATTGGGTTATAATTGATAGCGCTGTGTGAACTTAAGGAGCGCGGCATAATGACCTGATGTATATGTGCCGTAAAATGATCACAACAAGTTTAGTTAACATCTAACGTCTCACACAGATACCAAAAAAAATGTGTTTTTTCCTTGTGATGAGAACTCTCAGGATCTACTCTTTTTTTTATTATATGTGTATACATACATACATACATATAATTTTTTTTAAAGAGAAGGAGGGAGGGCAGAAGCAGAGGGAGAGAGAGAATCTTAAGCAGGCTACACGCCCAGTGTGGAGCCCAACACAAGACTCAATCCCGCAATCCTGAGATCATGACCTGAGCCAAAATCAAGAGTCCGACGCTTAACCAACTAAGCCTCTCGGGTGCCCCAGGCTCTACTCTCTTAATATATCTTTCAGATATATCCTACGACAGTGTTGACTATAGTCACCATGTGGCACATGACATCCCAGTACTTATTTATCTTATAACTGGAAGTTTGTATCTTTTGGCCACCTTCACCTAATGCCCCGTTCCCCACCCTCCACCTCTGGTAACCACAATATGATCTCTTTTTTTTTAATGAGTTTGATTTTTTTTTGTTTTATTTTGTTATTATTGTTTGCTTGTTAAATTCCACATATAAGGGAAATCATACAGTACTTGTCTTTCTCTGTCTGACTTATTTCACCTGGCATAATGCCCTCAAGGTCCATCCGTGTTGTCCCAAATGGCAGGATTTCCTGTTTAATGGGTTGAACTGGAATAGACTGAAATGGAGCAGAACGGACTTTCTATTCTTTAGAGACTACCTAATATATAGACCTAAAGGAGAGAGGGTGGCTGACAGAACGTCCCCCTGCAAAGGCTGAGGGGAGATGGGGCTGGAGTCTCTGCCCAGGGCTTCTGGGCAAATAACTTAAACCTGACTGAACTGCCCCTCTCAGCTAAGAATCAGGAGGAGTGAAGATAAAAGCCCCCAATGGGCCAAAAAATGCTCAAACACCTGAACAAAGACCAGAATCCAAAAGCCTCAAACAACTACACTGAGCTGAACAAATACCAGAGGGTTCTGACCTCCAGAAATGATGCAAGTGAATGAAGGTGTTGGCTCCAGTTCTGTTCTCGGCAAACCCGTGATGAATGATGAGTGCATGAACACACTAATAAATGAAGATTTTCTACCGATTCGTGGCAACTTTTGAAAAAGGAGTTAAGACTAGAAGTAGAGAATTCTTAATGAAGAGAGAGATTACATTTTACCTGGGAATCTATTATTATCTTGATCCTTATTAGTTCAAGCTGAAAAATAGTTTCCTTCAAACATTTGTTTCATTTCAATAGAAAGTCGTATAGGGAAATCATAAAGCAACTGGACTGTGTCATACTTCCTGATGTTCTCCGTGCTCAGGGTGAGCCCGGCCTGTCCACCTCGCAGCAAACTGCGCTCTTCATCCGCACGGCATGTCCATTGGTGGCAGCCACCCCAACAGGAGGCAGAAAGCCGAGTGGGAAGTGATTAGCCCGTGACTAGTTTAGGCCAGATGGCTGGCCTCAAAATGGCCACCGTCCTGTCAGCCAACATTTCTCGGTAATTTGGTGGAAATTCTCTCCACACACAAACCAGTTTGACTGAATTGAGTGTCATGAAGAGGAAGAAGGAGAAGAAAAAGGAGAAAGCTGTATTTTGTGATAAAACCATACTGTGCTACAAATATTTTAGTAGGTTTCCTAATATCTTTTTGATTAAGCAGGCTTAACTTACAAATATTTCCTCATGGTGCTGGAACCCTCTGCCCAAACATCACTTTTAGTGGTTGCATAACATTCCTTCAAGTGGCTGCGCCATGACTTACTTAACCATTAGCCTCGTTTGGGGCAATCAGGCCTGTCTCTGTATTGTTAAATTAGACACAATGCTGTAATGACTCTCCCTCCACATAAAGCTGTTCCCATACGTCAGGTTAACTCTGGGAAAAGCAATTGAGGGAGACAATGGACACATCTGGGCACATTTTCTAGAAGACATTGCCTTGGTGTCCTGGCCAGATCATGAAGCAGGACCAATATTGTCACTTCTGAGTGGCTTCCAGCTTGAAGAACCCCCTAAACCAAAATTCCCCATAATTGGAATCTCAGGGGCGGGGCCCAGGCATCTGTATTTTTCAGCCCTCCGAGGAAGGAGCCACATCCCACAAAAAGAAATCTGTCACAGGTGCACAGCTCACAGAAGACTCTATGGGGTCAGGACTCCTTGTTGAAAACAACAGACGCCAACAATAGGCACGTGACGCAGCAAAGGAAGACTGATAGCTCACAGCACCAATGAGGAGAAACAAGTTCAAAAGCAGGGAGAAATCCAGGAAGCCAGGAGTCTGGGTAGAACACAGCGATGGTCACTCCTGGAGCCACAACCGCCACCTGCTGGCCCCATGGCCACCAGGATGAATTCTGATCCGTCCCCTACCTCTGGGCATCATTCACTCCTGAGCCACTGCACTGGGCCAGAGCATATGGTTGGCTGAGCGTGGACCATGTGCCTATTGAACATGGGTGCTTGACCCTCTTCCCTTTCCATATGGGGGCAAGGCTTTCCCTCCCACCTGTCCTCCAAATAGGAAGAGTATTTGGATACTAGGCCATCCCAGAAGACAAATGTCTACTGTATACCTCCTTGATCTTTAGTACTTTGTTTGACTTCCCCAACAACCCTGAGAAGGTGGCATCTTCCCCACCTTACCAACAAGGAAACTGAGGCTCAGAGAGAATAACTAACTTGCCACACTGATGTTAGAGATGGAGATGAGCTCTTTCGCCTACTCAGAACTACCCGTGGTTTGATGCTCTAAAATATTGACAGTGAATGTCTCTCATTTGAGCAATGAGTTATTGGAAGAAGATCAACTACCACAATCATTAGATACTGTACTTCATAAACTTACTGATCTGCACATCATTTGTCTTATTTTTGTTGTTAATACTTTTTGTTCCTGGAGAAAATACTCTGCACAGTAAGCTCATCTGTTCTGCCACTCAGTGCATTAAGCTAACACTTCAATGCGTGGACTAAAACTTAGAGGTGAAAAATCTGGTCCTTCCAGCCAAGACCAAATACCATTTATCTTAACCTTGCATATTAGGAAACCTGTTTTAAAATGCAACTTTGAAGTACACCGGAGACAAAGGTGTTTGTTGCATGGTTTGGAGGACTCCTTTTGTTCATTCAGCTGCCATAACAAAATACCACAGACTAGGTGGTTTATAAACAACACAAGTTTATTTTCTCACACTCCTGGAGGCCACAAGTCCCAGATCGAGGCTCCAGCATGGTTGTGTTCTGGTGAGGGGCCCCCTGCCTGGTTCATGGCCATGACTTCTCACAGTGTCCTCACAGGATAGAAGGGCAGAGGGACCTCTCCCACACCTCTTTTGTGAGACACTAGTCCCATCGCTCTCAGGGCCTAATCGCCCCAAGGGCCCCACCTCTTAATATCATCACACTGGGTGTTAGGATTTTCACACACGAAGTGATGGGGGACGCAAACATTTAGACCCTAGGTGAGACCAACTCTCAAAGAGAAAAGTTGGAACTTGTGAAATGTTAGAGCCATGCTACATCTCAGAGGTGCCTTACTCCCTCTACCTCACCTTCTTCTGGACTTCAGAAGCAGACCCGGAGGGGCCCAGGTGAGGACCCAGAGAACCAGCACGGAGAGGAAAGAGCATGGAAGAAAACAGCACGGAGAGAGGCTGCTGCCCAAGGGGGAACACAGGGAACCAGCAGAGGACCAGAGCTCGGACTCTGGATGGAAGGACACTTTGGCATGAACTAAAACACAAGCCATTAATATTTCATTTCCTTTATTACCAGCATAGTGGATGATGAACATCCTTGCCTAATTCAGAACCAAACTCCAGCCTTCAGCCCCAAGAGTTCAGTGAAATTAAGTGATCAGAAATGGAGTGTGGATCCAGGATTTCTGTGGCACACATTTTTAACAACAAAATAATTATATGTAATTACATATTCTTACTTATGTTGGTGTATGTGTAGGAAAAAAATCTAGGGTGTAACGCACAGTACAGTCATCTCCAGGAGTAGAAGAATTATACAGCACCTTCACTTTCTACATTATGTATCTTTGTGGGGTTTGAGTTATTTTCAGTGAGCAAGTATTTCTTTTGTCATCAGGAAAAACAAACAGTGAAGATAAATGTCATCTTTAAATGGTGGTTTTTCCAACCTGTCAAACCAAGCTGATATGGGCACATTAAAACCACAATATGGCCACAGCAACATGGTGACGTCCAAGAGCCCACGTGGTGTCACAGAAGGCGTTGAACAACATTCTGACCCCCCCCCCTCCTGCCAAGCTGTGGTCACTGGCTCATCCCCCTGACCTGTCCCGAGCTCACTGGGACCCCAGGAAGAAGCCCTTGGGCAATATTTTTAGCTGGAAGTTTTAAAATCTCAATGGATCAAAATGGATCCGTAAATGGAGAAAAGGTTGTTTCCCAAGCTGTCATCAGGGCAGAAAGCCCATTCTCTGTGGCCATTTCCCCGCTTCCCAGGGACTCTATAGAGAAATGTGTATAATATATAAATAATAGAACGCTGAGGTTGGGGGAAGAATCAGGGAGTTCCTAATGACCTGACCAGAAGATGAATGAGGGAAGAAATAAGGTGAATGTGAAGTGATCTAATTCTGGATGGTTATTAGAATTATGAGCAAACTGCCCCAGGGTTTTAAGTCAAGTCATATTGCTACAGAGTTACTGTTTGCAGATGCACAACAGGAAGGGAGAAGCTTTTCATGCTCCGGCATCTGGGCGGAAATGTCAAGAATGTTGTCCAGTTTAAAAACTGACTTAATAACATTAGTGTCTCCTGCCTGAGCTGGTCACAGACCTTCGTGGTGCAAAATGTCAGCACGCAATTTCTCTCGCCCAGCCAACGCAGCTTTGTCTCCAAGTCACACAGGCAGTATGTGTCAGCCAAAGGAGACGGGTAACAGCCCAAAGGTGTGTCGAGCCCCGGGCCTCGGCTCCACGCCCCCAGTGAGGGAGTCCGGCCGTCCGAACAGTGGGTGGCCTGCCCTTCCTCCTCCGGCAGAGACGAAGGCCTGGGGATGTGGGGCTGGTGCCCAGTCCACCTGTCAGCACAAGACCCACCTCCAGAGCCGAGTGTGGGTAAGAAGCTAGGGTGCCAAGGCCACAGAGAGGCTTCCAGAGCCAGCAAGGACAGAACTGGGTATCAGAGATGAGAGAGCAAATATGTGTGGGGCCTCCTGTCCCTGGCACAGGGGATACAGCTGTGACAAAAGCAAACAAATAAACAAAAACAAAAAAACACCTGTCCCTGCCCTCCTGAACCTCATAGCCTGTGGGGAAAACAGACTGGACACAAATGACTATAAATAAAAAGTATGTGATAGCAGTTCCAAGGAAAAAAGAGGATATTCCGAGTAGTTACAGCCAAAGGACATCGTACAGACTGGGGTAAGACATCCTCAGGGAAGCAGCTTTGCACCAGAATCTGGGATGGGCGAGAATTGAGCGGTTGCAGACCTAAGGCAAGGCACGTGTCAAGGCCCTGGGCTGGAAAAGCCCTTCAGACAGTCAGGGAGTAGAAAGGAAAGCTACATGACCGAGCACTGTGGGCAAGGGGAGGAGCAGCCCAGATGGGGCCGTTGGGGCCAAGGGGCCAAGGAGGGAGCACGGGCAGCAGCCACCAGGAGCCTGTGCTTTGGAGCTAGCCGGAGCGGGGTTCAAATCCTGACTCCACCAGCTACTAGCTGTGTGATCTTGAGTAAGTGACTTAACCTCTCTGAGCTAAATTCTTCAAGCACTCAGAAGGTAATAATAATAATCCCCCTGTCTCAAGGTCAATGTCAGGATTCAGTATGTTAATACACAGAGTGCTTTCTTGCCACAATAATGACCAACTCTCTGAGCTAAATTCTTTCATCCACTTTCAATGGATGAAAGTTAGTGCTGATGCTGAAACCATCCGATGGTTTGGGAGTGGCCAGACTGTATCTTTCCCTTGTGCCAAGTGCCCTGGTATAACTTCTTAATGTTTGCTCTGACCCCTAACATCCCAACACAAGCCCTGTGTCTTTGATAGACTTGCTACTTTCAATTATGCTACAGGTCAATCTCCTATCCATTTCATCTCCCTCTGCTTCATACCTGGACCCACTGAGGTCCCCACTTGCACAGCATCTGCCCCTGCCTCTGGTCCCCACAGCAAGCCTGGCTGGGATGGGCGTTCCAGGCAGCTCCAGGCTCCTCTGGGAGTGGGCATCAAGCCAGAGCTGCAGTCCTGATCTCAGCCATGATCACTGGGCTCCCTTCTGCTGCCCAGAGGTTCGAGAGCCCAGGCCGCCCCCTGCCCCACCCCGCCCCTGCTGGCCCCCCTCAGGCCTCAGAGACCTGGCTATGGCCTGGTCTAGAACCTCGGACTTTCCTGCCCCAGTGCTGTGATTACATCCCAGTGGCCTGGGCCTGGCCCCTGCTTAAATCCTTCCTACCCTCCTCCTGCTCATGGGAGACAGTCTTGCCCATGGGCCACAGCCCAGTCACATCTCAACCGAGCTGCCAGGGCCACAGCCACCTATTGGAGTCCCCCCCACCACCTGCCTTCCTGCCACCCAACCCACTGGCCCTCCCAGGAGCCCCCAGGGCCAGTGTCCTATCAGCAGCCACACTTGGGACCCCGGGCTTTGGGTCACCCTGGCCACTTGGTCTGGGCTCAGTTGCCCCCTCATTAGCCATGCCTTTCCTCAGTCCACCGCCATGCATCATCCGTGCGCCCACCTGAGTCAGAAGAACACAGTGCATTTATACACCGGCACTCTCCCTTTCTCCCCAGCCCTCCTCCAAATCCAAATCTTACTCTCCGGAGGACATCGCTGTGAAAACAAAATCCAAGTCTGCAGAAGAGACTACTGGGAAAAATAGCTTTTAAAACCAAAGATTTTTTTAGAACTAAATTTGTTGAGCATTTGCTATCTACCAACTGCAGCTCAAATGCTTTACATGCATCATCTTGGTTAATCCTTGTTTAAAAAAAAAAAAAAAACAACTCTGAAGTAGGTACCACTATTACCCTCATTCTACAGTTAAAAAAGCTGCAACTCCGAGAAGTCAAGTTACTTTCCCAAAATCACACAGCTAATAGGTGGGATGCTGAGATTCATTTCCAGGACTGTCTGACTTCAAAGCAGGCACTCCTGACCACTTTTCCATCATCACAGACACCAGGCACCCCAGAGATAATGCCATTTGACCCATCTCCATACAGCTAGAAAAACTGAGGCTCAGTGAAAGAACTGGACTTGTCAAGGCCACACAACCAGTGGCAAAGCCTGGACGTTTCCAGGCTCTGTCATCCATGCCAATCATTCCAGCGGTGCAGAGTAAGCCGAGTGTCTGTGGTCAATGATGGTGGTCCCCAGTGTCTGGAGGAATATTTTAAGATTTTAGACAGAGTAACTCCTGTCCATAGCTATGCTACACTGAAAAAAGTTAAACTCTGCTCAGAGATATCCTGAGGAGACCAGAGTATCACCTCAAGAACGCTCCTGCCAATATTGAGAGTACAGTGGTGGCCCTTTGGAGGGTCCCTAAGGTTTCAGTGAGCTCAGAAAGGCTGCAGCATGTCCTGGCACCGGGCATGGCTGCACTGAGCAGCTCACCTCTCACACTCCGTCTCTTGGAGCCGGGACCTTGTCCCTCTCTCACCCCATTTTCCAGAGCCCAGGATTGGGAGTCCGGAGACCTACATTTTGGTCTACACACGTGATGACAGTAATTGGCTCCTCTCGTAAGCCGCTTTCCCAACCCTGGCCACACTCGCCGCCCTGGAAGGGACAGCCTGAAGCGCCATGTGTCCTCTGCCACCTCCACAGCTGATTGGCCACAGACAGACACCTGACCCAAGCTGGGCCGATCCTATTATCTCCTCCTGAGATTTTGGGATGAGGACCCAGAGCCTGCGGTGTTAGCTCTGGGAGCAGAGCTGAGAGGTCAGGAGACTCAGAGCTGATGCTCCCACCATTCTGAAAGAACCACAATGGACTTTGTGCAAAAAGACATGTGACCAGAAGTCAGGCTGTGGAGAAAGACAATGAAGAAGCCCTGCGGAAATGAGAGGCATGACGTCCCTCTCCTGCGGTGAAGTGGGGCAGGCCAGCTCCACCATCCCCCACAAACGCATTGGACAATGCCTCACATCCTTCCCAGCTCCCAGCACCCATAGCCACCACAGACATGCCTTCAATTCCAGAGTTCCTGCCTCTCACTTCCAAACCATTCAACCAGCAAAGCAAGTAAAATCCTTTCTCGGTAAACAGTCCTGCCACACTCTACCCACAAGCACACTGGGTAAGTCCATTAGATCATGATCCACCCTCCCATACACACCCCTTCTTTGTACCTAGCCAAACAGCTTTCCTGGGGCCTTGGCAGTAGGCCTTTGAAGTATCTAAGCCATTCTAGCTCTCCAGCTCACAGTGGTCCAAGGAACAGCATTTGCGATAGAAATTTTCAGCTGCTTAGCATCTTCTCTTTTCCCAAACTGCCCCATTTCCCGGTTGGGACTGTCAATTATATGGCCCCACCTCCTCAGCCCAGGTTGGCCAATCAAAATCCCCCAATCCCAGTCGACTCAGTGATTGGCAGAGGGGTGGGCACAGGACCCAAGCAGGCAGACCCTCCTAGTTGCTCCAGAGGAAGCCTGACAGGTCCAAGGTAAAACGGAAAGGCACAATGGCAAGTTTGGGAAGGGGATTTCTCTTTCTTCCATTAGCCATGCCCAGAATGTCTCTCAGGGCAAACATGGGCTACTAGCACTCGGTGGGGCCATATATTAGGACAGACCAGACTCGGTTGCAGGAAGAACTTAACCACGAAATTTCAGAGGCACAATACAATAAAGATTTATTTCTCAGAAAGTCAGGTGTGGATCAGACGGCCTACAGGAGTTGCCTCCAAGTTCTCCGTGGCAGAGGCAAAAACAAAGATGGAGGGGGCGTACCAGCTGTGGACCGCCTCAGCCCGTAGTGACATACGTCACTTCCCCTCAAAGTTTATTGGCCGGAACTAGTCACATGGCCCCAATCCACATACAAGGGAGGCGGGGAAATGTAAGAGGGCGTCTAGGTATCAGATGAGCACCAACCATTATGAGCCATATGAAATCCAAAAAGATCTTCAAATATGATTTGAGCTAGAGTTCTTAC
Organism: Callorhinus ursinus; assembly: GCF_003265705.2. Taxonomy (NCBI): domain Eukaryota; kingdom Metazoa; phylum Chordata; class Mammalia; order Carnivora; family Otariidae; genus Callorhinus; species Callorhinus ursinus. The sequence goes on along the minus strand of NW_027397080.1, from coordinate 7,008,639 downwards.
TTTCTTTGAATTTTCTCCAGGGCCCCAAATAGTGTGGCTTTAAAAGGAGAGCCCAGCACCCGGGAGCCCAGCGAACATTTGGTTTATCCTGCCCTGAGGGAAAACCACCCCATTCTCCTCTGCAGGCACCCCCCCACCCCCCCCAAGCAGGGCACCAAAGTTGTCCCACACAGAGACACCACCCCCAGGACGGGGCTGCACAGCTGCCCCCTGGGAAAGGCCACCAGACCTCGGGCGCCCTCCTACAGCCCTGGGAGTCCTGGGGGCTGGGCTGCAGAACTACACCAAATCATGGGGACTGAAGCATCCGTGAAAAATGCCCTCCCTGAGCAATTAGGCCAACACAAACAAATTGGCCCAGAAAATCAAGGCTCCCACAAGCGCAGGGACTTGATCTTGAAGGAAGACAACATTTCCAGCCTTGTACCTCTTAATCAACACAATTATGCAGAGGCCTTTGCCGACAGTCCCCCTGCAAGTCTCTACCCAAGCCCCAGATATTGCTCAATTGGTAACAACCTAATTAGCAGAGGAAGGAGAGCAAGGAGGGAGCGCGCCGTCACAGCCTGCTTTCCAGGAGGCTGCGCACCTTCAAAGGAGCCTTTCCAGGCAAGTGGAGGGCGCTCCCCAGCCGGGAGCTCAAGGTGAGCGGGAAATGGCGGCTCCAGCTTGTAAATCAGCACCGCCTAATGTAAACACTGTACTCTTCCTGCTTCTAATGAGCCCATTTTCCCCCAGCTGGAAGGGGCCAGCACTGGCAAGGAGGCCTTTGATGTGATTCACTGGAAGCTTGATGCCTGCGCAGAGGTATTCTGTAGCAGGCCGAGCCCTTTCATCTCGGCAAAGAGAGACACCCCTTCACATGGCAGGCCCACCTGGAAGGCCGGTCTTTTACAATAGCGATTCTGGAATCAGCTGTCGAAGGAAACCAGATGGTTTTGCTTTTACTCATCTTGATCAAATTAGCCCGGAAGCTGTGTGGCTTCCTGGAGGCGGAGAGGGGTGGGTGCGGGTGGGGCAGGTGTGGGGAGTGGGGATGTCACAATGGAATAGATTATGCAAATGTACTCATTTGTAGAAACACGAATGTTCTTAAGGAAATCATCTGACTAAATTAGGAAAAACTGGTTTTGATCAATGAGCAGAGTTAGCCCAAACTCCCCAAAATAATCTGCCCCACTTCCCCACTCATTGCCAACAATGCAGTTCCTGCTGTTGGCGTGGCCGGAGGGCCAGCTGAGAACCAGGGAACGGGAGGGGTGCAGCAGACGTGGGAGCAGGTGAGAGCCCCCATCAAGCTGCCTCCAGAGACACAGAGGCCAGGAGATGGACAGAGATGGAGATGCAGATGGAGCAGCCTGGGACTTCTGTCCTCTCCTGGAGAAACCACGTCTGCCTTGTCCCTTACACCTCCCTTGGCTTGGGACTCAGCCACCGTTGGACAGATCCCTGAGACATTCCATTGCTGTCCTCCTATGCCCCTCCTTTGGCTTCTTGCCCCAAGTCAGCCTCTCTCTTCCTGGCCCCACAGTCCTCATTTTGTCCCAAAGCCAGACCTCTCCATGCCAGGCTGTGTTCCACCAGGCAACCTCTGCCCTACAGTAGCCCATTTTGTCGCCACCACCACCCTAGAAAGCAAGCAGGGCATCATGCAGCACGCACAGAGCCTGCACACGCCACGCTTCTTCTGCATTTGTTTTCCACAAGAGGAAAGCAAAGCTCGGAGGGGTTATGTCATCGGCCCAAGTGTACCTAGATAGTAAGTGCCAGAAAAAATGTAAACAGAGCCTACTGTAAAGGTGCCAATTAAAACCAGTAACATCCCTCTCATCCCCCCGCAACCCCCCCGCCACACACCAGCTGTTCAGGCAGGGACCAATGTGTTCATTCACTCAAAAGTAGCGGGATGTTCCAGCAGATCCGAGCAGAGCCGAAGAGCCTGGGTGTGTGATCAGGGATCACACACACACACACACACACACACACACACACACACTTTCCAACCACTGATTTACATAGCAGCTGAGGAGACTTCTGGAAAAGAACTCAAAGGATGTCAGCACCTGGGGCATTACTGTATACAGGCTGCCTGCCAGCATGCCCAGGAGTCCGGAGCTCCGCCCAAGTCAAATCGCAAGAAGGGCCCACGGGGTCCTGGGAGAGACTCCCCCCACCGGGGAAGGGCCCGAGGACCAGCAAGGAGTGGTGTTCCTGAGTGGCTGCTTCTCCCACCTGCCCACGCTCAGCCATCCGGAGGAGAGGGAAAGGCTGTGAGGCCTAAAACCGGTTACGGGAGCTGTAGAACCTTGGCACCCAAGCACCCCCGCTTTGGGGCCCCTTTGAAAAAGCAACACACAACAAGGGGGACAAAATTCCCCCACAATTAGCAGCGGAGTGACAAGTACCGTCCTGAGGGGGCAGGGATGGTGGCCTCCAGAGGAGAGCAAGGGCGTGGCTCAGAGCCACACCCTTGCTGCAGAGGAGGCAGGGCTGTGGTGGTCCAGCCAGACGGAGGAGGCAGCAGCCCAGCAGAGCCCCACACCTGGGGACTACAGGTATGAGGCCGGCACCATCCTATACTCAGGGAGTCCCCGGCCTAGTGGAGGTGAAAATGAACCAAACATCGTGAGAAATGCTCCCCAGTCAGTGCCTGAAGCACCGACTCTGAGAGGGCAAGTGGGAGCGATGCACACTGCGTGGGTCAGTCAAGGGAGGCTTCCGGGAGGAGGTGGCATTTGAGTTGGGCCTTTACCTGAGTAGGAGTTCCTGAGATGAAGCAGAGGAACAAGAAGCCAGGCAGTGAGAAGAACCTGAGCAAAGGCCTGCAGGTAGGAGGACACTTTGGGGGGGTCCAAGTGGGGCTGGAACACTGTCACATCTGGGGAAGGGGGCTGGTGGCATGGTGGTGGCAGGTGGGCGGTGAGGCTCCTCAGGCCCTGCCGAGGCATTTGTGTTTTATCCACACTCAGAACTCAAACATCCCCCCCTTCTCCCCCCTTTTGCAGTGGAGACCCCAGAAAAACACCCCGACTCCTCAGGTCTGCATTCAGAGGAGGGAAGACACCACTTATGGCCAGGACTCCAGACTGACCTTGTGTGAGCCCTCTGGGGTTTGAGCAAGACTGCAAGGGAGAGCAGGACAGCTGCATGGCATATCTGCTCTCTCCTTCCAAACCTGCCTCCCAGCACAGGCACCAGCTCCTCCCTGTTCTACCCCCACATCATCTGGACCCCTGAGAAGAGGGAGGATAAATATACACAGAGCGCGGCAAGGTGGCAGTTCTCTGTCCCGTTGTTCAGATGACAGAACTGAAACGAGGCAAGGAACGAATTTACTCCAGGTCAGGTCCAAGGCCAGAACCCAAGGCTCCTGACCTCTGGTTAATGGTCTGTCTACTAACCCAATGCACATCCCCTAAGAGCTACGGGTTGGAATCTGTCCTTTGACCATCACAAGTTCCCAGAACAAAACTTGCTTATGATACAGGTACTAAAGGACAGAGAGGTCAGCCCAGCCCTCCCTCAACACAGAGACACATACAAACTCAGCTACAGCATCCACCTTTATAACAGCAGAAATGAGAGCAGTCTCTGCTGGGTACCAAGCACCAGGCCAGCACTTTGCAGATACTACCTCATTCTGTCCTCATGGTCATCCTAAGTAGCAGGAACTGTTACTAATCCCATTTTCTGGATGAAGGAAATAAGGCTCTTTTGGCAGTGAGCATAACTCAGACAGAGGTGCACACACGCTAGGTTTGCCACCTGGTACCACATCAGCCTAGTTCAGCACTGAAGGTAAATATGGCCCCTGGGAAGCCACGTGAACCCCTTCACTCCATGAGATGGCCTGGGGGGACCCTAACCCAGTGAATGGGTCCTGGAATCCTACCAGGATTTTTCAGGCCTGAACATCCAGCCCTGCAAACTGCAGGTCCCAGACAGGATGCTATGGAAGCAGCCGCCACCATCTCCAATTCCCGCTCCCCAGCCAGTTGACTATGCTCACCATCCTCCACTTGAACTCAGGTGACATCTCAGCTGCCCCCAGCCTCAGCCACACACCCACCATTCCCCACCTGTACCACTGCAGAAGCCACCTAACTTCTCTCTCTACCGCCTCCTACCACTACCCCTCACTTCCTCCATTCCCCATGAGGCAACCAGGAGAAATCTGTTGAATGCACACCTGACTGTGTCCCTGCTTAAGACCCTTTCATAGCTGGCCATCATTTTAGAAAGTAATTGAACTCCTTCATATGACCCACAGAGCCCTCTCTCACTGAGTTCTCACCCATCCCATACAGCCAAAGTGCATTTTGTTCAGTTGGTCTAAATCTGTCTCACTCGCTCACCTCTGGACCTTTGCACATGCTGCTCCCTCTACCCTAAAACTGTGCCCCCACTCTCTACTAACTACTCTAATCCTTTAGGGCTTAGTGTAAACATCAACACCCTTAAATGGCCTTCCCTAACCATCACTCTCCCACCCCGGGTCCCAGAGGAGCTCCCTGTTTTACCTTCTACGACACATGCATTTCTGTTGCGGAACCCTTACTGACCTTGTTCGTAACTTTTTTATATGTATCTGTCTTCCTTGCTAGACTGTAAGCCCCAGGAGGGCAGAGACTGCATCTGCCTTGCTCTTCACTGTATTATATCCCTAACTCCAAGCCCAGTGCCTTCTTGTTCATGAAGGAGATCAATAACTATTTGATGAAGAAGGAAAGGAAGAAGGAGAAGAAGGAGAGAAGGAAGGAAGGGGACGTCTTGTAAGAACTGCCTCCCCTTTCTCAGCTGAGCTGAGACACTGAGACTGTCTTGAGGGACACTGAGGAGAAATGACACTTAGGAGCAATACCAGATGCCAGACACCTCATGGTGCCTCATTTAATCCTCACAGCAACATTATGAGGTGAAGACCATCATTGGCCCTGGTGGAGGAATCTGAGGATCAGAGAGCTGAAGCAGTTTGTCCAAGGTCACACAGCTAATAAGCCACAGCATTGAGAACTGAGTTCAGGTCTGAATTCTAGAGACTGGGCTTTTAACCAATACTGTACGCTGCCTCCTGGGATGATCCCAATGGTCAGATAGGATCTTCTGTGTCCAAGACCAAGTTTACCAAGAAATAAAATAAGCATGAAGCTGCCTCTCCGAAGTGGAAGGAGAAAAAATTTCATCTTGAAACCCTTAAAATACATTCACATAAAGCCCCAAGCAATCACTCTTAAAGAAACCAAACCTCCCGTATCTCCTGTTATCTGAGCCAGAGAAGGAAGGTAAAATTTTCATGTGTCAAGTGTGTAAGCCAGGAAGACAAGGAACGTTAGAGATGGGTGTGACTGTCAAGATGGGGGGGGGCACAGTGAAGGGACATGAAGATTTCATTCTCTAAAATGTTAGGGCCCGAGAGAGGGAAGTGTCTTCCTCCCTCCATACCCAGGAGGTGTGCTCAGTGCAGTCGGCTTGGCCAGGCCAAACCAGGCCTCTCGGGATACAGATGGAAGGCAGAGAAACTGGTAAAGGTCTCTAGATGTGGCAACGTTTTCTGTAGTTCCTCAAAGATGTGAGGCCTCTTAGGGCACACAGCAGGTCTGGGCATGATGTGGCATTCACTGTGGGTTCTCTGACACCACCAACCGCCACCCCCAGTTTACAGAAGCCCAGTTTATTCATTATTTATTTATTTATTCATTTGTATCAGGATGTCACAAACTCGTGCAAGTGTATTTTGATTGGTCTAAGCTGAGTGAGGTCATTCTAACGCTCTGGCCAGTGATTGTTTAGGAATGGGCATAGGATGCAATTCTAGCCCCTGAGACATAAGGGAAGGGGCATCTGCCAGAGAACCTCTGGGACTTTGATCTTAAAGAGAGATGCCTGGCTCAACTGCAGCCATCTTGTGACCATGAGGGAAACAGCTGATGAAAGATGGAAAGCACTTGAGTCCCTGACGAGGGCACAGAATGGCAGAAATAACCAACTCTGAAACTGTCCTACCTCCAGACTTCTTATTATGGAACACTAAACTGTCCATCCTACCTAAACTTTTTTTGGTTGGGTCTTCTGTTCCTTGTAGCCGAAAGTAACCTACCTGATGCGTGTCATGGGAAAAGCACTGATCTCAGCATTCAGACAGATTCCAGTTCAAATCGCAGTTCTGGAGTGTGACCTTGGGCAAGTTCTCAGACCTCTCTGAGCCTTCTCATCTCTCCCTGTAGGAATACAATTACACTTATTCACATGACAAATATTTATGGATACCTAGTCTGGAGGCTGCAAATAGGAATGGCATGGTCCCTGCCCTGGAGGGGCTCAGCTGGCAGGAGAATCCTGACATTTGCCCAGATAATTACCATATTTCCTTTAATACATGATAGCCTTGATTCTTAGATGCTAATTACTAATTACTAATAAGAAAGAAAATGAAACTAAGATACAGTACTTTTTATCACAGAATGTTTATTTTATTCTCATCAAAAGAGCTCTATTCAACCTAATGAGACATGTATTTTAAATTATATATCACTCTTGGGCATACACATAAAAAGAAAACCATAAGCAAAATTAATTGCTAAAGGTCTCTAAAACACATTCAGAGTCCACAGCTTCTGAATCGTTCTTCTGTTGAGAGTGGTCTACGGCCAGGCTTTTGTCACATAACACCGTCCTCTGACACCAAGAGCGTAGGTGACGGTGCGTTCCTTCAAAGACGCGTCCACTGGCTGCTCACACCCACTTTTGCAAGTTCCAGTTCTGGACTTTCTTGGTCTTACCAGAGGCTCTCAACAGAAGGTTTACGGACAAGAACCCAGACTCCTATTCCTTCCTCCAACAGCCCCTAATGGGCTTGTGACTTTGACACGGAGGGATGGATGTCATCCGGGCAAGTCCCCAGGAGTAGTAATCGCTGTCCGACAGGCAGAGGCAACAGTAACCACATCGCGGCTGTCCCTCTCCAGCAGTAACTGTGACAATGTCGTGCCCGGTGAAAATGCATCCTGATTTCAAAAACAGGAGCGTGTGGAAAATCTTCGAAGCAATGAACTGCAGTCATTTGGTAATTGCACTCTGGTGAGATCTGGGCTAACTAGACTTCCACAATTCTAGAAGCTGCAGGAGAACCGACTCCCTCAGCTTTGTGGCAGAGGTAGCCTTTGAGCAGGAGCCAGAAGCGTAAAGAGAAATGCACCATAAAGCCAGGGGAGAGCCTTTGAGGCTGAGAGAACAGCCTGTGCCATGGACGGAAGCATGAAGAATCATGGCGCAGCTTGCACACAGCCAAGACTTTGATGAGGCTGAAAGTGGGAGGAAACTAGCAAACTATGAGGTATGGCATGAGAATCCTGTGACCAGATTTGCACCCTGGAGTGATCCCTCTGGCTGGGGAATGGATGGAGGGGAAGAGACCGAAGCGTGGGATCGTTGGGGGGACTGTGGCAGAATGAAGCTGGACTTGAGGTGGGGGGAGGGGAGGGGAGCTAATCTCCAAACATGGCCACCAACAAGCTGCTCTGCATGTCAAGAGGTAGCTTAGGGCACCTGGGTGGCTCAGTCAGTTGGGTGGCTGCCTTCGGCTCAGGTCATGACCCTGGGGTCCTGGGATCGAGCCCCGCATCAGGCTCCCTGCTTGGCGGGGAGCCTGCTTCTCCCTCTCCCTCTGCCACTCCCCCTGCTTGTGCTTTCTCTTGCTCTCTATCTCAAATAAATAAATAAATAAATCTTAAAAAAAAAAAAAAAGAGGTAGACACTAGTTCCCCTCCCCATGAATCTGGGTGGACATGCGATTCGTTCTGACCATGGAATGTAGGCTTTAAGAGGGTTGGCAGCTTCTACTTTTCCCTCGGGAAGCTAGCTGCCATGTACAGAAGCTCAAGGAAGGCCACTGACCTCTTTGGGCCCTGGGATGCAGCCACGTGAGTGACCTCTGTGACGGTAGGGGGAGCACAACCACTCAGCTGAACAGCAGCTGACCCACTGAATCGTAAGAAGCAATACATTATCATCTGAGGCCACTAGGTTTGGGTGTGGTTTGTCACACGGCAAGAGGTAACTGATACCTGGAGGGATGGAGAGGTGGAGAAGGATGGGGGAGAGGATCAGGAGGAAAACATCACGTGCCAGGCCTGCACTTCATGTCTCTTTGTGTGGAGGGGAGGGGGGAGAGCTCCCTAGACTTGCTGCTCAGAGCAGAACCTGAGCCTCTCTATCTTGGGATGCAAGGGCAATGTCAAAAGGCAAAATTCCTCGCTTCTGATGTGATTTGACAAACAGCTGCACACCCTCTAAGGACAAGCTGCTGTTGAAGCCAGGGGGAAGGGCTCTGCCAGAGGCTCCTAGGGGGTTCGTGGTCCAGTTCCACATAGAAATAAAAGAGACTCAGAGGAGGGAGAGAGCACATGCAGTTGTAGGGGTCAAGATAGGCTTTGTGGAAGGAGAGAGCATTTCAACTGTTCCTTCAAGGACAGAACATTTCCACAAGGGATGATAGGTTGAGAAAGCATTCTGGGAAGAGGGAGCAGCAGGGGCAAAGCCTCGGAGGTGCGCAGCGCCCAGGGGTGCTTGGGTAAACTGGGAGGGGCCAGACTGGGGCTTGCGGTGGGCACCCTCATGGATTCTGAGCAAGAATTGCAGTTCTGCTCCCTGCCATGACTTTCCCTCTCACCAGGTGGTTCTCGGGCCTTAGAATTGCCAAGAGTCTGGCCCGCCACATTTTGGCAACTTTACCTCAAACATTTAAAAACATTTAAAAACATTCAAAAACATTCCTAATCCATGCAGAGAGGGGGAACGTGGGGTCAGGGGCCATGGCTTCTGGTCCAAACATTGTGACCCACTAGCTATGTGACTTTGGGCCAAGTTCTTGTCTGAGCTTCAGTCTTATCTGTAAAGTGGGAATCAAAAACATTACCTACCTCACAGGTTAGCCGGAAGGATTAAACAAGATAAGATGTGTGACTGTGTCTTGATTTTTTTTACATGGCTTTTTTTTCTTCCCCAAGCCTTTTGGTTCTACAGGAAGGAAGTTTATCTAAGTACTCCCATGTTGTTGGTGGTGGTGGTGGTGTTTGCTAGGCCCTTTGTCTGCCCCACCTTGATGGGTGAGTTGAGGAGAGGAATAGCCCTGCACAGCCCACCCTGTCCCCTCTTCCTCCTCAGGATCTGCCAGCTGACAGAGCAACGCATCCTGCTCTGCTCTCTGCCACCCTGGGAGCCTGTCGATGGGCCCATGGAGGTCAAGGGAGGGTGCGAATGGCAAAGAGTGGATTTGAGGGCAAACAGAAAAAACCTAGCACATCACCAGCAGGAGACCGGTTTAATAAATCATAGGATACCCATGCAATTGGATAGCATTCAGACATTAACAACCATGTTGAGAAAAACGATTTATTGAAAAGGAATTCATTCTGTCTTTTGGTGAAAAGGTACGTATACAACATACAACATAATGCAACTTTGGTCAAAAAACATATACCCAGGGGCGCCTGGGTGGCTCAGTCTGTTGAGTGTTTGCCTTTGGCTCAGGTCATGATCTCGGGGTCCTGGCATCGAGCCCCACATCGGGCTGCCTGCTCAGCAAGGAGCCTGCTTCTCCCTTTGTGCCTCCGCCTGCTCATGCTCACGGTCTGTCTCTCACCCCCAAATAAATAAATAAAATCTTTAAAATATATATATATTTATATAAACATATATATTTTATATAAATATATGTATATACCCACATATATATATATACACCCCTATATATATATATATATATATACCCACACAGAAAAATCTGAGGAAGGTTAGTGCTAGGTGACACAAAAAAGCCAGGGTAGCTTTTTTGTTCTTTTTCTTCTCTGAATTTTCAAAACTGTCCATACTACACATTACTGGGGCTTGAGCAGGCTCCGTAAATACCCTCGTTTTCCCCATTCAGGCTCTGAACTAACAGAAGACAATACAAAAGAATAAGATGAGTAGAGGTCAAAGTATCAATTCCATTACTGGGGCTGGCAGGGTTGGACGCGGGGCTTGGAGGTGCAGCAGCCCGGGCTTCCTAAAATTGAACCCCGGAATTAGACAGACTTACGCAGGCAGCGTGAGTGGCTGCCCCTGTCACAGAGGCAAATGGCCTTGAAGTCAGCAATAACCATAACAACAATCACCATCACTGCTTACAGAGCAGTTTCTGTGTCCGAGAGGCTGTGCTAAGTGTCCTACGCACATGCACACACTGTATCCACACAACAGGCATCAGGGGTGTATTTGATTATCCTCCCTCTTCAGACAAAGAAATGGGGCACATGCGTTTAAGTCATTTTCCCAAAGACTTTCAGGCAGAGAGCTGGAACTTGCCCCCAGGCTCCCCAGGTCTGAAGTCACCATCCTTCCTGTTTGGAGGGACTGCCTCTAAGGGCACGTCTGTGAACTTGACCAAGAGGGGACGCAAGGTCCGGCTGTAATGCAAGGATTTGAAACAGGCTCAAAGTGAGCTCCAAAGAGACTTCCAAAACTGTGAATAGGCCCTGTTGACGGAACAGCCACTTAGACGCTTCGTCCTGGTGGACAGCCCAGCATAATCAAAAAATCAACTAGCTTTCAATTCAGACAACGTGGGGGCCCATGAAACAGTTGTGTGACCCCAGGAGCATCCACCTCCTTTCTGGGCCTCAACTTCTCCTTCTGTGAAGTGAGGGGTGAGGAACAGGTTGACTGGGCAGGCCCCTTCCAGCTTTGATATGCCGAGATTCTGGGGGGGGCTCTGAGGTCCCGCTGCCCCTGAGTGGAGGGGAGCCTGGAGCTGCCCAGCAGAGCACACCCTTAGCGCATGGGCAGTGAGTCTTGCTCAGAAAAGAGGTTTGGTTCTGAAAACAACACAACTGGGTCCACCCTCAGACCTCCCCTGGCTCAGCTCCCATGCCTGGCTGAGGCCAGGAGAGAGCCGGGCAAGGACACACTGATACATAATAAACTCTTGCCCTAAAATCTCTGTGACACTCTGTGAACTCACATCAGCCCCACTTTGAGGACCGAAAAGTAAAGCAGCAGCAGAGGGTATGGGAGCAGCTCTGCCCATTTAAAGTGAGTATAAGAGACGACAGAAGGTGCTGCCACTGTAGCCAAAGCAAGAAGTCAAGAAAATGGAGGGACACCAGGCAGCTGAGAACATATAAAGTGATGCCCCAGCATAGAAGGACTCTTTCAGCATTGCCCCCTGGCCTCCCCACTGCCCCAAAGGCTGCATATCACCAACACATGCGACTTTCTGCGCAAACACCTTCTCTCTGGGTGGAAGCAGCCCTCACCCAGTGACAGAGACAATACCCCAGGGTCCTCAGCCGTGAAGCGAGAGAGCTCTCAGACGAGGTCAGACTGTCTTCCAGAGTTCCCAGGGGCATCGGGCTCCAGGTGCCCACAGTGGAACTGGCGATGCTCTGCCTCCCTGCCCCCCATCCACATTTCCTGGGATCAGCTCCCGAATAAACTACTATGGGGACTCGACTCCCTGTTTGGTGACTTTGTGATGAGTCAACCTGGCTAGGTGAGACTACATTTCCCAGAATTCCGTTGCCTGGATGTTTCCGGCTAAGGTTGGCCAGGGAGGAATTTTTGTGGGAGGTTTGGAGGGCAGTGGGGAAGTGCAGCCATTCTGTGACTCGCACACCCTGGGACTCGGCCCATTGGCATGAGGTCCACACCTGCAGCACCTCCCCTAGACCTTCCCTCAGCTTCTCTGACCACCAGGGCAGGTGCACGCGTTTAGCTCTGTGACACAGGACCCCGGCTTCTCTAGGACATGCCCCACCACCAGAGGAAACAAGAGCAGACCCCAGCTTCAGAGAGTTCTCCTGGGGTTCCAGCTTGTCCTTGCTGTCGCTCCTTTTCCACCCATCTTCCTTTCCGGTCTGCCTTCGATATCAGGCCCTGTGATCACAGCCTTACAGAGACTCCCACAATGTATAAATCCTGGTCCTTATAACAAATGCCCTCAAATGTGGATATGTATTGTCCCAGAAGAAAAATCAGAGACAAAGTATGTCAGTCAGGGTCCAGGCAAACCCCCCACAAGGAGGCACATAGGGCTTCTTCCTGGTGGCAGGTGCACCTCTCTGACTGAATCCTCACCAATACACCTTGTCTCAGATTCTGCTTCTGGGGGAACCCAAACCAAGACAGCCAGAAACTCCCAGGTTGTATTGGGATGAATCAGTTAGACTTGAGGTCCCCACAGGTGGACTGAGAGAGAGCCAGGGACATAACATCCTCAGGACAATATCAAGATGTCATCTTGACCCCTCCCTCCCGGCTGGCAGGACCCATATGCTACACAATCAAGCTTTATAGTCACACCTCACACTTCCTCCTGTTGTCAGAAAACAACACTGGCGTACTCTCGAGCATCCAACAAGAAATATTTCTGTGAAAATGTCAACAGCATTATCACTTTCTTTTTAAGTGGTGGCATATTCCCTGGTGCTCAACATCAAGAACCTTGGTGCAGAATCAGCCTATTCTCCAGGGTTGAATCAGAAACCGAGTTCCCAAGAGTTAGAAAGAGCCACACAGCCCTCCGTGTGTGGAGTTAAAGGCTCAGTTGGAAGCAGGCTGGGATTTTCAGGGCACTCTTGGAGGTGGGGACCCAGGAAGCCTGGGAATCCTCACCATCACCATCTCTAAGCAAAGCTGCCTGTTCCCTCCTCAGCTTTGCTACAGGGCTCTGCACAAACATGCATTGGCCCATTTACCACCAGGCCATGTAACACTGCTCCAACTGACCCCGAACTTCTCAAGAACAGGATGCTGATGGCAAGCCAGCCTCCCTAGCCCCCAAGGCAGTGCCTGGCGGGGGGGTATTAAAGGAGATCAAAGGAAAGGTGCTCTTACGGTCCCCAAACACTGACCCTGGAAGAGCACTCTCAGAACTTCTCCAACCTCCTCCTTGTTCAGATAAGGAAACTGAGGCCCAGGCAGGAGAAAGTTACACAGACTATGATCTCCTTAAAGCAGGAATGATGGCTTTTTTATCTCTGCTTTCTCAGAACCAGCACTGGACCCGACACAGAGTAGGCATCAATAGTTGCTGAGTGAATGAATGAATGAATGAGTGAATGAATTCAGCTGGTCATAAGAAACCTAGAACTGGAGGGTTGGGGGGGTTCCTGGTTGGCTCAGTGGGTAGAGCATATGATTCTTGATCTCAGAGTTATAAGTTCAAGCCCCACATTGGATGTAGAGATTACTTAAAAATAATTTTTTAAAATAAAAATAAATAAACCTAGAACTGGAAGTCAAACCTCCTGACTACCAGATCCTGCCACTTCCCTCACGCCTCCCCCAACCCACCCTCAAGCTCACATCTGATCAAAAATACAATTGCCCTTCCATTGTTTGCCCAGAATTCTCTTGGATTATGCACCCAGAATCCCCTTGGGTGGCTCGCCCATAGTCCTGGCTCCTCATCTGGGAAAGTAGAACTTTTGGGATAGCAATCAAAGGCATTTTAAGGGCAAAGGCATGAAAACCCTGGTTGCTAGGGCCGCTTTTCCAAGTCCATCGGCTGAGAGTCTCCAGCTGTGAAAAGGAGCATAGAATTAAGACAGCTTTCAGTCCTCACCACCACCTCCAGCCCTGCGCTCCCCCACATAATGGTCACTGGGAGATATTAGCATCTAAATTATTTTAAGGAGATGTAATAAGATTCACCCAGCAGGCCATTAATGATGAAAGAGATTATTACTGGAAAAAATCCAAGACTGACTTTGAGCAGAGTTGGTTCATCTAAATGACCCTTTCCCTGCACCTCAGATGATCCTGGTCCCCAGAGATTATACAGATTTGACAAAGTAACTGCCATGGAACATGCTCACGTTTATGCAAGAGGATCTTATGGAAGGAATCTCTAGAGAATTAGGGTCAGGAGTGCATAGCAGTGGGGTAAATGACATGTTCCCTGAATCATAAGAATCCTCTGTGGCAGAATTTACAGAAAGCATCTCCTCTCTCCATTTTTGGCAGGCGTCCAGCCAGAGTTGTCAAGTATTAGATTAATTTTAATTCAATGCAAAAAACCACATTAGTGTAGTGTTGCAATTGAGAGTTGAAACATACAAAAGCCAAGAGTCCTTGAAGTGAATCATTCCAAAGCCTGAGCATCATTTCAAGCGTCCATCAAAAAAAGCACCTTCTTCAGAGCATCCCCCAGCTATCTGCCACCTTCAAATCGTACTACTTAGCCAGGTAAATGGGCCACTTGGCAGTGACCTGAGAGGATGGAGCTGCTGATGAATGTTACTCTGTGGGTCCTGGTCACAGGAGTTAAAGTTCAAACACCTTGACACGGCATTCAAGACCTTCCACGATCTAGCTTCAGTTGCCCTCCACAACCTCATCTTTCAGGACAGCCCTCCATGGTGTGCAGGCTGCAGCTGCACCAGGCCCTTTGGTGACCACAGATAATCTTCCCGCCACTCCTCACCTGCACTGCTCACTTAGTCTGCTGCACTCAGAGCCCTGGAATGGAGCAGCCCCACACACCATGCATTAGGAGGCATCCCCTCCTCCCAGCCTCTGCTTACTGTTGAAGGGGAAGGGAGCTCCTGACCCAGAGGAGGCAGTCCACTAGCTAACCATCAGCAAATCAGATTTCTCTTGAAAATTTGAACTAAGGGATACAAATCAGAATTAGTCTTGAGCCCGCAAATGGGGAAGACAATTTGAGGCAAGGTGCAATGATGAGCAAGCAAAGGATCACCTCACAGAGAGAACACCACAAGATACCACAGGATGGAGATGGAGAAAGGATGGGTCTGGGTTCCCACATCTCTTTCGAGACTCCTCATGGAGCCTGCTGCTGTTGGGACCTATGAGATATCCCCCATCTCCTGATGAGTGATTTCCCTCACAAACCATTCTGAGTAAGTGGCTTTTATGGGATCCCTGGATTCTCACTAGCAACACTAAACTGCCGCCCCCTTGATGTAGGTGATGCCAGTCATCCAAGTGGTCACCCAGTGGATGCTTATATGAATGACCTAGATACTGCCCGCCCCCCGCCCCCGCCAAAGTCTGCATACAGCAGTATCCCTCCAGCCTCTTTCTGTTGCGTGAGCTCACCCCCGGCAGGAAGCCCTGTGGTTGGTGTGTTAGTCAGGCTTCTCCAGAGAAACATAACCAATAGAATGTGTGTATATAGAGAAAGATTTATTTTCAGGAATTAGCTCATGTGATTATGGAGGCTGGCAAATCCAAAACCTGTAGGGTGAGCTGGCAGGCTGGAGACCCAGGAAGAGCCCATGCTGAAGTTCAAGTCCAAAGGCCATCTGCTGCAGAATTCCCTCTTGCTCAGGGAAGGTCAGTCTTTTATTTATTCAGCCCTTCAACTGATTGGATGAGGCCCACGCACAGTATGGGGCGTAATCTGCTTTACTCAAAGGCCACCGATTTAAATGCTAATTTCAGGGTGCCTGGGTGGCTCAGTTGGTTGGGCAACTGCCTTCAACTCAGGTCATGATCCTGGAGTCCCGGGATCAAGTCCCATATCGGGCTCCTTGCTCAGCAGGGAGTCTGCTTCTCCCTCTGACCCTCCCCCCTCTCATGCTCTCTCGCTCTCTCTCTCTCTCTCTCTCTCTCTCTCTCAAATAAATAAAATCTTTTAAAAAATAAAATAAATGCTAATCTCATCCAAAAACACCCTCCCAGAAATATCCAGAATAGTCTTTGCCCAATATGTGGGCACCATGGTCCAGCCAAGTTGATACATAAAATTAACCATTACAGGTGGTATCTATTTTTAAATAACCCTGACACATGGGACATAGGCTGCTGGTCACACCCCTCCGACCTATGGAAGTTCAGTGGGGTCACAGCCACCTCTACCAGCCTCTCAGCTGTAAATTATGTTTAACCCCAGGATGGTCACCCCTCCACTGTGTCTCAAGCTCCAGGGGTAAGGTAAAGCCCTCTTTTTAGGCTTAGGATAACCCCCCACACACACACCTCACTCTGTGGATGGGGCTATTGGTGGAAATGCCATAGTACTCCAAAAACTTTTTCAGAAAAATTATTTCTTGATTGTCTTAGAGCATATGCCAAAACCGAGATAGACAGTATCATCTCGACATCCTCTTACACTAGCTCTAGTGGGTTTCCGTGTATTATTAGACCTCCACCATTGACCATGCCTCTGGGCCTTTGCTTATGCCCACCCCTCAACCAAGAATGCCTTCTTTTCTCTTCTCTTTTCTCAAATCCCCACGAAGCCAGGTACCATATGGAAGAAAGACCAAAAAAAAAAAAAAACAAAAACCTAAGCCTGCATTCCTCACTCCACAAAGCCAAGGCCCTGCAGGCCAGCCTCCTTCGAAGACAATTTGGAGCCCATCTGTTCTATTAGCAGCTTACCAAAGTATCCCTACATTGTCCTCTGCCCAAGAGGATTTCAAGAAAATGCCATTTTCACTCTGAAAAACAAACTGAGGGTTCTAGAGGGGAGGGGGGTGGGGGGATGGGTTAGCCTGGTGATGGGTATTGAGGAGGGCACGTTCTGCGTGGAGCACTCGGTGTTATGCACAAACAATGAATCATGGAACACTGCATCAAAAACTAATGATGTAATATATGGTGATTAACATAACAATAAAAAATTTAAAAAAAATGCCATTTTCTCCATCATGTTGTAGTTCCATTGATGTCCCTTACACAGCTGCCATCTCCCCAGCTGTCCCACCCGGAATCCATTTCTGGGTGCCTGGGCAGGGAGGGCTGGCCTGACCCAGCTGGACCTCATGATGTCCAGGGGAGCTTGGGGCAGCCTCACCCAAGACTTTGGAACACCACCAGTAGGGATGAACTCAACAGAAGTCTTGAGGGAAGGTGAGGTCCAAATGCCACCAGAGGAGAGTCAGGCAAGCTGTGACTCCAAGAGAGACAAGGGGAGGGTGGGCTGAGCCCAGGGGCCTTTTGTCTCCTCCTTGCAGAAGCAGGAGGGGTATCAGAGGTCACCAAGTCCCAACTTTGGAACTCTCTAAAGCCTCACTTGACTCTCCCTCGACCCTGAGATCACAACCTGAGCCAAAACCAAGAGTTGGACACTCAACCAACTATGCCACCCAGGCGCCCCCACCCTAAGATTTTTTTTAATTAAATGCTTATTAAGCAACCACTGTGTGTTAGGCTTTGCATTGGACATCTGGTAATTGTCACATTCACTCTTCTTGGCCACCTGCAAGGTTAGCATCATCAGTCCCATTTTACAGATGGTTGAACCAAGGCCCAGAAAAATCAAGCGCTTTGTCTTAAGTAGTAAGTGTTAGAGCCAAGATTTGAACCCAGACCTGTTGACCAAGTCCAGCCCTCCCTGCGTGATTCCCGAGCTGATGGGAAGCAGCCTGCTACCTCACAGCAAACTAGTCTACACTGGAGAAGCTCTGACAGAAAACTACAAAACTCTTGAGACAGAGATTATATGGCCCTCAGCCCACTCGGTGGGGGGGGGGGCGGGCGGGGGAGGGGTTAGAATCTAAGACTTAGAAGAATCTGATGGTGCAGAGATATACCCATTCTTAAACCAGCTTTCCAGATGGGAAGAGGTATTTGGCCACCACAAGTGATGTGCAGCTGTTAGTGGGCCGGCGAAGACTTGAGCAAGTCAGTCTCCTTACTTGGGTTTCATTCCCCTCATCTGTGTAGAGTGGAGGGATCACGGTTGGGATGGCAAATAACCAACTAATGTGCCCCCTTCTTTCTTCCCACATCCATGACAGACATTGCTAATGAGTACCACATCCCTCCTCCCAACACAGCCTTCCAATCTTTCTCAATACAGTGTTCCAAGCAATCACTACAGACCATTTATTTGACAAGAAACGCTTTGCCAGCATTAGATCCACTCTATTCTTCCAGCTGTAAATAGAAGCATACAACATAGCCACCTTTTGCCCAGTGATGGCTCACTGCATCTTTCTCACGTGGAAGCCCTCTGACTCTGACCCTTCTGCCTCCCTCTTTCACTTATAAGCATGATGGTGATTACATTGGGCCCACTCAGAGAATCCAAGATAATCCCTGCCCCCATCTCAGGATCCTTAGTTTAATCACATCTGTAACATCCCTTCTGCCCACATCGGGTAACAAA
Organism: Callorhinus ursinus; assembly: GCF_003265705.2. Lineage (NCBI taxonomy): Eukaryota > Metazoa > Chordata > Mammalia > Carnivora > Otariidae > Callorhinus > Callorhinus ursinus. The sequence goes on along the minus strand of NW_027397080.1, from coordinate 6,990,518 downwards.
TTCACAGGTTCCCCGGGGGTTAGAATGGGGACATCTTTGGGACCTCCTTAGTTTGTCCACCACAGATGTCTCATGGGATCATGTCTAAGGATTAGATAAAAATCATTCTTGTAAACAGTTTAAGCCCAATGCCCAGCAGTTGGTAAACCCGCAATAAATATTAACTATTGTTACTGCTATTTTCCCAACCTCCAGCCTGCACTGACTGCAAATAAGTGTTCAATAAATATTGGACAATATGAGATGCTATCGCTGCTATTGTCCCTGGACCCCCCGGCCCTACACCTCAGCACCCCTCCACGAGGGCATTTGTTAGGCTCTATTGTCCATAATTGTTTGCATGTCACTTCCCCCATCTCTTCAAGGAGAGCAACGCCAAGCAAAGCAGCAATGGCCTCCCACAGGGCCTGCCATCAAGTGGGCTCCCAGTAAACATGCCAGGAGAGGCTGAGTAAGGGCCAGCCCCCGTGGTGCTCAGGATGTAAGCACAGTGTTGGGGATGGATTCTGGGGCTCTGATTCTTATGACAAAGATGGGGCCCCATCTTTGGGGGCCAACTTCCAGCTTTCACTGGTGGCCTGCGATTAGCCACTATCAACCCTCTGAGCATGGCAGGCGAGGCTGAGCCGCATGACCCCCCCCGCCCCATTTCTGCTCCCCACTAAGGTGCCAGTCTTCTGGAGGAAACGTTCAACAGAAACAATTAACCTGCACGCGCAGGAACCATGCTTGAGGCAGAGCAGGAGCTTGGTCTGCATTTGTTTCTTTGTCCAAATACACGACCGGGTTGTCAGCCACTGGCCTGGAACATTTCTGTTTAGCAACATCATTCTCTTCTGTTGAGAGAACTAGCCCGGGGCAGAGACTTGACACACCTTTGCTCACTGAGCTCCAGGTGATGGGTCTTCATGTGACCCAAGAGCAAGGGTAGAAATTCGGAACCTGGAATACTTTAACTCTTTCCTCTTGCAATGATGGGGTGTGGGGCAGGCGAAGGTATTGAGTGGTTAAGTTGCAGGTATTCTCCCTTTGCTCTCCTTTCTCATCACGCCATGAAGGGGGCCAGGCCCTTCACTGTTCCCTTTCCTTGGGGAGCTTCATTTGACCACAAGAGGTCCAGAAAGGGGACAGAAGTGATCTGCAAAACAATCCCCTTCCTGGCTTTTGTTGCTTAAACCCTGAATTCTTCAAAGAAGAGCGTCTATGACTATCTCCCTGCCCACACTATCCAGCTTTCCTCTCTTTCTAGTCCCCCCACCCAAGGTCTACACGCTCACCCACGCACACACCCATGCACACACACATGCATGTGTGTACAGCCACACATACATGCATGTGCACACATATTCGTCCACATGTGTATGCGTGTGTGTGCACATGCATGTTCAAGTGTGCGTGCCTCTATGAACACATGGCCACACGGGCACGGCCATACATGCCCACACATACTCACGGCACACGCCCATGACGCTCTAGTGATACTGAACCTCTTCAGTTCCTGAACTCATCCTGCTTCCTTCTCTCAGACCTCACTGCCCAACCCCCAAGGCCTTTGTACCTGTTGCATCCTCTTTCCGGAGCATACTTTACCATTTACCCCTTTTTACCTAGCTACCACTTTGTCTTATACCAGATCCAGACTTGAATTCTCTGCGCTCAGTACGGTAAATGCCTGTTTACTCATCTGCCTGAGCAACAAAATACACAAGTCCATTTTGCTTACCTTTATATTCCTAGTACCCAGCATGTGCCTGTTGTGACCACTTGTGAAATGAAAGGTTAGGTGGATGGGTGGATGGGTGGATGGGTGGATGGGTGGGTGGGTGGATGGATGGGTGGATGGGTGGATGGGTGGGTGGGTGGGTGGATGGGTGGATGGGTGGGTGGGTGGGTGGGTGGATGGATGGGTGGATGGGTGGATGGGTGGGTGGGTGGGTGGATGGGTGGATGGGTGGATGGGTGGGTGGGTGGGTGGATGGGTGGATGGGTGGGTGGGTGGATGGGTGGGTGGGTGGATGGGTGGGTGGGTGGATGGATGGGTGGATGGGTGGATGGGTGGATGGGTGGATGGATGGGTGGGAATAAAAGCAAAGTACTGGTTCATACCCAGGCTTACCCCAGGGAAATTGTTTAAACATCAGTCCCCTCTGAGGCCCCCAGGATTCTTGTCTATGCCCCCAAAATGGCCCTGATTTTTCCCTATGCACTGCCTTGGGGCTCTTGGCACAGATTCAGGATAAGGAATTAGGGGTTACCCCATAGTTTAACTATGATCTAGCAACACCTTCACGATCTCCAAGTAATCAACATTCCATCAGGCTGGCCTGGTCCTCTCGTGGACATTTAGAAGCCCTGTGACTTGAAGTGAAAGCCCATTGCTGAGAGCATATCGGGGAAATCTCCATGAGATACAGTGCCTTGTCCCAGTCCAAACTGATGGTCATGCCAAGCTGAGAGATAACAGGGTAAGCGCTCCCAGGAGAAGCTGGTGGCTGAGGACAGGGATGAAAAATGGCTGCTTGATGCTGGGTTGTGGCATTGGTTTGTTCTCAGAACAAATGAGGTTCCTGCCCTTGGGAAAAGCACTCTTCAGAGTTTCCTCTCTGGGGAGAGACCAGGAAGGGGGGATAACCCGAATCTTCTGTAAAACTTACACCACTCTCCCCCAACAACGCCACCTCCCTGCTTCCCCCCAGCCCCCCGCCAACCCCCACCCTGTGAATCTGGCACCTGAGCAAACTCAGAAGACCAGCCTCCTTATAGCTTCATTTTCTTCTCCCTCCTTCTATCCCCACAACTGCTCCTCTTCCTGGCCCCACCGGTAAATGATGCCATTAGCCGCTCCTCACAGGTCACAAAGCTCAGCCTTCCCCAGTCTCTCCTCCTCTCCTCTCCCTCCCCTCCCCCCGCCCCATGAGCAACAAGCGCCATCAGTCCTTCGGGTGGCAACTCCCTGAGTGCTCATCGCTCTTCACTCGGCTCTCTACCAATCGTTCCCACTTGAACTACGGGGAAAGCATCCCACAGGTGCTTCCCTTTTTAGCCTCTTCCCAGGTCAGTTCATTTCCCCGCAAAGTCAACCTTCTCATACACATTCACTCCCTTGTGCAAAAGCATCTCCTGAGCACCTACTATGTGCCACACACTTTGTTCAGTGCTGAGAATACCAAAGCAAACAAGACACAAAGCTGATTCTATTGCTCTCCTGTTGATGGCTCTCCGCCACCTCACCATGGAACCCATGCTCCTTGCACCCGGCTGCCCCCTCCCACGAGGTCACTGGCCGACCTCTCTGTCCACAGCCCCTCCAAGAACCCAAAGGTTCAGCCATCACAAGACAACTCACTGTCTCCCATGCCAAGCACTCTCCTGCCCCCAGGCCTTTCTTCCTCCCCTTTCTATCTTTCTTTCCCCCTTATGAAAATCCTTCCCCTTCTTCAACAAGAAATGGCTTAAATGACATTTCTTCTGTGGAGTTGCCATAATTCCCCAGGTTGGAACTAATCACCCAATTCTCTTCGCTTCCAAAGCAGAGCTCTAATACCAGCATTATAACATTTATTTCTTCCAGGTTTATGGTTTAGGTAATGAGGTGGGGAAGTTATTATCTAGTGGCTGATGCCAGAATTTCTCTTAGGGAGAAAAATGTTGTCCTTTGGGAAAATACCTTGAACTCTAGCCCCCAGGTCCCTCCCTTGGGGTTCACAGATTCAGAAGGGAGGGGTCAAGAGTTGTTATCTGTGTTCCAGGGTGGGCGGGACAGAGGGTCCTCCCGCGCGCTGCCTCCCCCGGGAGCCTCTCTCCCAGAGAGAGACATGAGTGAATAAGGCAAGTCTGGGGGAAAAGCAATGCAGGGAGATGGGACACAGGGGTAAGGTGCTGGGATGAAGCAGCACGATGTGTGCAGGGAACAGGAGCCTGTCGCTAGCATGCCATCTTCGTGGGGCATGGGAGCCCACTTAGGGCCACCTGTAGATTCTGTCTCCAGAACACACACGAGCACAGGTGTGCGCAACAAAGCGTTGCCCTGAATTCTGGGAGGCTCACAGGCCTTCCGGACCTAGTCATAAAAAGTGAGTGGGGAGGAGGCAAGTGGACACATGTTGCCCAGGCTAAGAATGGCTGCACTGAGCACAAAAGTGAGGCCGGAGTTGAAGCTGGGGCCACAGGCGGGAGCCTGGCCATAGTGGACGTGGAGCGTCGCGTCCGGGGCTTGGGGCTTGATTCTAAGTAGGATGGGCTGCCGTGCGTGTGAGTTACGAAAGCCATCGCAGAATGCCGCAAGATTTAGGGAGAGGTGTGCACAAGAGATGATGAGGGGAAGCAAGAAGGGGGCAGAAGAGGGCAAATTGAAGAAGCACCTAAAAGATGGGTTGTATTCAACTCCTACAGCAGCGCTAACAAATGACCACACATTTGGTGGCTTAAAACAACACAAACTCATTCCCTCAGAGCTCTGGAGGCCCGAAATCTGAAGTCAGTTCCACAAGGCTAAAGGCAAGGTGTCAGTAGGGCTGGTTCCTTCTGGAGGCTCTAGCAGAGAACCCATTTCCTTGCCTTTTCTAGCTTCCTTGAGGAAAGCTGAGGCCTAGCAGCCTCCAATTTCAGCGGCCCTGAAGACCCCTCTGTGGCCTCACTGGACAGTCACACTCTCACCCTGGGACCAGGCCACCCGCTACCCGGATCCCATGGTGCCTTTGCATCAGCCACCTGCCCACCCTGCCTGATCCCCCAGTGTTCCAGTCACACAGACAAGGCCCCTCCCACTGTGGGCAGCCACCAGCAGACAGTCCTTCCAGGACCAGCCAGGTCCACTCTGACCCCAGGCTCCAGTCTCAGCCCCAGCCCCACCTCTGCCCTGCTGAGGTGGCAAATGGCTGTCCTGCCTGGCCTGGCTCCCACCAGAATTCTGAGACAGAGAGTGGAAATGGGGAGGAGGGAAAGGAGACAAGCTCTTGTTACCCTGCGTTCTTCTCAATCGTTTGGAGGTTAGAATTTTGCCATAAATCTTTATAAATACTGAGAGACAGTACAGCAGTTAAGGGCATAGGTGCTCATGTAAGACACCTGGGGTCAAATCTGGCTCCTCTACCTAGAAACCACGTGGCTCTGGGTGACTTGTTTTACCTCTCTGTAGCTCAGTTTTCTTACCTGTATAAACAGGAGAATACCAACACAAGAACACCAAGTGCTTCGCACAGCGCCTAACTACCGCACCAGTGCAATAGTTAAAAGACACAGTCGACCTGGTTTTGAATCTCAGCTCCATTACCTATTAGCTGTGCAGCCTTAGGCAAGTTGCTTCGACTTTTCTGTGCCCCAACTTTCTCATCTATCAGCAGGGCTGAAGATCATCATTGTATCTACCTCATAGAGTTATGATGAGTAATCGATGAGTTAGTGTACCTAAATCACTTCGAAGAGTGCCTGGAACAGAGTAAGCACTGTGTAAAATATTATTATTACTTAATAAGTAAATATTAACTATTATAAATATACATTGTGTTATTCAACATAAATAAGATCATACCATTAATATCATTCTACAGCTTGTCTTTTATACTTAACAATGTGTCTTGCATTTCTTGGACTCATTTTTACATCAGTATTTAAAGATGTTATCTTACTCTCTTTTAACCACTCTACTGCTGGATCACTGCACTGACCATAAGAAGGAAGTACCCAACTTATTTAACTACTCCCCTGTTGGCGAACGCTTAGGTTGTTCCTTATTGCTTTTATAAACCATGTTGCAATGACCATCCTTGCTCTCTGATTATCCCATAAGTATTTCTCTGGGAAAGATAACTACAGGTGACATGGGCAAGTTGCAGGGTATGTGCATTTTTATTTTATTTATTTCCTCTTTTCAGGTCCACATTTTTTAATTGAGGCATAATTGGCATATAACATGATATTCGTTTCAGGTGTATAACATAATGATTCGATACTTGGATATGCTGTGAGGTGATCACCATACTAAGTCTACTTTTCCCCTGGCACCATACAAAGTTATGTAATATGCAATATGATATTGTTGACTATAGTCACCATGCTGTATATCACGTCCCCATGACTTATTTATTTTATAACTGGAAAGTTATACCTCTTCACCCCTTCTCCTATTTTTCCTACCCCTTACCCTCCTCACCTCTGGCAACCACCAATCTGTTCTCTCCATCTTTGAGTTTGGTTCGGTTTTGTTTGTCCATTTGTTTTGTTTTTTAGAGTCCGCATATAAGTGAAATCACGCAGTGTTTGTCTTCGTCTGACTTATTTCACCTAGCGTAATACCCTCCAGGTCTATCCATGTTGTCACAAATGACAAGATTTCATTCTTTTGTATGGCAGAGTAATTTTGCTTGTGTTTGTATACATTCTAAAACTCTACATTTTTAATCCCATTCTCCCACATTTATTTTTGATGTCACATTTTACAATTTTTTATTCTGTGTACCCTTTAACTAGATGTTGTAGTTACAGTTATTTTTGCTTCTTTTGTCTTTTAACCTCCATGCTAGCTTTACAGGTGATTAGTCCACTACCGTTACTATGTATTTTCCTTTACCGGGGAGATTTTTACTTTCACATGTTTTCTTGTTACTGATTAGTGTCCTTTCTTTTCAGCTTAAAGAAGTACCTTTAACAATCCTTGTAAGGCTGTTTAGTAGTGGTACACTCCTTTACTTTTTGCTTATCTGGAAAACTCTTCTCTCTCCTTCAATACTGAACGATAACCTTGCTGGGTAGAGTACTGCTGATTGAAAATCCTGCTTGCAGCCCTTTGAATATGTCATGACATGCTCTTCTGACCTGCAAAGTTTCTGCTGAAAAATCTGCTGATTATTTTATGGGGGTTCCTTTGTGTGTCACAGGTTGCTTTCTCTTGTTGCTTTTAAGATTCTTTAACTTTTGACATTTTAATTATGTGTCTTGGTATGGATCTATTTGGGTTCATTGTACTTGAAACTCCGGGCTTCCTGGATCTGGATGTCTGTTTTCTTCCCCAGGTTAAGGAAGTTTTCAGACATCATTTCTTCAAATAAGTTTTCTGTCTCTTTATTTCTGTCTCTTCTCCTTCTGGAACCCCTATTATGCACATGTTGTTCCACTTGATGTTGCCTATAGGTCCCTTAAGCTATCTTCACTTTTCTTAATTCTCTTATCTTTTTGCTGCTCTGCTTGGTGGAGTTCCACTGCCCTGCCTTCCAGGTCACTGATCCCACCTTCTGTTTCATCTAGCCTGCTGTTGAATCCCACTAGCATGTGTTTCATTTCAGTTACCGTATTCTTCAGCTCTGTGACTTCTGTTTTGTACTTTCTTATATTTTCTATCTCTTGGTTGAAGTTCTCTCAGCGTTCATTCTCCTCCCAAGATCGATAAGCATCTCTATGACCATGACTTTGAACTCTTTATCAGGTAGATTACTTATCTCCATTTCATTAAGGTCTTTTCTGGAGTTTTATCTTGTTCTTTCATTTGAAACATCTTCCTGTTTCCTCATTTTGCTTGATTCTCTGTGCTTGTTTCTATGTATTCGGTGAAACAGCTGTCTTTCCCAGTCTTGAAGGAGTGATCACTGGAAGACTGGGAATGTGTTTCAGTCTGCCATCTGTTCAGTGCCCTGGGGTGCTAGCTTGCCAAAAACTGTCTCTCTAATTGTTTCAGTCCCATGGGGCCCTGAAATGCAAGCCCCCCTGGCCACCAGAGCCAAACATGCATCCCCTGTGTGGACTGCATGTACCTGCCAGCATTGGTGGGGCCACAAGACAGTGTCAGGCTGGGGCACGCCTTCCCACCAGGTTGGTGGAACAGCATCATGGGGGTGTACTGGGCCAGGGTGAGCTAGCCCACCAGGTTTGGCAGGGTGGGGCCACAGTAGAGAACGGTGCCAAGGCAAGTGGCACTAGCAAGATAAATGTAGAGTGCAAGAATGGCAAGTGCCCACCAGTACCGGCGCTAGCAAGGGAGGAGAGTGCAAAAATGACACCCACCAGGGCCTCCTTCCCCAGAGAGTCCCGACAGACCCCTGGCCCCCTGGCAGACACTTTAAGCTTAGCCAACAAATCTCCTTCACATATGGTCCAGGTGCTTTTCAACCTACTACTTTTGTGGGTCCCGGGATAAGTGGGTCTGTGCATGAGTCCTTTAAGAGCAGAGTCTTAGTTTCCTACAGCCTTCCAAGTCTTCTGGAAGTAAGACTCATTGGTTTTCAAAGCCAGCTGTCTGGGGGGCTTGTCTCTCCAGGATAGGTCCAAAGGGTTGGGGTGCCTAACGTGGGACATGGCCATTCACTCCTCGGGGATATGCTCCATATTTGTGAGATCTCTCATGCTTATGGGTCACTGCACCAGGCGTGGGGTCTTTAGCAAGACTACATCTCTGCCTGTTCTACCCATCTTTTTATCCTTTTTATCCTTTGCTGTGGAGGAGCTGTTCAGCCAGTTTTCAGGTCTTTTTCAGAGAGAACTGTTCCATATGCAGCTGTAGATGTGGTGTGTCCATGGCAGGAGGTGAGTTCAGGGTCTTCCTATGCCTCCATCCTCAGGATGTGTTGATTTTCAATGGACAGAAGTAGAGGAAGAACACTCAAACCAAACAGGTCCCCAAAGAAACTAGGTCCTTCTTCAACAGGCTGTAAGGGAAGGAGCACTTTTGGATTAGACGCTTCTTATGCCTTTTGGGGTATTTTGTCTCCTCCAGATGTTCCCTAGGCAGCCAGAAAGAGCCACTCCCACCTGCACCATACTCCTGTGCATTTTGATTTTTGATGGATGTTGCTAAGTGGCTCTCCAAAGAGGTTCAACCAACTCATATGTTATCCCCTACAGTGCATGAGAGCACTCATTTCCTCAACCTTTTCCAACACTAGACATTTTACCTATTTTTATAAATTTCTATCTCTCTTAAGGGGGTAGGAGCAAGTTCATTTTGCTGAGCCCTCTTCCATGAGGTTGAGCATCTTTTCATATGTTTATGGCCATTTGTATTTTTCTTCTGTCATCTGCCTGTTTACAGCTTTAATCTGGTTTCCTGTGGGTTATTTCTTTTTCTTATTGATTTTTAGGGCTTGATGATTGATTAGATGTGGGGAACAGGGAATTAAAAGTCACATATGGTCTTCAGGTTTGGACAAACACGGAGACCACGGGGCCATTCACTGGCATGGAAGCACTGAGGGAACGGTGCCCAGGTGGGGCTATTGGTACATGGTTGGACAGAGGCTGGAGCTCCACCCTCTGGGATGCTGCCATAACCCCCTCCCCTCATACACATGGGGCTTGGAGGGCTCCAGATCAGGAGTGTTAGCAACCATTACTCACAAATAATCAATAGCTACTGTGTCCACCATGTGCCAGATACTGTCCTAGGCAGTGGGAACATAGCAGTGAACAGACAGATAAGAACCCTTGTCTTGGTGAGTTTATATTTTAATTAGAGGCAGACAATCAAAGTTAACCACAAATAAACAAGATGATTTCAGATATTGATAAGTGCTGTAAGGCAACAAAACAGTAATATGATAGACAGTACAGATGGGGAGCACCTATGGTTGGGTGGTCAGAGGAAGACTTTCTGAGGTAACATTTGAGTCTAGATCTGCATGATGAAAAGGAGCCCTGCCGAGATTTGGAAGAAGAGCATCCCAAAAGAGACAGCAGCAGGAGTCGAGGATGGAGCCAGGCTGAGGCCAGATGTTACCGAAATGGAAAGAAGACCAGCACAGTTGGGGAGCAACAAATGTGAGGGTGGGTGGGGAGAGGTAGTATGAGAAGAAGTTGTGGAAATGGAGAACGGCCAGATCAGGCAGAGGCTCTTGAAGCCACGGAAAAGAGTTTGGACTTTATTCCCTACAAAAAGGAAAACTCTTCAAACGCTCTAAGTTTCTAATGAGGGACAGTCCTGATATGATCCATGCCTTAGAAAGCCACTTGATAGAGAATGGATTATAGAGGAGCAAGAAGAGACCAAGAAGTCCAAGGTGAATAGTCTATAGGCTGCATTTTGGGTAGAGCCTATAGAACCTGCGAATGGAAAAGAGAAAGAAAGGAGTCAGAATTGAGTGCTCATTTTCTGGCCTGAGAAATTAAGTAAATGGTGGAATTAGATGGGAAAGATGGTGAGGGTGAATACGGCTGATTCGGGCAGGAGTAAGAGAATCAAGTGTTTTATTTCAGATATGTTAAGTTCAAGGTGGTTATCAAACATCCTAGGAGCACTGGGGCTTGGGGGAGAGTCAGAGCTAAAAGTATAAATCTGGAACTTTCTGCAAACATATGGTATGCCGCATATTTATTGCTTTGTGGCTTGAAATCCAACTCTCCACCTTCTTCCCCAAAGTACCCAGATCTCCCTTTTAATAGAATTCTCTTATCATCTTGGCAGGAGGCTAATTCCCAGTCCACAGCAGCTCTGACAGGAGAGCTGAGCTGGGGAAGGAAGGGTCAGGTCATTGAAAACCTTCTCATTTTCTCCACCCACTTCCTGAAGCAGGCATGTGATTTAAGTTGGACCTATCAGACCCTCATTCCTGATGGCTCTGAAGCTCAAGCAGGTGCCTCAAGGACAGAAGACACAAAGATCAGAGTCATGGTAGTGGCCAGTGTCTGTGAGGATAGAGACTCCCCTGAGTCTCGGGGAGAGTCTCATCCTCAGACTGCAGGAACTGACCTTCACTGCAGTTCCTGCTCCAAAGTCCCACCTCCTTTTTCCAGCCTGGTCTCCCAGCTCCCATGTAGTCTGGGAGCGCCCCAATAGGCTTTTGGTAGATTTACTCTTTGCTCACAGCAGCCAGAGTTCCTTTCTGGTGCTCACAATCAGGAACCCTGACTGATATATAATATTTAAAGTCCTGTGGTTAGATGAGGCCACCCAGGATAACATTAACAAAGAAAGAAGGACGGAGGAGAGGATGAGTTCTCTTGTAGACAAGCCATGTTTGGAACAAAGACTTGGAGACTACGACAGACTGAATTGTATCCCCACAAAATTCGTGTTGAAACCATACCCTCCCACCCAATATCATAGTATTTGGAGATGAGGCCTTTGGGAAGTAATTGGGTTTGGACGAAATCATGAGGGTGGGGCCCTCATGATGAGATTAGTGCCCATATAAGAGACACACCAACAAGCCTGCTCCCTCTCTCTCTCTCTCTCTCTCTCTCTCCAGGTACACATAGTGAAGAAAGGCCATGTGAAGACACAGCAAGAAGGTGGCCATCTACAACGCAGGGAGAGAGCCTCCACCAGACATCAACCCTGCTGTTCCCTTGATCTCGGGTGTCCCAGCCTCCCAAACAGTGAGAAACAACTTCCTGTTGTTTAAGCCACCCAGTCTCTGGTATTTTGTTGTGAGAGCCCCAGCTGACGAAAACAGAGACCAAAACTTCCAGGGCACCAATAGCCCCCAGTGGGGAAGGTACTACTGATCTCTTTAGTAGTTAACCCAGCCTGGAGCTGGAATGGCTCTCTGGGGTAAGGAGCAAGATAAGGCCTCCTCAGTGGAGATCCTGGTATGGTAGGAGATGGGATATGTCCCGTCAGAGCAGAACCAGGGTGGACGATGAGAACGGTCAGAAGGATTTGTTGTCAACAATATTGCCACCAGTGGCTTAGCCCCGGGAGGTGGTCTGTCACAGTGTGGAGAACAAAGGCAATGTTGCAGTGATGAAGACGTTTAAAGAGACAAAAAAAAAAAAAGGAAGGGAGAAGGATACAGTCAGAAGGGAGGAGGAGCTCCTGAGATCCGAACCAGAGAAAATGTCCCTATGGCCATTCCTACAGCAGAAGCCATACAGGAGTCAGATACCCATAAAGTGGAACCACTTACAGCACCCTGGGGCCAGCACCAGTGATAGCAATCCCTGAGAATGCACACCACCAACCACCTGCGTCCTCCCCAGGTCCTTGCTCCTGCACCTGAGCCTCATTCTTCACCATCCCAGGAGCAAGGACATTGGCTACAGCAGAGGGGTGGGAGCCAAAAAGGGAGCAGAGATCCAGGGGGTGGGGCCAGAGTCTGTGTAGCCTGGGCTAGGGCCTGCCCCCCAATCCTAGGGGGAGCACTCGGAGGCTGAGGACTGGACAGATGGATAAAAGGAAGAGGTGTTCCCACCCTGAGAGCATCGGTAGGTAGGTCAGATATGTAAAATCTGAAGGTTCCCAGGCCTCTTGTTTTCTCACTTTACTATGTATCCAAATCACCCAAGAAGCAGGTCCCCTGGAATGTGTAGCTGTCAGAAGCCCCACCTTCCCGCTGCCGGGTCATTGAGAAATCCCAGCCTCCGCCAGAACCTTCCAAAGGGGCATGCTCATCCTCTGTTCGGCCTCCAGCAGGATCTGCCAGGTTGGAAAGCATCACTGTCCCCGGGCTGCATGTTAAGAGAATGCGGGGGGAGGGGTGACAAGAAAGAAAGAGAAATGAAAATTAAGGACTTCAAAATTTTTTTCAAGTCTCACCGCGGCTTCAGTGACTCTAACCTTTAACCCCCCAAAAAGCATCCCTGCAGCTTTCAAGTGTCAACGAAGTGCTGGGCCTGAGTTATCTAACCTTCAGCTTGAAAGAACCAGAGCAAAAAGGTCAGAAGCAAAACCACGATACGTGGCAGGAAGTTTCTCTGCTTTAGACACTTGAAAGGGTAGAAGGCGTTCAGAGAGGGACACAGCCGAGAGAAGTCACCCGTGTAAAACAAAAGATCTCAGCTGAGCAAGCCAATCCTTTGAAACAGCTTACTTGTGACTTAATTTGATCCCTTACTGTTCAAATAATTAGAAGGAATCTTTGGAAAACACGAAATTGACCCCTCACTCCCATGCTTCACACCTTTGGACAGCTCCCCAACGCCTGGTACCTCGTCTCCCGAAGTGTGACCCGCAGTAATGGACGTTGGGCAAACGAAGGGCTCCTTGTTGCTGAGTAAGTTTGTAAAACACTGGGTTAAACCATGTTAGACAGGTTTTTCTACAGGACTTGTCAGAGCCCGTATTATGCTAATGGGCATCAGCCATTGCCAGGACGGCGAGGCATGCAGCATTTCCATACCTGATGAGACCACCATGGAATCCTTGTTTCAGGGAGCATCCCTCAGGACTATGGTTCCATGGATCACTTCGGGACTTACACCCAACCCCTTAGTCTGGCACTCCAAGGGTCTTCCACACCCAGCCTCGAACCCTACTTCTGGCCTCCTCGCCTTCCTGCAGCTACACCTGAAGTTCTAATCACACCAGCGATTTGCCCTTTACAAAGCACTTGAAACACTTTCGTCCTTTGCTCAGGCTGCACTCCCCGCCAGAGATGCCTTTCCTCCTCCTCTTTACCATCAAACTTCTACTCATGTTTCAGGCCCTTGCTCAAACGCACGGCCTCAATGGACCTTCACCTGCTCCCTCCTGCAAAAGTTAACTGCTCCCTGTTCTGGGCTCTATCACAGAGCTGATCAACCTGCACTGTGATTAGCCCGAGTCTCTCTGTTATTAATTGAGAGCTTCAAAAAGGCTGGGAGTGTGAGCCGACTACGGAAATATGTGTTGGCAATATTAATAGCTTCCATCTGTTGGCACTTCCTAAGGCCAGGCATTATTGTAAGCTCGTGACATGCATTAACACGTGTAATCCTCACAAACTCACTTGCTGGGTAAGTACAACTATTATCAGTTATTATTAACCCGGTTTTATAGATGAGGAAGCTGAGACTCAGAAGACTTACCTTGCCCAAAGTCACACGACCAGCGAGTGGCAGGGCAGGGACACAGCGCTCTGCTCTCGAAAGTTGTATTATGTCCCTGGAGGGCAGCAGAGGTGAGCCAGAGCCCAGGGCCGGCTGATTCAGAAACCGCATGATGGCATCAAGGACGCGGGTTCTTGATATCTCTCTACGGTGCACCCTCGGAGAATCAGCTCTGCCCTCGGGTTGGCTCCCCTCATGGTGCCAAAGCCAGCAGCAACAATTCCAGGCATCACACCCAGACACAACAATGTCCAGAGGAAGAAAGGGAACATGGAGTGGAGACTAAAAGCATTGTCTCCGGAGCCAAACAATGTTACTTCCCAGGAGTCCGACCACTGGCAAGTGAAGAGTATGCAAAGATATAGCAAAGGTGGGGGGCGCCTGGGGGGCTCAGTCAGTTAAGCGTCTGCCTTCGGCTCAGGTCGTGGTCCTGGGGTCCTGGGATTGAGCCCTGCATTGGGCTCCCTGCTGAGCAGGGAGCCTGCTTCTCCCTCTCCCTCTGCTCCTCCCCCTACTTCTTCTCTCTCTCTCTCTCTCTCTCAAATGAAATTTGAGATATTTTCTCAAATTTAAAAGACAATTTTTGAAAAAAGATATTACAAAGATGGAACGGGCTGTCTTAAAAGGAGCTCCCCATCTTCTATCACCTCAGGTTTCCACCTATAAATTCTTCCAGCCCTTCTTGGCCTAACATACATATTCTTTTTTTAGGAATCAGCTTCAACCTCACCTCCTCCAGGAAGCCTTCCCTGATGGCACCACCCCCCACCAGCTGGATTTGATTTCTTTGCTGGGTGCCTCTGGGTGGTCTGCCCTTGCCTCATGGTTCTACTCACCCCACAAGACTATAATTACTTGTTTCGTTTTCTGCCTCCCACCCCAGACTAGGAGCTGAGCGAAGGTAGGAAGCATGAATCTTGTCACCATCCCCAGTAACTGCTACAGTCCCCACCCCATGCAAGGGGCTTAAGAAACAGCTGCTGGACGTTCAAGCAGAAGACAGAAGGTCACTAAACTGAGGTATTGGCACGTGGGCTTGGCAGTGAACTTCGATCACGTTCAGGCGTTGAGGTGGACAATTCTCAGGCACATCAGCTTGTACTTGCTCAGGGCCACAGAGGAGCCTCGGCCTCATGTCCAAAGAACAAGGTGAGCCTTGTGCAAGAAAAATGTCTCCTTAGGTTTTCCCCCACAATCTGGGATAACCTTCCAAAAAGTATAGTCAAGAGTCAAGAGGCAAAGCACAGACTCTTGAGTCACACAAACCCTAGAGGTTCAAGATCTAACTCTGCTTCTTCCTGGCTGTGTTTAGGGGCAAGTGTCATCTTCTCTCGGGGCCTTATTTTCTTCATCTGTAAAATGGGGTTAAAAGCGATACTTCCTCCAAAGGGCTGTTATAAAGATTAAATCAGAAGAGTTCTACAGAGAGCCCGGCACATAGTCCCCAGTAACCACTGGCTGCTCTCTGGGTTGCCTGGGCGGCTCAGTCGGTTAAGCAGCTGACTCTTGGTTTCAGCTCAGGTCATGATCTCAGGGTCCTGGGATCGAGCCCTGCTTCAAGCCCCACATCGGGCTCCACGCTCAGCGGGGAGTCTGCTTCCCCTCTCCGTTTGCCCCTCCCCCCACTTGCACTCTCTCTCTCTCTCTCTCTCTCTCAAATAAATCTTTAAAAAAAAAAACAAACTCTGGCTGCTCTTAGCAGTGTGCACATTCACAGTGACAAAGCAGTGTGGAAGGTGGTGGCCTGTTTTGTTTTTTTAAAGATTCGTTTATTTATTTGAGAGACAGCGTGCATAAGCAGGGGGAGGGGCAGAGAGAGAAAATGCTCAAGCTGACGCAGGGCTCGATCCCATGACCCTGAGATCATGACCTGAGCCGAAACCAAGAGTCAGACGCTCAACCGACTGAGCCACCCAGGTGCCCCAGTAGTGGCCTGTCTTATAACCAGATCTCTGGACTTAGTCTCTGGAGCCCCAAAGAGATTTGCTGCTGGGAACAGCACAACGGACAAAGGGTGGAAGGTTCGCTGGCCGAGCACACCACTGCCCCTCAACAAAGATGAACTCATGATGATGGAGCCGAGGTCATCGACAAGAGCTGAAAAATGCAGAACAGTGGGCAGGGTCAAAGCCAAGCTCTCTGAGTAATACTGGCTAATTGCATATTGAGCTGGAGAAGTGTTTTAGGAATAGAACTCTCATCAATTTTTCCTCTAGGTCAGTTTTAGGAATCCCTGCCACATAAATTGTTGAGAAGCTCCACAGTATGTTGAAAAGGTATAGACAAGGAGTCAGGACACTTCGATTCTCGCCCCAGTTCTGCCTACTGCTCGCTTCCTCACCTTGAACAGGCCCCTGCCCCGCTCTGGCCTCAGTGAGCCCCGGCAGCCTCACCAGTGTGCTCAGGTTCTGGGGCAGGTCTCACAGCATGGCAGCAAAGACAGCAGCCTTGCCTGGCTTCAAATCCCAGCCTCACCACTTAGAAACTGTCACCCTTAGCAAGTCATCCAATGTCCCTGAGCAAGTTTTGAGCTTGTTTTATGTCAACTGGGGATTATAATTATACCTGCTTCACAGGACCTACCTACCTCTGTTCTCCTACCAGCTCTTATGAGGATTAAAGGAGGTAATTACATAAAGCTCTTAGCCAGTCCCAGCACAGGAACACTCAATAAGTGGTAGCTGTTATGATTATTTTGAGTCGATAATTCTCTCGGCACTTTTGATGACAGGGAAGCCTGGGAAAACCTTTGCACAGACCGTGCATTTGACAGAGATGCATAAATCCCCTCCAAATAGGGACATCACAGCCCAGAGGGGTAGTGAGGGGCTCTATCCCAGGCTTTGTAGCTTTCTGCTTCATGCAGCCTCAAAGTGCCTTTGAAACAGTCAAACACCTTATCAAGGTCTTTGGCTCTGAGTCTCAGTCGCGTTAGGCGTCAGGTGCACTTTGCTACTTAAACTGATGGCTTCTATTCCCAACAAGGACTAACTCCACCTTAAAAAGAAAAAAAAAATTGCTTGTAGGGTTTGGGAAAGTGGCACACTGTACTTTGTATCCATTATTAGTTTTTAATCTTTTTCTTTAAAAGGAAAAAGAAAAACTTTTGCTCTGCCAGTGGTTAAAAACCTAAAACCTGGGTGGGAGAACCAGACAGACTGGGACTTAAATCCGGGCTCTCTACCACTCACCACCCATGACCAAGAGCAAGTCCCCTCATTCCTGTAAGGCTCGGCTGGATCATTTGTAAAAGAGGATTAGAAATGGTACCTATCTCTTGGGGTTGCGGGTGGGATTAAATGTGGTGATGCAGGTAAAGCTCTTAGCATAATATCGAGCATCCAGTAAGGACTCAGTAAGAGGGGGACATTATTGGGGTGCCTGGGTGGCTCAGTCGGTTGAGCGTGCGACTCTTGGTTTCAGCTCAGGTCATGATCTCAGGGTCCTGGGATCGGGCCTTGTGTTGGGTTCCACTTCCAGCGGGGAGTCTGCTTGAGATTCTGTCTCCCTCTCCCTCGGCCCCTCCCCCCACTCACATGCGCTCATGCTCTCTCTCAATTAAACAAATAAATAAAATCTTAAAAAAAAAAAAAGAAGGGGACGTTATTATTATCACCAAGAAAAGCTAGTGGGGAGATGAATGCATACACGATAAGGTGGTTGAGAGGCTGAGAATTCTCATTATGTAACCCACCCATGGCGGTGTTTAGCCAGTCGGTAAACACTACCAAGCGTGGACTACCCACGTGGCTACTGACGGGCTCAGACACACTACAGAGAGGTTCAACCCAGTCAGTCACTTACCCACTTCCAGATGGAGAGAGCGCTGGTAACCAGCAAGTTCCTTCCTATCCCTAGATGTCAGCTTCCTTGCCTATCCGAGGGGAGGGCCAGAATGGAGGGTCTTTCAATTTCTAAATCTCTATGATTTAAGGATTATGCTGACTCGCTAAGCAACTGTGGTCAGCACGTTCACCTGGTTGCCTGATCATGGCCCTATTACGTCTTTCATAATTATTTAAATGTGTCAACTTGAAGCCTTACGGCAGAGAGATCTTCCAGAAGGGCAAACCCTTAGCGTGAAGTCCACACTCTTCAACATGACCGAGAAGGCCTGAGAGAGGTAACTTCCACTTCCTCCTCCAGCGGTGCGTGGCAACTCCCCCCCAGGGTTTTGTCTAGAGTCTTCCCACATGCCATTCTTGTTGCTTGAAACCCCCTGGCTCTTACCCCTTGCCCCTTTAGTAGGTTTCTTCCTGGAGAGCCTCCCTGACCACCACAGACCCAGAGGACCACCTCTCCGTCAGCCCCTGTTCTTCCCCATTGCAGCACTATTCCTGTTGGCTGGTCCACTCCCTCAATAGGTGGTAAGCTACTGAGGGTGTCTCTGTGCCCCCATCCCCAGTATTTCTGGAACTGGCACCGTGCCTGGCTATGGAAGGCCATTGTAGCTCTAACTGGGGCAGATTCTAAGAAAGAAAATGCAGCGTGCTGACCTTCCGACTGATGGGCCAAAAATAAATAGATAAACAGTCAAGCTCCAACAACACACCTTCTTCAAAGTCTCTCTAGAAAAGGTATGAGAGGGGCGCCTGGCTGGCTCTGTCGATGGTGCAGGCGACTCTTGATCTCGGGGTTGTGAGTTGGAGCCCCACGTTGGGTGTCAAGATCACTTAAAAATAAAATCAAAAAAAAAAAAATAGAAGAGATAGGAGAGACACCAACCACACAAACTTGCACGTGTATGTGCTCCTATTTATTACGGGACAAGCAGATACACATTTAACTCAGGGATGGGGAGGCGGGAGTTGGAGGGACAACCATACTTAGATATTTCCTCTTTGATATTCAGCCCCTACCCATCCCACTCCCACTCGAAGCCTTCGGGGGCAGGGGGCAGCTAGGACCATCTGGAGCAAGACAAGCATCATAAGACCAGCTCAGTCACCCCAGGGGTTAGGCTAAGGTGCTGCTACCACCTTGGTACAGGAACAAGGAGGAAAACAGATCCCGGGATGAGAGGCAAACATCTGTGCTCCCTCTGACTTCATTTTCTGGGATCCCGATCATTTAAAAACTTGAAAAAGAACAGGATGTCTTTTCTTTACCCGCATACCTAATTATCAAGAATACTGAAACTGTTTATATCATTTTAGAGGAATAAGATAAGAAAACATCTTAAGAGGAAACATGACCCATACTTTAAAGGATGGACATCATATGCGGGAAAACATTCCAAATGAGATCAATATAAACAGGGTTCATTGTATTTTAAATAGCAGGACTTAAGTAGGCTTTTATTCATAACGGCAGTGGACAATCCTTTAAATTATGCTGAAGCATCAGGGGGACAAAAGGAGGGGGAGAGCTAAGTGTCCAGAAAGCCTATCTGCCCGATCCTAAATGAAGCAAAATTAAAATGCATTTTTCCAGAAAGCTAAACAAATTGTAAGGAACAATTAGGTAATGACTATTCCTCTAGTAAAAATGTATATATATTTCTGTGTCCCTATTTATAATAGGGCTGGAAGGTGTCAGAGTCCTCTAGTTACACGGCGGCTGGTTTGAGGCTGAGCTTTAATTTAGGATAAAAATACTCAAGGAAAAAATGGGAGCAGGGACTTCGGTCTAGATAGAACTGTAACCCACAGTTAAGGCTCTACCCAGCTAGTTGGTCCTAGCTTTTGACCATGAAAGCATCCGGCAATAAACCGTTCACCCTCAAAAAGCTCGGGTTCTGAACCCCGGTGGAATCGGCCTCAGGGTCTAAGAATGCAAATATCGTTTTAGGAGCAACCCTTACAAGTTATGTCATCTAACAGCACCTCAGAGACATGTTTATTTCTTAAGGAAAAAACAAAACAAAACAAAACCCGGGAACTTTCATGCTTTTGTTTGGACTTTTGAGACCGAGTTTACCAAAGTAATGCTCAGCACCATTTTACAGGGCTGCTGGTTAAAGATGCCATTTTGATTTTAATGGGCAGATCCGTGAAACCTACCAGCCAGGCACGCTCCCACCTCGGCTCCCCCAGCTACCCGGAGAACAAAGTGAAAGCGGACCCGCGTCCCGGAGAGGAGTCGGCGACATCCGGGGGTATTTCTAATTTCCTGATAGAAAACTCTCCAGTTAAAAAACAGGCTAGCTAGTAATCTATTTAAAACCACGGCTGACATGATAAATGAAACAGAATAAATGTATACAGAGAGTGAGCCTCCTCGGGAACGTGGGGCGGGGGGGGGGGGGGGGGGACCGGAGCGCTTCTGCTGACAGCGACTTTCCCGTCAGTGGCCTGTCTCTCTTGGAGGCAGCTGTCAATCACGGGCCAGCCCGCGCTCCCGGGGGAGTTCATTGTGCCCGCAGACAGTTGTGGAATAACTGCTCCTAGGCGTCGGAGCAGCAGATGGAGTGTATCTGTCAATCATTGTCACTAATTATTAACTTCTGTCACTCAGAGCAAGGCAACATCTCGGCGCCTGATCCGCTGTGATTTGATCTGCCACGCCACCTCGGAGACAGACAGAGCAGCCCTTCATTCCGGTCACACTCCCAGCACTTTGCTGGGTCAGCCGGCGTGACTCAGTGTTCTCGCCGCCCGCCCCCCCGCCTTGCTCCCCGCCTGCCTGGTGCACGTGGGGGTGCACGTGGATGTGCACGGGCACGCGTGCTTCCGGAGGGCAGCCACCGCCAGGGGCCTCCTTCAGGGGCCCAGGCCTAGGGGGGCGAGGAGGGGGCGCTCCCGCTCATTAATTATTGAAAGGAGGACGGTTTTATCTTGCCCGCTGGCAGAACCAGGGCCAAAGTGTAAAAGAAGACCAATTTGGAGGGTTTTCTTCTCTTCACACCACCCTGGGACCAGCGATTATCAGCCAAGTTCACATTGATTATATTCCTCTGATCTTTCCTCAACCCTCTGATTTTGGAGCTGGAGATGTCAGCCTGAATAATTAATTAAGGCATCTGTAGCAGGCTTTGCAAACAGGAGTTGCAACCTAAGGGGATATTTGCTACCCTGGGTTCAGAGAGCCTCTCCGTGACAAGACTGGGAAGGGGGCTTGGAGATGTTCAAAGGCCAGCCTCTGCCAGAGCAGGACACGACACTTGCCCAAGGTCACACAGCTCACTGAACCCGCACCCCCAAGGAAACCTCTCACCGCTCACGGAGCTCAGGAGCTCCTGGGTACTGTGCCGGCTGGGAAGATCGACAAAAACCCCTTGGAGAGGCTGAATCACCTCCGGTGGTCTCCCACCCATGCTCTGGAGCCAGACTGCTGTGTGACGCTGGATAAGTCACTTAACCTCTCTGAGCCATGATTTCCTCATCTGCAAAACAAGGATAATTCTAGAACCTTCCTCAAAGGCGTGCTGCAAGAGTTAAATGAGAATATTCCAAGTTAAAGTACCCAGCACAGTGCCTGCCCGGCACATTTGAAGCTCTCAATAAATAATAGCAACGATTGTTCACACCAGATCAGTGCAGGGGCAGGTCTAATCTCAAAAAGTAAAAATTGGATTTTAAGATCCATTGGGAAATGCTCATCAATTATTATTTTTTTAAGTGCAAGTGACTATATTGACGTTGGCCAAACTCTTAAGTCTAACAAACCTAGTTGTAGCTCCCATAACTAGGTCCTTAGGGGCCCGCTTTGGTGGATTGACAAGGATTTGTGGTAAGCATATCAATCGTTTATGTGTAAACAGTAATGCATACTTGGCTGGGTCTCTTCACAATCAGTTGTCCTTTTAGGTAACTAAAGCACTCCCCCTCACTCGGTTGCCATTCCTATTTGCTTTTCTTGAGGGAAGGGGCTCTGGGGAGTTCTAGCCCAACCCTGATTAGAAAATAAACCCAATTCCAAATTCTAAAATCACAAAATCTGACGGCATTTGCAAAAAGCACCCTACTGTTTCCAGCACCTGCTGGGGATGCTCTAGGCCACCCGAGATGAAAAGCTGGTACTTTTCCCAACCTCCAAGGATCCCACCAGAGCCCCTGCTCCGGTTATGATGATGGCGTAACAAATTATCCCAAAACTAGGTGACATAAAACATTCATTTATTAGGCTCTTGGGTTCTGCGGGTCAGGAATTCAGACGGGGCACGACAGGGGTGGCTTGTCTCTGCTGCACGATCTTGGGCCCTCGAGACATGCTGCACCAGTGGGGCTCACTGGGCATGTCCCTCTTTCTCCAGGTAGCCCCTTCACATGATCTCTCCAGCACATCTGCTCCGAGGTAGTCAAGCCGCTTACATGGCAGCCCCAGTTCCAAGCATGGAGAGGAGAGGGAGGGGAGGGGAGGGTGAGGGGAAGAGGAGAGGGAGGGGAGGAGGAGAGGGAGGGGAGGAGGAGGCAGGAGAAGGGAGGAAGAAGAGACACCACTTATCACCTTTTTTTTTTTAAGATGTTATCTATTTACGTGAGTGAGAGAGAGAGCATGAGCCGAAAGAGGTTGGTGGGGAGAGGCAGAGGGAGAAGCAGACTCCCCACTGAGCAGGGAGCCCAACGCAGAGCTCGATCCCAGGACCCCAGGATCATGACCTGAGCCGAAGGCAGACATTTAACCAACCAAGCCACCCAGGCGCCCCTCACCTATGACCTAACCTCCAAAGTCATGCAGCCTCACTTCCTCTACACTCTCTCTTGGTCAAGGCAATTACAAAGCTCTGGCCAATTTCAAGAAGAAAATCAGCCTCACACTGTAAGAAGAGCATGAGTCGGGTGCATATTGGTGTGGCCATCTTTGGAAATACAGTCTGCCACACCTTCTATGAGCACTGTCCGGGAGGCTGGAAGCCAGACACACCATCGTCAGGGAAGGTTCATGGCTCCAGCTCTGGAAAAGGGTGAAAAAGCTGGGGTCTCCGTTGAAGGTCCCACATAGGACAGACACTCTGAAACCCTGAGTGGGAAGAGGTCTTGAGGGCACTCCCTTGACATCACGCTCAGCCTCTGCACATGGTGGCTTCACTCACAGCCAATGCCTTTGCCTAGCCTTTACCCTGCCAATTCCTCGAGATGAGTGGTACCCTCCAATTCCTGCAATATGCCAGGGCCTCCTGCCTCAGGGCCTCGGTATATCCCATTCTCCCTGCTAGGAATCCTCAGGGCCAACTGGCTGGAACAAATCACAGCGTCATATCGTGGTCACCCAGCAGAGCCCGAGTTTGCCCCAGCCTGTGGCTGCCAGCAGCCTTGCTCAAGGAGAGCTCATGTTTATCTGTTCTTTTCTCTACAGGCTCTATATGGGCTCCTTCCTGCTCTCAGCCAATAAACGGTAAGCCTTGCTGTCTAAACAACATCAAATTCTGTGGATGTCCCAGTTTTATGCCCCGAGTATGTTCAAGCCCTCCTGCTCAGGTAGACCAGACCCGGGGCTTCATGCAGACACTGTCCAATAGAACTTTCTGTGATGATGGAAATGTTCTATATCCAGTTCAATAGCCATTAACCACACATGGCTACTGAGCACTTAAAATGTGGCTAGTGCAACTGAGGCACTAAATTTTCAATGTAGCTTAATTTGATTAAATGGAACTTAAATTTAAATAGCCACATGTGCGGGCGCCTGGGTGGCTCAGTTGGTTAAGCGACTGCCTTCGGCTCAGGTCATGATCCTGGAGCCCTGGGATCGAGTCCCGCATCGGGCTCCCTGCTCGGCAGGGAGTCTGCTTCTCCCTCTGACTCTCCCTCCTCTCGTGCTCTCTCTCTCTCTCTCTCTATCTCATTCTCTCTCTCAAATAAATAAATAAAATCTTTATAAATAAATAGCCACATGTGGCAAGTTGCTACTGTATTGGACAGCACAGATTGCCATTCTCGGGCCTTAGAGCAGGTCCAAATCCTAAGGCAGAAAGGGGATTCAAGGCTCAAGGACAACCCTACCAAAGACAGGCTCATCTCTGTGCCTCCAGCCCCCTTGGGTCCTGACTAGCTCGGACATCATTTAAAGAAGGGGAAAAGAAATGACAAAAGAAGCCTTCTCTACTGATTGCTCCATTCAATCCAGTCTTTTCTGAAAATTATATTCAGACCGCTTCTCTCACTAAATATTAGAAGGTCAAGGAGCTGGAATTCAGCATCAGAAAACCAACAGGCTTCTGCCCTGAGCATCCTCTCCATCATCCCAGCGCCTGCATGGAAAGCAGAAAACATCCCAGGCCAATTTTCTGCCCTTTAATTCTGAGAGACCAGACTGCCAGAGCCACCCCCCAGGTGGTGAAAGAGGGCGCAGAGCATGCTACCAAAGGAATCTGAGAACACCGGATGGACATTCGGCTTCATCTGGGACTGACAGGGGCTTTAAGCAGAATTAATGGCTCAGTGATGGGTCTCATTAACGAGGTGGGATTTTACCCTTTTCCTTACTGTGATTGTGGGGTGGTTCTTTTCCCCCTCTACTATTGAGTGGAAGGAATTTTGTAACAATGTTAGCTTATTTGCCATTTCTGAGAGGGGGAAAAATCAATTAAAAAAGAGTCAGGGAGAGGGTAAAAAATTAATTTCTTTATCATTTGTGCTGATCACTTAGGACAGGATTTTCCCCTGCGGGGATACCACAAAGAGTCACAGTACTTCTGGGGCATGTGATAAAGAAAAAGTTCTCTCTCCATGCTGATTAACGTTGCCATCTCCCACTCTTTCCTGCAGAAGGGGCTTGGAATTCTTCTGTTCAGTCTCCAGCTTGATGTAGCCCTCCTGACTTCCGCACCCACTCACCTTCGGGGTGCTCAGCAGAGGAGGTCCTATAAGGAAGAACCGGCCGTGGTGGGCTCCCCGTGGACAAGCGCACACCCTTTACAAAACCCAAATGCATTTTGTCCCTCCGGCAGACCTTTCTGGGGAAAACCTGGCTGTCATTCCCTCTGATGAATCTCTTCCTAGAAAACAGGGAATGAACTCCCCGACACTGAGCCTCCTCACCCCTCCCCCCGTACTTAGCCAGAAGCTTCTAGCACTGCAAGCAAGTCTCTGTGTGCTCTCATAACCTCTGACAACTCCGATCGCTAACCATATTTCCGTTGGAGAAACTTTTATAAAATATTACAATCAATTCAATTGCATTAACACATTTGAACCTCTAAGTTCAACACAGTGGAAAACACAATACTTCTCTATTACATCAAGTGTCTGGTCAGATATATATCACACGAAACTGAAACCAGAGGCACTGGGGGACCCTGTTTATCCCAACTTAGCAAGAGGAATTATCTGACAGTTGGAAATGAAAAACTACTAATAAACATTACGGTTTATTGAAAAGTTTAAACAATAAGATTAAGGGAACTTCTGCAATATTAAGAAATGTATATTATCCTACTTTACCTTGCTTGGGGAATTCCTCAAGGATTTATTATTCTGTTACACCACCAAAAAGCCTGTGTTATGTTAAGGGATTCTGCCTTCCTGCCTGCATTCCACATGAATCTAAAATTAAGAGGCAATCTTTCTTTAGCACATTGTACTTCCCTAAATTAGGTTCGGTTTCCAGAGCAGAATTTGGAAATCAGTGTTTTTTGTTTTTTTTTTCCTCCAGGTACCATTGGCCCCTAATAATAAATGCTCTGGAGAAAACAGTCCCCTTTTCTCTAGTGCTTTTGTTGTTGGCACCGAAAGGCCGCTGAGGATGCTGGGATGGGAAGCTAACCTCCAGGGCCCAGGGCCCAAGGTACAAAAGATGGAGAGGAGGCCCAGGCTGCTGCAGGGAGGTGTCAGGCCTTTGGCCAGCCGGGAACAAAGAGGTCCTTGGGCTTTTCGGGCTTCCAGAAAACAGCCTCCAAAATCCTCACAGATTGTGGGCTGAGTGGCCTTGACCCACAACAAAGTCCTGCTTCCTGGACTGCCTTGTTCCCTGCCTTCACAGCTCATCTCTCAGTGGGTCTCCACTCGGCCCCCAACAGCAGACCAATTCTCCCTCCAGGCGTGAGGGACTTAAGGAGAGCAAGCTCCAGCTGGGAAAAGATGGCCAGGCATCTAACAGCCTCTTGAGACTCAGATTCCTCCACTGTAAATAGGGGGTGTTGATATAGTAACACAGAGGCAGTCCCAGCCTTGGGTTTACATATGTATATATGTGCATAGGGCCTTTTCAAGCCTTCCCAGGATATGACTTGAGTCCCCAGACTCAGATACCTATGGTCCAGATTCTGCTCCCCTGGATGTCTCTGTTCTGCCCCACATCTCCCCAGGTGCGAAACTCAGCCCCTTGACCAGCGTCCCCTGGAAATCTAGGCACCCTGATCCCTTGGTGAGTTCCAGTAGAATTTAGGAAGATTTGGGAGTGGCACAGGGAGTAGGGAGAGGGCAGAGAGAGGGGCTGCATCAGACAACACAAAGAATGCTACCACTCTGTCCCTCAGGCCCAGCTTACCGCTAATAAGCATCCCAGCTGATATATCTCACAGCTGATAAGCAGCAATGAGCATGCCACCACCCCAGCGACACCTCCTCTACCAGGCACCCGTGTCTTTGAACTGCTTCTGCACCCTGAGTCATCCACACTCTCAGCCTCCTGGGAGAACAACTTCAGGGATCGGGGCTGATGATACAGCCAGATCTCCCTCACATGCAGCTCACGGGATACAGCCCATGGCTAGGATTTGAAGGTTTCTCTCCTCCACATTGCTAATTAGCACCTGCAGAAGGTGATTCTCTAATCCTGGTGGTGGTCGTGCCAGCCCAGCCTGAACAATAGGGCAGTTAGATCCAGAGGGAGAGGGTCCCGTGTGCTAGACCGGGACAAGGAGATGTGCATTATTGTCTGGAGCACACCTGACTCCTTGGCTAGCCTCTAGAAATCTTTGTGTTTCCAAGTTCGGTTTACCCCCACTGCAGAATGGGCAACATTATCTGTCCATATTGGCTCTGGTTAGATCTTCACTGGTGCTGGCATCTTATATAATCTGAAACTCCAAACCAAAATCACTTTTGTCACCGAATTGCTTTATCTCACCAACCTGTTACTGTGGCTCTTTGATCCTCACCCCTTCCTTATGATCTAATTAACGACAGGCAGGTAGGTCTCTTAAACACCCCCCTCAGGTGGAGGTGTGAGGGCAGAGCTTGGCTCGGGCAGGTTAGCTCGTTTAGGATGAGCTTTCATCCACCATGTTCATGTATGTTGGAAATGTCCCCAAATGCATTTTAATCTCCATCTGCCATTATAGGGAAATTTTCCCAAATTTTTTTATTATTACATCTTGTAGTTCTAGAATATAATGTTTAACCATCAAACCACAAGACAGGCTTGTACGTCAAGCTCCAAATCTTTCCTCTCTTGGAAATTTCTGCATCATAAATCATTAGCTGAACACCCAAACATATAATGGTTTGCACTGGTCTTCAACCGTATTCTCTTTCTTCCCAGCGCAATGGAATTAACACTCAAACCTGACTTTCCTCGGGCCCCCAGGGAAGCCACCAGGCAGCTGCATTTCTAGTCCAAGGAAGGTTGTTTTGCCAAAGTGGATATTCCAATGATATACACATACCTGACTTACAAAATTTGGGAAAAGTAGCCGATGAAGCCAACTATAACAGAAACCTCCCCCGTGTGCAGCAGAACCCACTCATAGTGACATCTGCCCCCGTCCCTGTAGCCAGAGCCCCCAGATCATCTCTAAGGTGGAAACCTCTAAACCCAAGCACACCCTGTGCTTTGTGGGAAAGATGAGGGTGAGCTGCAAGGAGGAGCAGATGCTAAAAACAACAATGTCCTTCCAACTGAATGTTAGGAAAATCATCCCTGCTTCACAGAATCTCTGGCCACTTTAGCCCATTATCCCATTTGTTCTTCACATCCTCCTGTGAAATAGGTATTATTGTACCCATTTCACAGATGGGAAAACTGAAGCACAGAAAAGCAGTTACTTGCCAGAGATCACACTGTTGGGAAGTTGGAGAAGTGGGAACGTGTACTCGGGTCTGTCCACCTTTGGAGATCTTCCCACTAGTTACTCATAGTCCCCCCACCTCACTCCCCGTGCCCACCCCCATCCTCCAGTGTCCGAATCCCTCCTGCAGCATCCACGTCTAGGGGCCGTCCTGCCTCTGCTCAAACACCTGCTGGGATAGAGGGCTCGTGCCCTTCCGAAGCACCCTCTGTCCCCCAGCAGCAGCCCCATCCAGTGGGGAGAGCCAGGAAGCCATCCACCCCACACTGAGGTAGGATGATAAGAGGAAAGTCTTAAAACCTAGCTTCTAGAAAACTTAACAAGAACCATTCAAAACAGGAGAAGGAAAAAAAAAAAAGAAAGAAAGAAAATACAGCAACACCCGGGAACCTAGCCTGCTCCAAAGCGCTTGTCAACTTCGCTCCTTGAAGGGAAACAGGAGCAGGGCAAGGAAATGGGTGATAGAGAAGACGTCACGCCTGGTACTCAACCTCTGTGGGTCTGAGTGAATCGGGCTGGGCCCATCTGGAAGATGGTTCCTAGCACCAACCCAGCTAAACTTCCAGGGAGACTTGGGTTGGCCTTTCTCACATCCTCATCCTGCATCTAGGGGTAAAAAAGAAAAAGCTGCTCCCAAGGAAAGGACACACAGGGTACCAGGCTCTCCGCTGCGATCCTCACCAGGCACTTCATCTCCCAACTCCCCTGGGAGGTAGCTACTATTGTCCCCGTTTATAGATGAGGATTTGAACGCCGTCTTTGTCTCTTTGCTCTGACCCAGGCATTTGCCTCTTGGAGCCCAGTTGTCCCATGCTGCTAGAAAGGGGCAGAGCCAGGATTTGACCCCACTAGACTTCAGAGACTGTGCTCTTAACCACTAGCTACGCTGCCTCAGTGTATTATGACGCTCCCACAGCAACACGTAGTGTGTCTGCCAGTAACTTTTATTTATTTTATTTATTTTTTAATGCCCAAATCAAGCAACCCACAAACACAAAATCATACAGAAACCACAAGCCCAAAATCACTGGGTCAGAGAACAGGTTGCTAAAAAGCTTCTGAATTCACTTTCAAAGCCAGTATAACAGTAAAGCCTTACACAGGAAAAACACAACCGAAGACATTTTGTCTTAGTTATGAGTAGTGAATAACAATCTAAATAGAAAAAAAAAAAAAGAAAGAAGAAGAAGAAGAAGAAGATAGCAGGAGGGGAAGAATGAAGGGGAGTAAATCGGAGGGGGAGAAGAACCATGAGAGACGATGGACTCTGAAAAACAAACTGAGGGTTCTAGAGGGGAGGGGGTGGGGGGATGGGTTAGCCTGGTGATGGGTATTAAAGAGGGCACGTTCTGCGTGGAGCACTGGGTGTTATGCACAAACAATGAATCATGGAACACTACATCCAAAACTAATGATGTAATGTATGGTGATTAACATAACAATAAAAAATTTAAAGAGAAAAAAATATATAAAACAATCTAAATAGATTATTAGTGACCAGAATGCTGCCACATATTGGACTAATGTAACTTGGCTAAATGGAGTTCATCCCAGGAATGCAAAGCTGGTTCAATTTTAGCAGGTCTGTTATAAGAACTCACCATAATAACAAATCAAAAAAATAAGTATCATCTTACAGATGCTGGAAAAGAATTTATAAATTTCAACTTTCAGTCCAGATTTTTTTTTTAAAGATTTTATTTAGGGGCGCCTGGATGGCTCAGTCAGTTGGGTGTCTGCCTTCAGCTCAGGTCATGATCCCAGGGTCTTGGGATTGAGCCTCGCATCGGGCTCTCTGCTCAGCGGGAAGCCGGCTTCTCCCTCTCACTCTGCTGCTCCCCCTGCTTGTGCTCTGTCTCTGTGTGTGTGTCAGATAAATAAATAAAAATCTAAAAAAATAAAAGATAATAATAAATGAAGATTTTATTTATTTGAGAGAGAGAGTGTGCGCGCACAAGTGGGGGGCGGGGAGAGGGAGAAGCAGGCTCCCAGCTGAGCAGGGAGCCCAATCCCTGCTCAATCCCAAGACCCTGGGATCATGACCTGAGCTGAAGGCAGATGCTTAAGCAACAGAACCACCCAGGCACCCCCTATATTTTAAAAACAGAAAAAAAACCTCTTAATTAAATAGGAATAGATGGTGTTTCATTAACATAATTTATACACCTTAGGCATCAAAACAAAATCCAGACAACACTGAGTGTTGACAAGGATGCAGAGCAACCAGAACTCTCGTGCATTGTTCGTAGACATGCAAATACTTTGAGAAAAGGTCTGGGACTTTCTTACAAAACTTAATATATACCGACCCTGCAACCCAGCAATTCTACTCCTACATATTTTCCCAAGAGAAATGAAAGCAAACATCTCCAAAAAGACCTGTACATACATGTTCATAACACCATTATTCATACTAACCCCAAACTGGAAAGGATCCAACAACAAGATAATGGTTAAACAAATGGTGGTATATTCATATAACGCGTGTCTGAGCCTGCTCAGGCTGCCATAACAAAATCCCATAGACTAGGCAGCTTAAAGAACTGAAATTTATTTTTTCATAGTTCTGGAGCCTGAAAGTCCAAGATGAAAGTGCTAACATGGTCGTTGGATTGCAGATGGCCATCTTCTGGCTACATCTTCACATGGAGGAGAGAGACAGCAAGCTCTCTGGTGACTCCTCTCATAAGGTCCCCATCAGAGCAGGGCTCCACAATGATGACCTCACATAACCCTACTTGCCTCCCAAAGGCCTTATTTTCAAATACCATCAACATATGAATTTGGCGGGAGACACAAACATTCAGTCCATATCAGTGAAACAATACTCAGCCATAAGAAGGAACTGCAGATACCTGTATGACATGGATGAATCTCAGAAACATTATGCTTTGTGAAAGAAACCTTACATAAGAGTTCAATTCCTTTTATACGAAGTTCTAGAATTGGTCAAACTCATTTACGGTAGAAAAAACTCAGAACTGTGGTTGCCTGAGGTGGGGGCATAGGGACTGAACTGGAAAAGAGAACAGAACTTTCTGGAATGATAGCAATATTCTATATCCTGATAGGAATTTGGGTTACACAAGTGTATGAATTTGTCAAAACTCATAGAATGGCATACTTAAGATTTGTGCACTACTACTGGGTATTTACCACAAAGATACAAATGTAGGGACCCGAAGGGGTACGTGTACCCCAATGTTTATAGCAGCAATGTCCACAATAGCCAAACTGTGGAAAGAGCCAAGATGCCCATCGACAGATGAATGGATAAAGAAGATGTGGTATATATACACAATGGAATATTATGCAGCCATCAAAAGGAATGAGATCTTGCCATTTGCAACAACGTGGATGGAACTGGAGGGTGTTATGCTTAGTGAAATAAGTCAATCAGAGAAAGACATGTATCACATGACCTCACTGATATGAGGAATTCTTAATCTCAGGAAACAAACTGAGTGTTACTGGAGTGGTTGGGGGTGGGAGGGATGGGGTGGCTGGGTGATAGACATTGGGGAGGGTATGTGCTACGGTGAGCGCTGTGAATTGTGCAAGACTGTTGAATCACAGATCTGTACTTCTGAAACAAATAACGCAACATATTTTAAGAAAAAAGGAAAAGAAGAAGATAACAGGAGAGGAAGAAAAGGGGAGTATGTCAGGGGGAGACGAACCATGAGAGATGATGGACTCTGAAAAACAAACTGAGGGTTCTAGAGGGTAGGGGGGTGGGGGGATGGGTTAGCCTGGTGATGGGTATTGAGGAGGGCACGTTTTGCATGGTGCACTGGGTGTTATGAACAAACAATGAATCATGGAACACTGCATCAAAAACTAATGATGTAATATATGGTGATTAACATAACAATAAAAAAAATTAAAAAAAAAAAAGAAGAGGAAGAAGAAGCAGAAGCAAACATTGAATAATAACATACATGCTGAAATTTTTGGAGGTAAAGTGTACTGTTGTCTTCAATTTACTTTGAAATGCATCAAAAAAACAAGATGGATGATGGATGGATGAAGGGAAGGGTAGATGGATAGACATTCAATAAAGCAAGTATAGTAAAATGTTAATTGTAACAACCTGGCACTGAGAATATGAGTGTTCCCTATACAATTCTTTCAACTTTTCTGTGTTTGAATTTTTTCATAATAAAATGTTAGAAGAAAGAGCCAGCTTCATACTTAACAGTAAAATAGAAGCCCTGCCATTAAAGTCAAAAGTAAGTCAAGGATACCTTCTATCACCAATATTATTTAATTTCTTTCTGGAAGTGCCAGCAAGGTGGCAAACTCAAATGCCTTCAGGGGTCATGCAGGTAATTTTTTAAAAGTGAAGGTAATTAGGTTTTAAACAATAGGGACTGGTTAAGCTCTAGAATCATGACCTATATGGGGGCAGAGGTTCACGTGCCCCACTGTATTTTCCAGCAGGAATACCAGCCCAGCATTGTCTTACCACCTAAAATTGCAGGTGAAGCTGGAATTCCAGCTTTAATATATGGGCAAAAACTCTTGATTTTTTTCAAAGATGGTTCAATTATTTTGCAAATACAGAAAATACACCTGATCCTCAAGCAGTTAGTTAGCAACCTCCATACTAGCAATTAGATAAGAAGAGAAAGAAAAAAGGCAAGATAAACCCAAAAGAATCAACTGAAAATCTATTCAAAAATCTAAGAGCTTCAGTAACATGACTGATTACAAATGTAATACATAAAAATGGATAGCTTTTCTATATATAAATCACAAGCCATTAGAAAATACACGGGAAGAGGGAAAATCCCATTTATAATAGCAAAAAAAGGAGATAAACCTAATAAGAAATGTGCAGGACCTATGAGGAAAACTTTAAAGCTCCGGGAGCCTGGGTGGCTCCATGCATTAAGCGTCAGACTCTTGATTTCAGCTTAGGGCTTGATCTCAGGGGGGATTCTCTTTGAGATTCCCTCTCTTCCTCTCTCTCTGCCCCTCCCCCACTCACATGTGCTCGCTCTCTCGCTCTCTCTATCTCTCAAATAAGTAAATAAATACTTTTAAAATAAAACTTTATAACTCTGCCGAGGGTATATCAGAAAGTATAGGCTAGGGGCGCCTGGCTGGCTCAGTGGAGCATGCAACTCTTGATCTCAGGGTTGTGAGTTTGAGTCCCATGTTGGGCACAGAGATTGAAAGGGAGGGAGGGAGAGAGAGAGAGAAACAAAGAAAGACAGAGAGAGAG